>NW_026530331.1:1120033-1420033 GCF_026979565.1 Vidua chalybeata
AGAAATTGATTTACAAGATGGGGGGGGAGGGGGGAGGGCAGAAACTAAGGAGAAGACATCCTTTGTTTGAAAAGAATTTTTGAATCATGTATGAGATATATGAATATGCAACAGGCTATTGCTTTTAAGGGGTAATCCTTTGTTAGCAATGTGTGCTTTGGGGGATAGCAAAGCACCCGGATGTCAGTAATTCTTTGTTTTTATTGTCCTAACTCTGATTGTCCAAATTCTCATTGCTCTAATTTTTATTACTATTTTTATAACTATTTTATTACTATTAAACTTTTAAAATTTTAAAACAAGTGATTGGCATTTTTCACACTGGCTGTATGTCACGCTGAAGCGATACGCAGAATAAATAAATAGACTCCGCAACCTGATGTAGTTATGAAGTGGGTATGTATGTCAGCGCCCAGCACAAGTGAGATAGCTCTCCAAAACCTTGTGCCCTGAGCCTTGGTCTGACCCACATCTTTACTCACAAAGGTGTTCCATATGCAATACATTACACAACTTTTCCATGCATATTCAACCCCTGGCCCCACCTGTCTTCACCTCTCATGCTAAATAGGTCCACGCCCTTCTGGGCATGCGTGGTTTGCTGTGGTGGTCGCATGGGGGTCTCTCGGTGGTCTCTGAGGCTGAAGATTGTGGTCTTCCTCATTACTGAACTTTTGAACTTTTCTCCTTTGCGCGTACGCTTTTGGTCCTTTGGTGCTTATCTGAGTACGTCTGTCAGTCTTGATAAGCTTGGAGACAGAGGAGCCCCTTTATCTGGGTTCTTTCCATCTCCTGGTCTCCTCCAGTATTGTTCTTTATGCGAGAAGCTTCAGAAATTTGCAATTTCCTATGGCCTTTGTACCATGGCAGAGGTTTCTTAAGTAAAAGGTTAAAATTCAACACATAATTCTACAAGCTAAAATTTAAATGCTTAATTCATTTTGTTAACTCAAGTGAACTCCAAAAATCTCTATTTCAGTCCCCCATTTTCTTAAAGTATAGTAAATTCTTTTACTACAGGGATCCTGGTCTAAATTCTGACCTACCATCATGACAGTTCCCCTTCAGCAGGATTCCATGAATTCTAGAGAGTGAATTCAGAATGGCCACACGTTTTAACATCCTCCAATTCCACATGAGTGTTAAAATAGACATCATTAAACTTATAGTAGCGAAAATTAATAAAACTATAATGGGGTGACATAAAGTGTTCATGATCTCAGTTGAAGTTGGTGACCATCCAAATAGTGCATTCCACCAGTTATGACTTGTGTCTTGTTTTCCTCTTTGCGGGACTCTGTTTATTTCAGTTATGTCATAATGGACAGTTACCAGAGTTATCTGTCCATTCTTTTGAATCTCTTCTAAAATTCTGATTAGATCTTGATGTTTCATGAATTGTTTTACCAGGGTTAACTTCATTCTAATGGGTGTGGGTGGTAACTTGTTGTATGTCGTGTAGTTTGATTTTATTAACTGGTGGGATACGACTGGTGCTGAATATACAAAGTCACACCCAGTAACATTAATAAAGGTGCAAATACAAAAATTGGAATGATTCTTCATAGATAAGGGGACCTTGTTCTTATCCAGTTCTATGACATCACACACAGACCTTAAACATACACAGCCATCACCTATATACACTAGTACAGTTTGTTGGTTGGTGTCTGGGTGGATCTCAAAGTGGCAAATGCCTTGGTCAGTGTCAAGGCATACGTCTTGAGCACTAATCAAATTACTCTCACAGATGAATCCCTATTGCTCCTGAGCAATGCAAGGCTCTAAGTTAATGGTTTGCCATTTCCCTTGGATTTTCCAAGCCCATACCCTGTGTTCTGAGGGGTATAATACTGACTTTTCATGACTTAACCCTAAGGCAACAATGGGGTGAATAGCGTGAACTGTGGCATTACGTATAGTGAGCACAAAGGTAGTAGCTGTGTTAGTCGTGGGATTATATGTAAAATTTACCATGGTCCACCAAGATTGGAAGTCTCTCTCAAAGTCTGTAGCACTGTCCCAGACAACCTTTCATACTTCAGTTGGAAACACCCCTTCACTCCCTTCTCTTATGATTAAAGCAGCTGAATTTTTTTTTTGAAGTGAATTTTTTTTCAGGAAGTTGGGTCAAACCAATCAGTGGTCAGGTTTGGATATTGGCACCTGGAGTGACCACTGGAAGTATGGACACACCTCTGAGAACACAGGGGGTTAAAAGCAAGAACTCCCAGGAGAACACTCTCTTTGGTTCCGGTCATCAGAGAGTGCAGACTCTCCCCCGCCCAGCCTCAGGCTGGGTGGGGGAGGGGAAGCCACGCGGCCTTGTCCAGGTAGGCCGAGGGGCTGAGGGTCTGGAACCGAGCCAGCTCCTGCGGACGGAAGGGTGGAGAGAAGCGGAGATGCCTTTGTTCCCCCCCCACAGAGGGAAAGAGACAGAGAGCCTGGCGGCACCTGGAAATTTGCTGGCAGAGGAGAAGGAGAAAGGAGGGGGGGGGGTGATGCCCAGCGTGGGAGACGGAACGCTGGACCAAGATATCAGCCGTCCAGGGAGTCTGAACTTTTAACCCTTTCCAGGAAATGAGGGCTTTGTAAAATATTACTCCTCCTTGATTTGTAGTGGAAGAGAGACACTCCGGGACCTGAGATGTTAGAAGAAGAAATATTTAGGTGGAAGGAGATGATGAAGTAGCTTTTGGCTGGACTTTTCTTGTTAGCCATGGACTGAACCAAAATCTCCTGCAATAGAGACTGCATTTTAGGGGGATGCAGTGGTGACCCAAGGAGACCTGCTTCAGCTTCTAAAAGCACAGGAATGGCAAGAAGAGAAGAAAGTTGAGGAGGGAATGGTGATGCCCTCTGTCTTCGGGAAAGAAGATGATTTTCTGTTCTTGGACCCTTGGCCCCAGGGGAAAATGGGGGGGACGGTAGTCCCAAGATGAGGAGCTGAACTGTTGTATCTTTGGGTCCGTGGCAAAGCATCCTTAAAGGAGCCCTATGAGCAGTCTGTCCATGCACGGTGGTGAGAGCACTGTGACATGGAATGGAGAGTGTCACACTGGCAGATTTTCTCTGGGCGGTTGCCATGTGTGACAGGGAAACACAGGAGGTGGCAACTGTGTTTCCTGGGGGGTCTGTGGTGCAAGAGAGACTTCTCTCTCCCTTGATAGTTTGAGTATTGATTATCTGAAGGGTGGTAATTTGATCAAGAATCCCGGGTGATGTTTCATGGTGGGTGTTTCAGGAATTGGGAGGAGGAGGGGTGTTTTAAGAGGTCTTCATCCTGGATTTAGTTTATGTGTTTTCAGTAGTAGTAGTAGTTTAATAAAGTTTTTTTTTCCCTTTGTTATTAAGCTTGGGCCTGCTCTGCTCTGTTCCTGATAACATCTCACAGCATTTATTTGGGGAAGGTGCATTTTCATGGGGGCGCTGGCATTGCGCCAGTGTCAAACCATGACACCACAACCTCTGTTTCTGCCACTCTTGCTTTTTATATATCTGGTTACTGTGCATGACCAGAATTGTTAGATTTAAACCTTTTAGATCGGAAGGTTTTCCCATAGATCCGGTGTACTGAGTAAAGGCTTGGGACCAAGGCCATTCAGCATTGCTCTGGCTAGGAGTACTTTCTAATTTTTGGATTATAACTATGATTGTAAACAACACTTCAGCAAAAATCCCCACCCACCATGATATATTCGTTTTGTCTGGGTAAGTTTCAGTTTCAGTTCACCATTGTCGGAACCCAAGGTGTCTCTCAGACACTCTTGGATGTTCTGGGTCCAGGTCAGAAGCCTCTGAGACCCTGGGAGGCAGCCGGAAACCCTTGTGGTTTTGAATTTGACCCATGGAACAATTTACCAACTTTGCAGGAAGAACAAGAAATCACAAAAGTTTAGATATTGTAATAGAAGTAGTCAAAAAGTGAAAGGAAGGATTTTTAAGTGCTGTACAGGGGGGTTTTAGGCCTTGTACAGAGGGGTCTGAGTTTTGTACATGGGGGTCAGAAGTTCTAAGATGGAGGGATTTGGGCGTGCCCTGTCCTCCTTCTTTCTCCTTCCTATCCTCCATGTTCTTGGTGATGTTGGCACTCACAGATTGGTTTAGAGTAGAAAGTCACTGTTCAATATAGGTGATAGGCATTGGGGAAAAACTATAAACATTTAATACGTAATGTGTGATATAAAAGATGGCACCAGCCCTTGGGCAGGGGAGACGGAGAGAGACGCAGAGGGAGAAGGGGTCAGAGAGAATGCCAGGGAGTGTGTGTGCCTTGAGATAACATGCAATAAACTGCCTTGAGACCAGACGACTGAAGACTACTGAGTCTTTCTTTGAAGGCACGGATTGGAGGAGAGACTTTACCACCACCCGGGGTCACCCCAAACTGGGGGTGAACCCGACACACCATCACCTGATGTTAATCTCCAAGTGGCTTCTGGAGCTTTCTTAACACGGCTGTGGTGGATCCATGCGCTTTGTTCCTTAATCTTCATTACAGTGAAGGTAGTTAAGGAGCACTTGGTACAGTCCCTCCCATTGTGGTTCCAGGGCCTTCTCTGTAAGAGGCTTAACATATATTGTCTCCAGGTTGTATGTCATGTACTGGTGCATTGAGCCCTGTACCCCGAGTTCTGGCCACATATTTTTCAATTGCTCTGAGTTGTTTATTTAGAGCAATCATATAGGAGGTTAGTGATACGTCCTGGGCAGACATTCCCTTCTGCACCCCATATGGTCTCCCATAAATCAATTCAAAGGGACTCAGCTTTTCTTTAGTCCTGGGTTTGGTTCGAATCTGCAGTAGTGCTAATGGGAGGGATTAAGGCCATGGCAAATTAGCCTCTTGTCCCAATCGTACACTTTGTTGTTTGAGCAAATGATTAATTTTCTCTACCTGACCACTTGATTGTGGGTTATATGGGGTGTGAAGTTCCCAGTCTATGCCCAAGTATTGGCTAACCTGATGGACTAATTTTGCGAGAAAATGTGGTCCTCTATCTGAGGAGACTGTGGCCAGAACTCCAAAGCGTGGTATGATTTCCTGTACCAATACCTTAGTTACCTCCTGAGCTTTAGAAGTCCTGGTGGAGAATGCTTCTGGCCATCCTGAAAAGGTATCTGTTAGCACTAGTAAAAACTTATACTTCCCCTTTCTTGGCAATTCCATCAAATCGATCTGCCATTGCTGCCCAGGCCCATGACCCTTCCCAATCTGGCCAAGTTTTGGTTTGGGAATATTCTTGGGGTTGGTCTGGAGGCAAAGGTCACATTGTCGAGTCACTTGGGTGATAGTGGCTCATAAATGTCTAGCTATGATCCTTTCATTTAGATATTTATATAGGGCATCAATTCCCCAATGTGTTTTCTGGTGTTCCTCCCTTATTAGGGACCATAATAAATAGGAGGGTATAACTAATTTTCCTTCTATGGTGGCCCATCCCTCTTGGTTATAGTCTCTTTTTTGCTCATGGATCAATTTTTTGTCTAATTTGTTGTATTTTGGCTTACCTTTGAAGGAAATTTGCCCATCTGGAATCAGGGCCGCCTCAGTTATTACCTCAATTTTTGCAGCTTCTTCTGCTTCCCTATCCACTAGCTCGTTCCCTTCTTCCAGTTCTGAGTTTATCTTCTGATGTGCCTTAATGTGCATGATTGCTACTTTCTCTGGCAACTGGACTGCTTCCAGAAGTTGCAGTATTTCGGATGCATGTTTAATATTTTTCCCTTGAGAGTTCAGCAGTCCTCTCTCTTTCCAAATGGCTCTGTGAGCATGCACTACTCCAAATGCATACTTTGAGTCCGTATATATGTTTATTTCTTTCCCTTTTGCCAATTCTAAGGCCCGAGTTAGAGCAACTATCTCGGCCTTTTGTGCAGAGGTATTCGTTGGCAGGGGCCCAGATTCTATTACCTCCTTGCAGGTAGTAATTGCGTACCCGGCATGTCATTTTCCACTGATGATATAACTTCTTCCGTCAGTAAACCAGACTTCTGCATTCTTGAGAGGGGTGGCCTTCAAGTCAGGGTGGCTGGAATAGGTGGCCTTGATGGCCTCCAGGCAGTCATGTTACACTGGTTCCCCTTGGTTTCCACGGAGGAAGGAGGCTGGATTGACAGTGTTAGTCACCACTATCTCCACATCATCTTGTTTCACCATAATAGCTTGGTATCTCAGGAACCGTTGTGGGGAAAGCCAATGCTCGCCTTTCACCTCTAGCACTGCAGACACCGTGTGAGACACTAGCACAGTCATCTTCTGGCCCAGGGTGAATTTGCGTGCCTCTTGGATGTTCAGTACGACTGCTGCAACAGCTGTGAGGCATCCAGGCTACCCTTTAGCTGCTGCTTCCAATTGCTTAGAGAAGTAAGCAACTGCTCTCTGGTACGGGCCAAGGTCCTGTGCTAATATTCCCAAGGTGATTCCTTGCTTCTCATGGGAGAACAAAAGGAAAGGCTTACTCACGTCTGGCAATCCCAGAGCTGGAGCTGACATGAGGGCTTTCTTCAGTTGGTTGAAAGCCTGTGTAGCTTCCTTTGTCCACTGGATGTCCCTGCTTTCAGTTGCAATCAGTTCATATAAGAGTTTAACAAACAGTCCATAGTTGTAGATCCATAACCTGCACCACCCTGTCATCCTCAGGTGACGCTGTAGAGGCAGGACGGGAACAAAGAACTCCAGATCAGAAAGCTAAGAAAATGAACTCTCTCCTTTATTTCAAATGTACCGCTCTATATATAGAGAACATCGAGAAGACTAATTTCATTGGTCTTTGAGTAAAAACATGTCACACCATTGGTGTGCAGTGAATGACACACAGTAGCAGAACATATCTATAAACAATGTGAATAACAAGATAGATTAGAGAATTATTTACATTCTTTCCCAACTGCTTCCCAGGCTCTCGCCTGGTTAGAAAACCTTTCTCTTTCTCTCTGAATGAGCTGAGAATATCCACATTTCCTCTGTTTTGTTTACAAAAAGAAAAAGAAAAGGCGGTGTTTGTGCCCTCCTGCAGGGCCCTTGCAGGAAAGAGAACAAACACAGCTCGAGAGCTTTATCAACTCCAATCAATCAAAACCTCAGTTTGGATATTGACTCAGAACAGTCGAAGAGATTCCAAACTCTTATTATAAATTTCAAGAAAACAATTACCAACTCTAGGATAATAACTGAAATGAACAGGGCTAATGCCTTTATTAATGTTCAGCTCTTTATTAAAAAGATCAGCTGGGCAGGGGGCTCGACGCAGAGCTCGCCCCCGCGGTTGTAGCTTTCCCAGGCAGCCGGAAGGAAGGAGGCGCGCAGAGCCAGTCACTGGAGTCCCGAGCAGCAGCTGTCCTTTCTCCTTCCTTGTGGCACACCGGTGGCCCGAGGATGAGGAGGCGTGGCGTGCAGAGTCTGTTGCTGAAGTCCAGAACAACAGCTGTCCCCGCTCCTTCCGTGGTGGCAGCACCAGGGCTCTCTGTCTGTCTATCGCCCTGCTTCTCAGAGCCTAATATAGTATGTTCCTTCTTAGGTGATGGCGACGGTTAAAAGCCAGTCAGGGGATGTGTTTCCCTCTTCCTCAGCTAGGGCATTTATCTAGACTCCTCTATTGTGTTCAGTTTTTGATTTATATTCATTTTTATCTCCTAAAAATACTCCCATGATCCTAAGGGGTTTTTATTTGCATGTTAGTCCCAGAATGGCAGCGTGGAGGGGTGGGAGGCCAGGTAGTTTAGAGAAAACAAACAGAGCAATTGTCTAATTAGCATTTCAATATAGGTACTTGGCTAGAGTTAGTAGTTTTCTTTTAGTGTTGCCATGGGAACTAGGAAAGCCCTGCCCGAGTCTCTGGGGAACACCTGGAAACTGTTCATAACAAATCCCTCCTCTACTTCTTTGATCGGGCTTAAGCCCGCATCAACTTACAGTCTTTTGAGGGCTAACTTCTTTTGGCATTTGTATGCTTTTACTCAGGCCTGAGGGTAATTCTAGTGTTCTTTAGAAACCAAGTTGTAACTCCTTTGGCTAAAGGACACTTAGTCTTATTAAACAATTACCAAGTACTTAAACCTTTTCTATGGTACTTTAACTCAGAAACAGTTCTTAACACCTTACTGTATATCAGTCTCTAGCAAGTCTACTTTAAAGTTAATTTTAAGTCCTCTGGTTTCTTAATTACTGTCCATGCACAAGAGGAGGCGGGTGACACTGTTGGGTCTGGTCTGGCGTCTGGGGGTGGCACTGGTCCTTTAACTCTGGTGACGTGGGTCCAGCATTTTTCTTGGGTCCGTACCGCAGTGTGTGTGGTGAGTAGTACCTGGAAAGGTCCTTCGAATTTGGGGGTTAATAGAGTGGTAGTGTACCAGGACTTTATCAACACCCAATCCCCAGGACTGATGTGCGCATTGGTGTCTAGAGGGGAAGTTTGGGAGAGATCCCCTTCTTTCGGAGGCCTTCTAGGGATTTTCCTATGACCTCTAAATATTTCTGAGTTGCTGCCTCCCCTTCCAGATAATCTGCTGTACTGAAAGGGGTGATTAAAAACAAAAAAAAAAGGGAGTCCAAACATTATTTCATAGGGAGAGACCCCTGTGTCAGACCAAGGTCTGGTTCTGATGCACAAGAGAGCGAGAGGTAAACACCTGAGCCAATTCATCTTTGTTTCTTCAATTAATTTAGTTAACACATTTTTAAGAGTTCTATTCATCCTTTCCACCCTTCCAGAGCTTTGAGGATGCCATGGGGTGTGCAACCTCCACCTTATCCCCAGGGCTTTTGTTACTTGATGTAAAGTTTGAGCGACAAAATGTGGACCTTGGTCCAAGTCAATGTTATTGACTAGCCCATATCGTGGTATGATGTTTTCTAAGATTATTCTTGCAACTTCCTGCAGTTTCCTTTTTGGTTGGGAAAGCCTTCACCCAGTGAGTGAGGTGATCTATGATCACTAGTATATGTTTGTACTTTAATTTTCCCTTGCAGGATCAATTTTTGGGCTTCTTTTATCAGGATAGCTGCTGCTGCTGCGATTACTTTCCCACTTAAATACATTCTTAGGGCTTCTTTGAGCAACTCATTGATGTTCTTTGCTTGCCAGTCCTCTATCTTTTCTGGGTTTTGTCTAATATCGGGTCAGGATTTGGTGGCAAACTAGACCTTTAAGAGGACTTGACCCTCTGGGCTATCTGGGTCTATATGTGAATATAACTGGAAATTTCGTTTTAGTCGGTTAAGCCAAATTGCCGGGGTCTCATCCTTCTCCTGAGTACCATCAAAGGCAAATTTCGTGTTGCTTCCCCTATGGGTACTCTTTGATCCCTCTTATCATGAGGGCCCTATAGTCTCTCATGTTTTGCCTACCTTCTTGTTTGCTGGGACTCCAGTTGGGGTCCACCAAGGGCATCCCCTGGTTCCCTGGGGGCCCCAATCCACCCTCTCTTTCCCATATCTTCACCCCTGCCGCTCAGATCATCTGGACCTTTCTCAGAAAGAACAGAATGCTTAGAATAGCTCAGGTTTCCCCAGGTACAAATACTCAGCCCTAGAAATTGGTCCAACTGGCTAGATATTCCAACGGGGTCTTCCACTAAATTTCTTAGCTCTTTCCCAAATCCCCAGACTTTGGAAACTGCCAAAGGTGCATCCACAAACCTAACTCCCCCAGCTGCTCTACCCACAGGAACCCCTCTAACGGGAAAGAGCCCCTCCACCCTTGGTGCTTTGGATTGGGTGCCACCATACGGCCCTTTTTCTAAGACACCAGGCAGGGAAATAGTAGTGGAGACAGACACTGGAGGCCAGGGGGCATGCCAGGTGATGAACCAACCCTGGGCAAAGGTGGCCTCAGCTCCCAGGTGGGAGGAGGCAAGGAAACTCCAGCTGGAGAAGGGGAAGAGGGAGTTGGGGAGATGGTTGAGGAAACTAAGGGAAGGGGCGATGAAACAGAGGTGGGAAAACGGGTGAAAGGAATCAGGGACTCAATAGGAGGGGCTGAAGGACCAACTGGGGAAACTGTTGGGGAAGTAACAGGAGCAGAAGGGGACAGGCAATCGAGGGGGTCCCATTCCTTTATTTTTCTAGTCTCCCCCTCTCTATTCCCTTTGTTTTCCTCTCTAATTTTTTTTTGTAACTTGCATATTCTCACAGTCTCATTATTTATAAAATTCTCCAGCCAGCAAGCTGCATGAGATAGTTGTTCTATATCAAGGGGCTGTTAGGGGGAATTCTCTTTGCTTTGGAAGGATTTGCTCCTTTGCTATAACCTCTTCCCAATTTCAGGCCTCAAAACTAAAAAAAATAGGGTGCTTCTATCTAAAATGGAATATACTGACAGGCAGCTAAAGCTCATCTGACCTTTCCCAACTTCGTATTTTGAATCACTTGACTAAACTTAATCTCTTTTAACTAAATTCCCCTCTTGGCACTTTACATTGTCTCTTGGCCAGGACAATCACTAGTCACACTCTCATCTATTGTCTTCTGAACTTTTTCTCTTTGGATTAAGTTTTGAACTCCTTGATGGACTTTCTAGCCTTGTACCCCTGTTAAGTCCTGCCCAAACTCTTACTTGGCCTTCTGCCTAACCTTCTTACTAGGCTTGGGAAGCTTGGTCTCCCTGCCGAGGTAAGGTCGAACGTCCTGCCGAGCCTTACAC
Organism: Vidua chalybeata; assembly: GCF_026979565.1. Lineage (NCBI taxonomy): Eukaryota > Metazoa > Chordata > Aves > Passeriformes > Viduidae > Vidua > Vidua chalybeata. Next base: position 1,130,677 of record NW_026530331.1, read on the forward strand.
TCGAACTCCGGCCAAGCCCCCTTGCCTGACCCTACTAGGCTTGGGAAGCTTGGTCTCCCTGCCGAGGTAAGGTCGAACGTCCTGCCGAGCCTTACACTCGAACTCCGGCCAAGTCCCCTTGCCTGACTCTCCTACTAGGCTTGGGAAGCTTGGTCTCCCTGCCGAGGTAAGGTCGAACGTCCTGCCTAGCCTTACACTCGAACTCCGGCCAAGCCCCCTTGCCTGACCCTAGTAAGCTTGGGAAGCTTGGTCTCCCTGCCGAGGTAAGGTCGAACGTCCTGCCGAGCCTTACACTCGAACTCCGGCCAAGTCCCCTTGCCTGACTCTCCTACTAGGCTTGGGAAGCTTGGTCTCCCTGCCGAGGTAAGGTCGAACGTCCTGCCGAGCCTTACACTCGAACTCCGGCCAAGCCCCCTTGCCTGACTCTCCTACTAGGCTTGGGAAGCTTGGTCTCCCTGCCGAGGTAAGGTCGAACGTCCTGCCGAGCCTTACACTCGAACTCCGGCCAAGCCGCCTTGCCTGACCCTACTAGGCTTGGGAAGCTTGGTCTCCCTGCCGAGGTAAGGTCGAACGTCCTGCCGAGCCTTACACTCGAACTCCGGCCAAGTCCCCTTGCCTGACCCTACTAGGCTTGGGAAGCTTGGTCTCCCTGCCGAGGTAAGGTCGAACGTCCTGCCGAGCCTTACACTCGAACTCCGGCCAAGCCCCCTTGCCTGACTCTCCTACTAGGCTTGGGAACCTTGGCCTCCCTGCCGAGGTAAGGTCGAACGTCCTGCCTAGCCTTACACTCAAACTCCGGCCAAGCCCCCTTGCCTGACCCTACTAGGCTTGGGAAGCTTGGTCTCCCTGCCGAGGTAAGGTCGAACGTCCTGCCGAGCCTTACACTCGAACTCCGGCCAAGTCCCCTTGCCTGACTCTCCTACTAGGCTTGGGAAGCTTGGTCTCCCTGCCGAGGTAAGGTCGAACATCCTGCCGAGGCTTACACTCGAACTCCGGCCAAGTCCCCTTGCCTGACTCTCCTACTAGGCTTGGGAAGCTTGGTCTCCCTGCCGAGGTAAGGTCGAACGTCCTGCCGAGCCTTACACTCGAACTCCGGCCAAGTCCCCTTGCCTGACTCTCCTACTAGGCTTGGGAAGCTTGGTCTCCCTGCCGAGGTAAGGTCGAACGTCCTGCCGAGCCTTACACTCGAACTCCGGCCAAGCCCCCTTGCCTGACCCTACTAGGCTTGGGGAGCTTGGTCTCCCTGCCGAGGTAAGGTCGAACGTCCTGCCGAGCCTTACACTCGAACTCCGGCCAAGTCCCCTTGCCTGACTCTCCTACTAGGCTTGGGAAGCTTGGTCTCCCTGCCGAGGTAAGGTCGAACGTCCTGCCGAGCCTTACACTCGAACTCCGGCCAAGCCCCCTTGCCTGACTCTCCTACTAGGCTTGGGAAGCTTGGTCTCCCTGCCGAGGTAAGGTTGAACGTCCTGCCGAGCCTTACACTCGAACTCCGGCCAAGCCCCCTTGCCTGACTCTCCTACTAGGCTTGGGAAGCTTGGTCTCCCTGCCGAGGTAAGGTCGAACGTCCTGCCGAGCCTTACACTCGAAGTCCGGCCAAGCCCCCTTGCCTGACCCTACTAGGCTTGGGAAGCTTGGTCTCCCTGCCGAGGTAAGGTCGAACGTCCTGCCGAGCCTTACACTCGAACTCCGGCCAAGTCCCCTTGCCTGACCCTACTAGGCTTGGGGAGCTTGGTCTCCCTGCCGAGGTAAGGTCGAACGTCCTGCCGAGCCTTACACTCGAACTCCGGCCAAGTCCCCTTGCCTGACTCTCCTACTAGGCTTGGGAAGCTTGGTCTCCCTGCCGAGGTAAGGTCGAACGTCCTGCCTAGCCTTACACTCGAACTCCGGCCAAGCCCCCTTGCCTGACCCTACTAGGCTTGGGAAGCTTGGTCTCCCTGCCGAGGTAAGGTCGAACGTCCTGCCGAGCCTTACACTCGAACTCCGGCCAAGTCCCCTTGCCTGACTCTCCTACTAGGCTTGGGAAGCTTGGTCTCCCTGCCGAGGTAAGGTCGAACGTCCTGCCGAGGCTTACACTCGAACTCCGGCCAAGTCCCCTTGCCTGACTCTCCTACTAGGCTTGGGAAGCTTGGTCTCCCTGCCGAGGTAAGGTCGAACGTCCTGCCGAGCCTTACACTCGAACTCCGGCCAAGCCCCCTTGCCTGACTCTCCTACTAGGCTTGGGAAGCTTGGTCTCCCTGCCGAGGTAAGGTCGAACGTCCTGCCTAGCCTTACACTCGAACTCCGGCCAAGCCCCCTTGCCTGACCCTACTAGGCTTGGGAAGCTTGGTCTCCCTGCCGAGGTAAGGTCGAACGTCCTGCCGAGCCTTACACTCGAACTCCGGCCAAGCCCCCTTGCCTGACTCTCCTACTAGGCTTGGGAAGCTTGGTCTCCCTGCCGAGGTAAGGTCGAACGTCCTGCCGAGCCTTACACTCGAACTCCGGCCAAGCCCCCTTGCCTGACCCTACTAGGCTTGGGAAGCTTGGTCTCCCTGCCGAGGTAAGGTCGAACGTCCTGCCGAGCCTTACACTCGAACTCCGGCCAAGTCCCCTTGCCTGACTCTCCTACTAGGCTTGGGAAGCTTGGTCTCCCTGCCGAGGTAAGGTCGAACGTCCTGCCGAGCCTTACACTCGAACTCCGGCCAAGCCCCCTTGCCTGACCCTACTAGGCTTGGGGAGCTTGGTCTCCCTGCCGAGGTAAGGTCGAACGTCCTGCCGAGCCTTACACTCGAACTCCGGCCAAGCCCCCTTGCCTGACTCTCCTACTAGGCTTGGGGAGCTTGGTCTCCCTGCCGAGGTAAGGTCGAACGTCCTGCTGAGCCTTACACTCGAACTCCGGCCAAGCCCCCTTGCCTGACTCTCCTACTAGGCTTGGGGAGCTTGGTCTCCCTGCCGAGGTAAGGTCGAACGTCCTGCCTAGCCTTACACTCCAACTCCGGCCAAGCCCCCTTGCCTGACCCTACTAGGCTTGGGAAGCTTGGTCTCCCTGCCGAGGTAAGGTCGAACGTCCTGCCGAGCCTTACACTCGAACTCCGGCCAAGTTCCCTTGCCTGACTCTCCTACTAGGCTTGGGAAGCTTGGTCTCCCTGCCGAGGTAAGGTCGAAGGTCCTGCCGAGCCTTACACTCGAACTCCGGCCATGTCCCCTTGCCTGACTCTCCTACTAGGCTTGGGAAGCTTGGTCTCCCTGCCGAGGTAAGGTCGAACGTCCTGCCTAGCCTTACACTCGAACTCCGGCCAAGCCCCCTTGCCTGACCCTACTAGGCTTGGGAAGCTTGGTCTCCCTGCCGAGGTAAGGTCGAATGTCCTGCCGAGCCTTACACTCGAACTCCGGCCAAGTCCCCTTGCCTGACTCTCCTACTAGGCTTGGGAAGCTTGGTCTCCCTGCCGAGGTAAGGTCGAACGTCCTGCCGAGCCTTACACTCGAACTCCGGCCAAGTCCCCTTGCCTGACTCTCCTACTAGGCTTGGGAAGCTTGGTCTCCCTGCCGAGGTAAGGTCGAACGTCCTGCCGAGCCTTACACTCGAACTCCGGCCAAGCCCCCTTGCCTGACTCTCCTACTAGGCTTGGGAAGCTTGGTCTCCCTGCCGAGGTAAGGTCGAACGTCCTGCCTAGCCTTACACTCGAACTCCGGCCAAGCCCCCTTGCCTGACCCTACTAGGCTTGGGAAGCTTGGTCTCCCTGCCGAGGTAAGGTCGAACGTCCTGCCGAGCCTTACACTCGAACTCCGGCCAAGCCCCCTTGCCTGACTCTCCTACTAGGCTTGGGAAGCTTGGTCTCCCTGCCGAGGTAAGTTCGAACGTCCTGCCGAGCCTTACACTCGAACTCCGGCCAAGCCCCCTTGCCTGACCCTACTAGGCTTGGGAAGCTTGGTCTCCCTGCCGAGGTAAGGTCGAACGTCCTGCCTAGCCTTACACTCGAACTCCGGCCAAGCCCCCTTGCCTGACCCTACTAGGCTTGGGAAGCTTGGTCTCCCTGCCGAGGTAAGGTCGAACGTCCTGCCGAGCCTTACACTCGAACTCCGGCCAAGCCCCCTTACCTGACTCTCCTACTAGGCTTGGGAAGCTTGGTCTCCCTGCCGAGGTAAGGTCGAACGTCCTGCCGAGCCTTACACTCGAACTCCGGCCAAGCCCCCTTGCCTGACCCTACTAGGCTTGGGAAGCTTGGTCTCCCTGCCGAGGTAAGGTCGAACGTCCTGCCGAGCCTTACACTCGAACTCCGGCCAAGTCCCCTTGCCTGACTCTCCTACTAGGCTTGGGAAGCTTGGTCTCCCTGCCGAGGTAAGGTCGAACGTCCTGCCGAGCCTTACACTCGAACTCCGGCCAAGCCCCCTTGCCTGACCCTACTAGGCTTGGGGAGCTTGGTCTCCCTGCCGAGGTAAGGTCGAACGTCCTGCCGAGCCTTACACTCGAACTCCGGCCAAGCCCCCTTGCCTGACTCTCCTACTAGGCTTGGGAAGCTTGGTCTCCCTGCCGAGGTAAGGTCGAACGTCCTGCTGAGCCTTACACTCGAACTCCGGCCAAGCCCCCTTGCCTGACTCTCCTACTAGGCTTGGGGAGCTTGGTCTCCCTGCCGAGGTAAGGTCGAACGTCCTGCCGAGCCTTACACTCCAACTCCGGCCAAGCCCCCTTGCCTGACCCTACTAGGCTTGGGAAGCTTGGTCTCCCTGACGAGGTAAGGTCGAACGTCCTGCCGAGCCTTACACTCGAACTCCGGCCAAGTTCCCTTGCCTGACTCTCCTACTAGGCTTGGGAAGCTTGGTCTCCCTGCCGAGGTAAGGTCGAAGGTCCTGCCGAGCCTTACACTCGAACTCCGGCCATGTCCCCTTGCCTGACTCTCCTACTAGGCTTGGGAAGCTTGGTCTCCCTGCCGAGGTAAGGTCGAACGTCCTGCCTAGCCTTACACTCGAACTCCGGCCAAGCCCCCTTGCCTGACCCTACTAGGCTTGGGAAGCTTGGTCTCCCTGCCGAGGTAAGGTCGAACGTCCTGCCGAGCCTTACACTCGAACTCCGGCCAAGTCCCCTTGCCTGACTCTCCTACTAGGCTTGGGAAGCTTGGTCTCCCTGCCGAGGTAAGGTCGAACGTCCTGCCGAGGCTTACACTCGAACTCCGGCCAATTCCCCTTGCCTGACTCTCCTACTAGGCTTGGGAAGCTTGGTCTCCCTGCCGAGGTAAGGTCGAACGTCCTGCCGAGCCTTACACTCGAACTCCGGCCAAGCCCCCTTGCCTGACTCTCCTACTAGGCTTGGGAAGCTTGGTCTCCCTGCCGAGGTAAGGTCGAACGTCCTGCCTAGCCTTACACTCGAACTCCGGCCAAGCCCCCTTGCCTGACCCTACTAGGCTTGGGAAGCTTGGTCTCCCTGCCGAGGTAAGGTCGAACGTCCTGCCGAGCCTTACACTCGAACTCCGGCCAAGCCCCCTTGCCTGACTCTCCTACTAGGCTTGGGAAGCTTGGTCTCCCTGCCGAGGTAAGTTCGAACGTCCTGCCGAGCCTTACACTCGAACTCCGGCCAAGCCCCCTTGCCTGACCCTACTAGGCTTGGGAAGCTTGGTCTCCCTGCCGAGGTAAGGTCGAACGTCCTGCCGAGCCTTACACTCGAACTCCGGCCAAGTCCCCTTGCCTGACTCTCCTACTAGGCTTGGGAAGCTTGGTCTCCCTGCCGAGGTAAGGTCGAACGTCCTGCCGAGCCTTACACTCGAACTCCGGCCAAGCCCCCTTGCCTGACCCTACTAGGCTTGGGGAGCTTGGTCTCCCTGCCGAGGTAAGGTCGAACGTCCTGCCGAGCCTTACACTCGAACTCCGGCCAAGTCCCCTTGCCTGACTCTCCTACTAGGCTTGGGAAGCTTGGTCTCCCTGCCGAGGTAAGGTCGAACGTCCTGCCTAGCCTTACACTCGAACTCCGGCCAAGCCCCCTTGCCTGACCCTACTAGGCTTGGGAAGCTTGGTCTCCCTGCCGAGGTAAGGTCGAACGTCCTGCCGAGCCTTACACTCGAACTCCGGCCAAGTCCCCTTGCCTGACTCTCCTACTAGGCTTGGGAAGCTTGGTCTCCCTGCCGAGGTAAGGTCGAACGTCCTGCCGAGCCTTACACTCGAACTCCGGCCAAATTCCCTTGCCTGACTCTCCTACTAGGCTTGGGAAGCTTGGTCTCCCTGCCGAGGTAAGGTCGAAGGTCCTGCCGAGCCTTACACTCGAACTCCGGCCAAGTCCCCTTGCCTGACTCTCCTACTAGGCTTGGGAAGCTTGGTCTCCCTGCCGAGGTAAGGTCGAACGTCCTGCCGAGCCTTACACTCGAACTCCGGCCAAGCCCCCTCGCCTGACTCTCCTACTAGGCTTGGGAAGCTTGGTCTCCCTGCCGAGGTAAGGTCGAACGTCCTGCCGAGCCTTACACTCGAACTCCGGCCAAGCCCCCTTGCCTGACCCTACTAGGCTTGGGAAGCTTGGTCTCCCTGCCGAGGTAAGGTCGAACGTCCTGCTGAGCCTTACACTCGAACTCCGGCCAAGCCCCCTTGCCTGACTCTCCTACTAGGCTTGGGGAGCTTGGTCTCCCTGCCGAGGTAAGGTCGAACGTCCTGCCTAGCCTTACACTCCAACTCCGGCCAAGCCCCCTTGCCTGACCCTACTAGGCTTGGGAAGCTTGGTCTCCCTGCCGAGGTAAGGTCGAACGTCCTGCCGAGCCTTACACTCGAACTCCGGCCAAGTTCCCTTGCCTGACTCTCCTACTAGGCTTGGGAAGCTTGGTCTCCCTGCCGAGGTAAGGTCGAAGGTCCTGCCGAGCCTTACACTCGAACTCCGGCCAAGTCCCCTTGCCTGACTCTCCTACTAGGCTTGGGAAGCTTGGTCTCCCTGCCGAGGTAAGGTCGAACGTCCTGCCGAGGCTTACACTCGAACTCCGGCCAAGTCCCCTTGCCTGACTCTCCTACTAGGCTTGGGAAGCTTGGTCTCCCTGCCGAGGTAAGGTCGAACGTCCTGCCGAGCCTTACACTCGAACTCCGGCCAAGTCCCCTTGCCTGACTCTCCTACTAGGCATGGGAAGCTTGGTCTCCCTGCCGAGGTAAGGTCGAACGTCCTGCCTAGCCTTACACTCGAACTCCGGCCAAGCCCCCTTGCCTGACCCTACTAGGCTTGGGAAGCTTGGTCTCCCTGCCGAGGTAAGGTCGAACGTCCTGCCGAGCCTTACACTCGAACTCCAGCAAAGCCCCCTTGCCTGACTCTCCTACTAGGCTTGGGAAGCTTGGTCTCCCTGCCGAGGTAAGGTCGAACGTCCTGCCGAGCCTTACACTCGAACTCCGGCCAAGTCCCCTTGCCTGACTCTCCTACTAGGCTTGGGAAGCTTGGTCTCCCTGCTGAGGTAAGGTCGAACGTCCTGCCGAGCCTTACACTCGAACTCCGGCCAAGCCCCCTTGCCTGACTCTCCTACTAGGCTTGCTTGCCTTCTTGCCTTTCTGCTTACTCGGGTTAATGCTTGCTCTGACGGGGACATCCTGCCCTGCCTTCCAGGGACATTCCCCTATCTGCTCTGATGGGGACCTCCATCTATGCCTGCCATGGACATCCTACCTGCCCTGTTATCCTGTCCTGCCTGCTGTGGACATGCCCTCTGCCTGGCGGGACTTGCTGCTCCTGCTTGCTAGGACATCCCCCCCTACATGCCTGTTATCCTGTCCTGCCTGGCGGGGACATGCCCTCTGCCCGGGGGACATGACGCTCCTGCCTGCTTGGACATTCCACCTGCCGTGTTGTCCTGTCCTGCCTGGCAGGGACATGCCTTTTGCCTGTCAGGGACATGCTCTCTGTCTGCCAGGTACATGCCCTCTGCCTGCCAGGTACATGTCACTCCTGCCTGCTAGGACAGCCCGCCCTACTGGCTAGTGATATCCCACCTGCCGTCCTATCCCATCCTGCCAGCGCCGGGGACATGTCCTCCAGGACCTCCACATCCCACCTGCCCTGCTGGGGATATTCCCCTTGCCCTGATTGCCAGGGACTTACTTTGCCCATAGGGCACCTCCACACGCTCGGAGGAGGGCCTGCTTTACTTCTAAGGAGACACCTCAGTCGCTCCTCTATTCCACTCGCTTCCCCCCGTTCCCGGCCGGCCCCTTCGCAGGAGTCCGGAAACGCGGTACTAGCGGGCCCCTCTCACTTCGGGGGTCCGAGCTGCCGGCCCCCGTCTCACTCACTCACTCATTCGCTCGTCTCCCGGTTTTTCTTACCCATCCGATGCTCCTCTGCATTGCTCGTCTCACGCTGATCCTAGGGTCCGAAGGTAGCCAGCAACTCCCGAGGGTCCCTCGAAGCAGGTGGTCGAGCTGTCCAGGGGTCCTCTTTGGGCGTGGCTATCCCGGACGAGCCCCCAAATTGAAATGAACAGGGCTAATGCCTTTATTAATGTTCAGCTCTTTATTAAATAGATCAGCTGGGCAGGGGGCTCGACGCAGAGCTCGCCCCCGCGGTTGTAGCTTTCCCAGGCAGCCGGAAGGAAGGAGGCGCGCAGAGCCGGTCACTGGAGTCCCGAGCAGCAGCTGTCCTTTCTCCTTCCTTGTGGCACACCGGTGGCCCGAGGATGAGGAGGCGTGGCGTGCAGAGTCTGTTGCTGAAGTCCAGAACAACAGCTGTCCCCGCTCCTTCCGTGGTGGCAGCACCAGGGCTCTCTGTCTGTCTATCGCCCTGCTTCTCAGAGCCTAATATAGTATGTTCCTTCTTAGGTGATGGCGACGGTTAAAAGCCAGTCAGGGGATGTGTTTCCCTCTTCCTCAGCTAGGGCATTTATCTAGACTCCTCTATTGTGTTCAGTTTTTGATTTATATTCATTTTTATCTCCTAAAAATACTCCCATGATCCTAAGGGGTTTTTATTTGCATGTTAGTCCCAGAATGGCAGCGTGGAGGGGTGGGAGGCCAGGTAGTTTAGAGAAAACAAACAGAGCAATTGTCTAATTAGCATTTCAATATAGGTACTTGGCTAGAGTTAGTAGTTTTCTTTTAGTGTTGCCATGGGAACTAGGAAAGCCCTGCCCGAGTCTCTGGGGAACACCTGGAAACTGTTCATAACAATAACAACTCATTGTCAGTATGCCAAAGGACTGGCAGTCCAACTTGTCAAAACCCATTTCCCAGTGTGAGCAGATGCCACATGACAGAAAAGAAGGTATTAACAACATGTGCACATACCCAAATCAGCCAAATTCGGAATTTGGCAAGATGAGTAACATCTGTTTGCCACAGCTGCAAAGCCTTTAGGCCTCTGGGATTTATCCCAGCCAGTAAGGTGCAGCAGGGCAAGCCTTGGTTGGCATTCATCAAATTGCTTTTGCAAGGTGTGTGCACTTGATAGAAGAATCATGCAAGGCTTTTGGCCCATGCAGTCATGTCCTCAATGAACCACTTGAGTGACATATGAAACGCCATGAAATCTCTGAAATGCCATGGCCACAGCCCTTAATTCAATCACTTGGGCCGAGGCTGTTGTGGCTTTCCAGTACTTTGAGCTGTTAGCTCTTTCCCCCTTTTTTTTTTTTTTTTTTTTTTTTTTTGAAAAACCAGCAGCACCTGCGGGCTCTAGGACCCTGTGGTGCGAGGCGAGGCTGAGGACCTCTTCCAGGGGGCCGGGCCAAGCATCCCAAACTTGGCCGGGGAGGCGGAGAGCCCAGGCTCTCTGCCGAGCCAAGATCCACACGGCTCGGTCCCTCCCCCCAGCTTCTCATAGGTATCACTTGGGGCCCCTGAATCTGGGGTCCCTGGGACACTCCATGGCCGCCCGCAGATGGGCGACCTATTCTAAGTTTATATTTCGGTGCACGCCTCCACCAGGCTGCGAGAATCCCGGCAATTCCTCCGGCTTTTCGCCCTCCCCCCACCCCACCTGGCCATGGACCATGCCACAGCTTCTCGGCATCCCGCTCTGCAAACAGGAGCAGGACGCGCGGGGCGCGGGCAGGGGAGGTTTTCCCGGGAGTATAAAATTCCACCCTGGTTTTGGGGATCTTGGCACCACTCATGCCTGCCCAGTACAAGCGGCTGCTCTTCGCTCTCAGTGTGTCCGTCCTGCCGCGGGATACAATGGACTGAATCGCGGCCCCACCCCCATCCCCAGCCACGGTACCAGCAGCAGTGGCGCTGCTGCGGACCAAGTCGGTGTTCGCTCCTGCTGCCTCTGCCTCTGCCTCAGTGGGACAGAGCTCGGGGCAGTCTGGGGGAAGCGGAGGGAGTGGTGGGCTGGATGCAGGCTATGAAACAAACAGGTTGGATGTGTTGTCCAGCACAGGGCTGCCTGCTTCTGCTGGCGGCGGTGGATCACAGAGCGAAGTCGCTGCTGATGAGACGGCTTCAGGCAGCGCGGCGATGGGAACCGCTGTGTCCTGCGGGCGCTCCCCGCCCGCAGCGAGCGGCGCGGCGGGTGCAGTTTCCCCCGCGGCGTGGCACGCCGCCAGCCCAAGCGGAGCGGGCGGCGCGGCTTCGGCAGCGTCTTTCGGCGCTGGCGGTCGCGGCGGCGGATGCGGCGCCTCTGCCGGTCCCAGGGTGGGGGGCCGCGGCGGCGGCAGCGGCGTCTCTCTCAAGAGCGTCGCTGGCGGTCGCGGCGGCGGCCGCAGCAACTCTGCCGGTCCCGGGGTGGGGGTCCGCGGCGGCGGCGGCGGTGGCGGCAGTGGGCTCGCTCCAGGTGGAGCGGTGGGTGGAGCGAGAGGCACGGCTGCTGCTGCCGCTGGAACGGTGGGCGGAGCGGCAGGCGGCGCGGCAAACCCCGCTGCCAGCAGGTGTGGCGCCATGGCCGGCGCTGGTATCTCAAAGGATATCAAATCCGTCCGTCCGCTTAGTGCGTAGGGAAGCGGACCGGGAGACAAAGCCTGTCCCGTTGGGCGGGGGGCGTGCCAGGGGATGGATCAGAGGCTTCATTGCCGGTCCCGGCAGTACAAGAGGGTGGGACCGGTACATCTGCGCAGGCTCCATCAGCGAAGGAGTCGGGGTGGCTCCAGCCCCCACTGCGCCGTGGACTGCGGGCGGCGCCGGCCCCCCCGCGAATGCGGTCTGGAAACGGGGGGGCTGCGGAGCCGCGGGCTGTGGCGGCAGCCGCCGGTCCGGGGCCACCCCGTGCAGTCCTTGCAATGTCAAGTGTGCCGAAGCTGATAGTTGCGGCAAAGGCACCCCCGCCGCCTGGTAGGCGGATGGTGTCACCAGCACCTCGCTCAAGGCGAGGTGCGTCTGCGCAGCTGGTCGCGGCGCGGCGTGCTGTGCAATCAGCGGCCGATCTGTCGGCAAAGAATATCTTGTCTGAACGTAGTCACAGGGATGGGAATACTTGGGCTTAGCATGAATTCCCGGCGACATGTAAAGTCCGCGGGGCGTCCCAGCGTCTCTTGCAGACCCACTCTGCGCCGTGGCGGGCCTGGGCACCACCCTGCCCGCCTGTCACCCACTGATTCCCGAAACGCCGTTGCATACCGAAGCGGCATCCTCATTTCCCGACATCTCCCATTCGGAGTCACTGCTCCTCGGGGTCTCACGAGGCAAGGCCGTATAGATGCACCCCCAGACTACAACAAGAGCATGTGATAAGTTAGAAAAGACTCTTTGTTCATCAAGACAGAAAGAAGAAGCCTTGTGTAGATAACAGAGAATCAAAGGAGAAGCCTTGTGTAGATAACAGAAAACCGCCAGACAGAAACTAGTTAGTATGTTGATTACTTAAGCTGGGTGTGTAATTATGTGATAAATTTAGGCGAATAATTTGATTCAGCCTTTTTAAGGTCAATTAGAATTTTATTAATTACAGCAAGCAGTAGCAAGCAAAACAGCGCTGGGTGGGTAGGGGTCTCCAAGCCGCCCCTCCTGCAGTGTCCCACACTGCAGTGCCCCACACCCCACTCCCTTATTCAGTCTCTTTTTATAGTTTCTTGGAGGTTTCTTCATTCGTGTCTCTTGCGATAGCGGTGTGCTTAGCTTGAGCATCCCTCTGCATCGTCTCTGCGTTGTGTCGAGGCAGGTGATCGTTGATTTCACAATCGGTTCCGGACAGTGATGGGCGTACCCGGAGCACTCCTACGTTGTCTAGTCCGGTGGCCGTTGCCTGGTGGTCGCTGATTTCATAATCAGCTCCGACCATCCCCCAACATCCTTAGCCTGTGTCTGCAAAAAAAAGCTAAGAAAAGCTCCCTATATGGTGATTAATCATACTTGTGATCTTGCAGTTTTGCAATATGTCTATAGCCTTGCGGTTTGTAGCAGTTGCTTCTTTATTGTCCTTTTTTTTTTTTTAGTAAAACCCACAAGTTGCTGTTTCCCAACTTCACAGATGCTTCCCCTATCTCCTAACAAGCAAGCTAGTCCCTTATACTTTAATTTTATATTTCCTTCTTTAATATTCCAATTCTTTTGATGAACAAACAAGTTACCACAGTTTATCACAATCCCCCATTTTCTCTTTTACCATTTTGTTCATCAAAGCGCTTTGCTGCTTCGTATGCTAGAAGTAAAGTGTCTTCTATTTCAGGACAGTTCTCTTTCAGCAGGATTCCATGAGTTCTAAAGAGTGAAGTCAAAGTAGCCATGCGTTGCAGCATCCTCCAATTCCATATGAGTGTTAAAATGGACATTATTAAACTTATAGCAACTAGAATTAGTAAAACTATAATGGGGTGACTTAAAGTGTTCATGATCCCAGTTGCAGTTGGTGACCATCCAAATAGTGCATCCCACCAGTTATGGCTTGCATCCTTTTTTACTCTTTGCAGGACTCTGTTTATTTCAGTTATGTCATGATGGACAGTTACCAGAGTTATCTGCCCATTCTTGTGAATTTCTTCTATAATTTTGATTAGATCTTGGTGTTTCATTAATTGTTTAACCAGGGTTAAATTCATTCCAATGGGTGTGGGTGGTAATTTGTTGTATGTTATGTAGTTTGATTTTATTAATTGGTGGGATACAACTGGTGCTGAGTAGTTAAAGTCGCACCCAGTAACTTTGATAAAGTTGCAAATACAGAAATTGGAATGATTTCTAGTAAATAAGGAGACCTTGTTCTTATCAATTTCTATAACATCACACACAGTCCTTAAACACACACAGCCATTACCTATATACACTAATACAGTTCGTGGGTTGGGGTCTGGGCAGATTTCAAAGTGGCAAATGCCTTGGACAGTGTCAAGGCATACGTCTTGAGCGCTAATTAAATTAGTCTCACAGATAAATCCCTGCTGTTCCCGAGCAATGCAAGGCTCTAGGTTAATGGTTTGCCATTTCCCTTGGTTTTTCCAGGCCCATACCCTATGTTCTGAGGGGTATAATACTGACTTTTCATGACTTATTCCTAAGGCAACAATAGGGTGTATAGTGTGAATTATGGCATTCCGTATAGTGAGCACAAAGGCAGTAGCGGTATTAGTGGTGGGATTATAGGTAAAATTTACCAAGGTCCACCAAGATTGGGAGTCCCTCTCAAAGTCTGTGGCATTGTCCCAGACGACCCTTCGTACTTCAGTTGGAAACACCCCCTCACTTCCTTCTCTTATGATTAAAGCTACTGTTGATTGTATCCATAATTGTGCTTGTATACAACTAAGGACTAAAGATATGTTCTCTTGTGCCACTTGTAACATGTCTACCAGTAAGTCATGGTCGTGATCCTCAATATCTCTCCATCTTGGCAGTACCTTTGAGACTTGCCACTGATTATCTCCTAGTGCTAATAGAGATGACTGTAAAGGCTGCTTTAATTTTGTCAGATCGTTAGTTGCTGCAGCTAATTTGTTCATTAATATCTCATAGTCAATCCCATTCAAAACCCCCAATCCGGTTCCTAACATCCCAGTTAAATCCCTTCGCATTCTACCTCGGAGATGTACTTGTTTTTGTAGCCACTTTGTCCATCCTTCGAAGGATGACCTTAGGAAGGGAGAGCAGGCTGGCTGAACTGCTGAGATATTAGTTTCCATTAACAGTTCAACACGTTTAAGGGACCATTCTGGGTTAAAGAGCAGTTTTTGTTGACCCGTATTTCTTATAACATATGGGCCGATTTCATAAACCTTGGGTTCAAGATTGAATGGTATATTTTGGGTGTGTACTTGAATGCTGGAGTGGTTTGTAAAAGACTTGGCCATGGCGTTTATTATAAATTTGAAAGACAACCCAATGGTGTTGTGGGCCCAGAGGCAAACCACGTCAACAGTTTGTCTTAATGTGAAGTTATACCAACAGTCTAATTCACTTGGATGATTGCAGACCTTCGAATGCTTGTGATTATCCACACTGATTTGGATAACTTTATTGTAGGTAGTCCCATTAATCATTCGACACCCTATCTTAATTTCCTCTCCTATGGTTCCTTGAAGTGACCACCCCTCCTGTCTTTTCCACTCCTGCTTAGTATATATCTGGTTATCGTGCATGACTAGAGTTGTTAAATTTAAACCTTCTAAATCAGGCTGGCTTCCCATAGATCCAGTGTATTGGGTAAAGGCTTGGGACCACAGCCATTCAGCATTGTCTTGACCAGAAACACCACTAGGACAGAGCAATAGAAAACTAATAATTTGCCAATAAGGGTGGAGTCCTAGCCTTGTTTTTGTTTCGTAATATCCTGCTTTCCCCTTTTGGGCTTGCTGCTCCCTTGGTGTTTCAGAGGCACTTAGACTGGTCCTTTGAGGGAGCCTAGTACTCGGCTGGCAATGGTTGGAGCATTTCAGCATTGTTCCACTTAGAGGGGGCTTGGCCTTTCCTCTCTGCCTCGCTCGCCGACTCGGGTGCTTCGAGCCGCGAGGTCAACCATCTTCTCGGCAGCAGCAGTAGTACTCGCCTGAGCGTCCCCTTTTCCGCTCCTGCCTAGCCTTGTACTGTTCCCAGTTCTTATCTTTGACCAGAAGTGGGTTGCAAGGAATCCCCTTCAGTTCCTTTCGACAACACCCTTTTATTATCTGAGCAGCAAATGGAGTGGGCTCGTTAGTATGTAAACAAAAATACTCAGGGTATACTCCCTTGGTAAATATTTCCCACCACTCAGATCCAAAACTGACCCACCGATTTTCCAATTCTCCTATCCTTAGCACAGTTTCAGTTAGTTTTCGCTGAGTTTTTATAGCACTCAGTACAAACCCCAATTGGTAATCTTCCCCTCTGGCAATGGACCCACCACCGTTCTTGGCAAATTTTACATATAAAGCACACAAAAGGATAACAATCTCCACAACCTTCCTTATTACAAATCACTATAGAGTCTTCAGCTAGTTTGTAATTGTATCCCTTTTGCTTCCCCTTATGGTTGATTTGGATAATGTCCACAGAGTTCATTAGTTTTTCTTAAGAGTCACTTTCAAGTTCCCAAGCTGGCTAGTCACTCTCCAATGGTTATTTGTAGCAACCGGGCCTTTCACTCGGCTGGCGTGAGTCCACCCCTTTTCGGCCGTCCTGACTGCCGTTTCTGTGGTAAGCAAAACAAGAAAAGGGCCGTCCCAGCATGGAGTTAAGGAATCTTCCTTCCAAGACTTAATAAGTACTTGATCCCCTGGTTTTATCTTATGGATTGTGATATCCAGAGGTGGTCTCTGTGCCAACACTCCTTTCTTCCTCAATTCCTGCCTTCTGCTCATAATTTGGGTAATGTAGAATTTAATATGAGAATCTTTTAGGCAGGGGTGATCTGTGGGGGCTTCCATATCATAAGGCATTCCAAATAGCATTTCAAATGGGGAGATTCCCACATCAGTTCGGGGTTGAGTTCGAATGTTCAATAAGGCAAGAGGTAGGCACTTAACCCATGATATTTTTGTTTCCAGCATTAATTTTGTGAGTTGTTTTTTTATTTCTCCATTCATCCTTTCCACCCTCCCCGAGCTGTGTGGATGCCATGGGGTGTGATATTTCCATTGAGTCCCCAAAGCTGTCAGGACATCTTTTGCAATTTTAGAGGTGAAATGGGGTCCCCGGTCCGAGTCTAAACACTCAATTAATCCATACTGGGGGATAATTTGCTCTAATAATACTTTTACCACAGTGTTCGAAGTAGCTCGGGCCATAGGATAAGCTTCCACGTAATGGGTTAAGTGGTCTACCAGTACCAATAAATATTTATACCTCCCCACTTTTGGTAATTCTGTAAAATCTATTTGTATATGTGAAAAGGGTCGTTGTGCCAGTTCCCTTCCGCCCATTGGTCTTTCTCTTAATTGTTGTTTATTTATTCTTTGACAGGTTAAACATTGTTGGGTTACCTGTTTTGCAAGATTATAGACCCCTATGCACATATATTTAATTGCAAATTGGTCAACCAGGGCTTGAATTCCCCAGTGGGTTTTCTCATGGATTGCTTGCAGGACCCTCATTGCCATTCCTTTTGGGAGTACCTCCCGCCCGTCCGGTAGTATCCACTTGCCTCCCTCTTTTTCCTTCACCCCCATTTGGTTTAATTTTTGTTTTTCCTGTACCGTGAAGGCTAACACATGGTTAATGGGTCCATGGAACCGGCAATGTTTCTCTTGGGGGTTATCACAGGCACACTGTATCGAATCAATTCCGTATGCATCCCAACAAGCCCAACATGGTTCTTCCTCTAAGTCAGCTCCACAAGTGGAGCAATCTTCCCTTTGTGCGACGCCCCCCTTATATGGTTTTAAACTCATTAGAGCTGCCTTTCTCGCCTCCTGGTCGGCTAAGTTATTTCCCCGTACTGAGTTTCCCATCCCCACTTGATGTCCTTTTACATGAACAATAGCTATTCTTTCCGGACCTCTCAAGGCCTGGAGCACTTTCTGAATTAATTCCCCATGTATCAACCCCTTTCCCTGTGAATTGATAAGTCCCCTTTCTTCCCAAATTTTACCAAATGTATGAACCATCCCATAAGCATATTTTGAATCAGTATAAATGGTCCCCACCTTTCCTTTTAGTAGTTCTAAAGCTCTGAGTACTGCATACAATTCACATGCTTGTGCTGACCAGCTGGGGCTAAGAGGACCAGATTCTATTTTCTCAACAGTCTTCCCATCCACAATAGCATACCCAGATTTAATTTTCCTTCAAGGACCCGAGAGGATCCATCTACATAATATCGATATCCTTCTTCTAATTCCTCCTCTTTGAGATCTGGTCTTATTTTTGTTTGTTCCTCTATTTGCAAAAGACAATCATGAGTTAGTCCCACTACTGGTTCCCCATATAGAAACTGAGCTGGATTTTGTAAGCTTGTGGTTTCAATACTTAACCTTGGAGAAGAAATTAGGATGCCTTCATACTTTAGGAGTCTGGCATCTGTAATCCATTTATCCGCTTTTTGTTGTAGTACTCCACGGATGTTATGAGGAGATAGAGCCTTCAGTTCACTCCCAAAAGTTATTTTTCCTGCTTCTTCTACCAAAAGGGCAGCAGCCACTATCGATTGCAGACAGGCAGGCCACCCTTGACTAACGGGGTCGAGAAGCTTTGAAAGATATGCCACTGGTTTCCTTCCTCCAGCCCATTCCTGGGCTAACACCCTGTATGCCACCCCTTCATTGACATTAATGAAAAAAAGAATGGTCTTTTTAGATCCGGGAGGCTGAGAACCGGGGCATTGACCAGTTCAGTTTTTAATGATTTTAACCGGGTCTCATCCTCGGAGCTCCATTTCAATAGCCCGTCTGTTGTTAATTTTTCTTACAGAAATTTAACTTTCCCACTAAAATTTTCAATCCATTGTCTGCAATACCCAAAAAGTCCCAGTAACTGCCGAACCTGCCTTTTAGTTTTTGGAGCTTCCAGGGAAAGTATTCCTTGGACTCTATCCAATTTCTTAGTCCCCTGAGTCAGCCAGTGTCCGAGGTATTTAACTTCCTCTTCCACGAATTGTAATTTCAACTTTGAAACTTTGAGTCCCTTAAGGCTTAAATAATTTAGGAGTTTTATAGTTTCTTCCCTTACTCTTTCTTCTTCTTTCCCTGCAATTAATAAATCATCTACGTATTGTAGAAGCACAGTCCCCTCCCCGTGTGAATATTCTGCCAATATTTGTTCCAGAGCTTGCCCAAACAAATTTGGGGATTTGGTAAACCCCTGGGGAAGGACTGTCCACCTCAATTGTTGTTTTCTATGTGTATCCGGGTCTTCCCACTCAAAAGCAAAATAATCTCTAGAAGTTTCCTTAAGGGGACAGGCCCAAAAAGCATCTTTAAGATCTATTACACTATACCACTGGTTTTCTGGGCCAAGTTGGCTTAAAATAGTATGTGGATTGGCTACGACCGGGAATCTCTCAACTGTTCTTTTATTGATTTCCTGCAAGTCATGCACCAATCTGTAACTGCCATTCGGTTTCTTTACCGGCAGGATGGGGGTATTGAAAGGGGACATGCAGGGTTCTAAAAGTCCCTTTTCCAAAAGTCTCTTTATTTCCGTTTTTAGTCCTTCCCTCCCCTCCTTGTGTGATAAACTGTGGTAACTTGTTTGTTCATCAAAAGAATTGGAATATTAAAGGAGGAAATATAAAAATTAAAGTATAAGGGACTAGCCTGCTTGTTAGGAGATAGGGGAGGACAATAAAAAAAAAAAAAAAAGAAAGCAACTGCTACAAACCGCAAGGCTATAGACATCTTGCAAAACCACAAGATCACAAGTATGATTAATCACCATATAGGGAGCTTTTGTAGCTTTTTTGCAGACACAGGCTAAGGATGTCGGGGGATGGCTGGAGCTGATTATGAAATCAGCGACCACCAGGCAACGGCCACCGGACTAGACAACGTAGGAGTGCTCCAGGTACGCCCATCACTGTCCGGAGCCGATTGTGAAATCAGCGATCACCTGCCTCGACACAACGCAGAAACAACGCAGAGAGATGCTCAAGCTACGCACACCGCTATCGCAAAATACACGAATGAAGAAACCTCCAAGAAACTATAAAAAGAAACTGAATAAGGGAGTGGGGTGTGGGGCACTGCAGTGTGGGACACTGCAGGAGGGGCGGTTTGGAGACCCCTACCCACCCAGCGCTGTTTTGCTTGCTACTGCTTGCTGTAATTAATAAAATTCTAATTGACCCTAAAAAGGTTGAATCAAATTATTCGCCTCAATTTATCACAATTTGGTGCCGTGACTCGGATAAAGGAAACCCGGGAGGGAGGCCCCACTAGGGTGAGGCGCCCCACCGCCTTTTTGCGGTGGACCTAAGGGGGGGCTTCCTCCTTGGGCCTTTACCGACGAACCTAAAACTCAGTAGCAAGCAAAGTTACCCCCATTAATCTTTGTGCACGAAGAACCGCGGAAGAGTGAACACACAGGAAGCGTAAGTAGCCCCCGGTGGGCCTCTTTTTCCCGGTGGGTGGTGGGCCTCTTTTTTCCAGGGTTGGGTGACGTAGGAGGGGGAGAGCTGCACCCCCTCGGCGTCAAGTTACCCTCGGTGGGGAGGCTCCTGGGTTAGGAGGAGAGCAAGCGGGCCTAACCCAGACGTGGAGGTGGACTGCGTCAAAGTTCCTGGGGCAGTGGATCCCCGGAGAAACTTCCCCAAGTTTCGGCTTACTAATTTAGTATACGTGTATGTGCTCGGTGGGCCCCGTACAAGCGGGCTCCGGAATGCGTGTGCGTGTGAAAAAGATGGTGGGCCCCGTACAAGCAGGCTCCGGAGTGCATGTGAAAGGGACAAAGCCTCGACCCTGGAAACGGGGTCTTTAAGAGTCGTTTAGGGGTGTGTAGTCCCAGGGTGATTGAGGTGAATAAGAAGACACACAGGGCGAAGCCCCGGTCGAGAAACGGAGGCGCCGGAAAGACGTGAGTAGTCCGGTCCGCTCGGTCGCTCGGTCAGGGGTGGGAGTCCTGGAGTGCAGCGAATGCGAACGTGTGTGTGAGAGGTGAACTGGCAGCTCAGATTCCCCAAGTGAGTGTGGACCCCATAGTAGTGCGTTTCCCATATCCGGCGACGGAGTGGGCCACGAATTGGGGGAAGCGACTGTCGTATTGTTTGTGTTGAGTGTGAGAAGGCACTCTAGAAGATGGGTCAGAGAAAAAGTAAATCTGCTGAACCCATGGGTGGGAGAATCTCAGTAAAACTTCCACTAGGCTTAATGGTAGAGTATTGGGATGCCTTTCCTTCTAGAAAAGGAAAATATAAGGTTAAAATGATCCATTATTGTATGGAAATTTGGGGAGGTAAACAAATAAGGGGAGACCAGCTGTATTGGCCCGTGTTTGGGTCATTTGAGGATTGGATCTGTCAAGCTCTAAATATATATATATTAACTCCAAAGAGCCCTTTAACCAAGAGGAGAGCGAATATGCAGCTCTTTGGATAGTGGGAGAGATTGAAGAAAGCTTTCCAGTTGTATTCAGGGGTGGACCCCAATACCCCAGAGGGTGAGACACTTTTGAAGGTGCATTTTGTGGTCGATTCTTGGGTGGACATTCGGAAGAAGTTGAAGAGCTTGGAGGGATGGCAGGCGAGAGGATTGGATGAGTTGTTGTGAGAGGCTCAAAAGGTGTGTGTTGGGAGAGAGGATGAGAGTTTTAAAAAGCAGTCTGGAATCGTGTTAGCAGCAGTGGGGGGGGGGACAACAGAATCCCCAAAGGGGAACTGGAGGTCAGTCCAGAGGTCGGACTGACGTCCAGTGAAGTTGGTTTGAAGGGAAGTCGAGAGGTGGAGAGAGCATTGTTTGTTTCTATTGTGGGAAGAAGGGACACATGAGGAGAGAGTGTCGGCAGAAGATTGCTGATGAGGAACAGTTCAAAGAAGATTAGGGGGGTCGGGGGCTCTATCTGCTGGGGACAAGAGAAAGAACAGAGCCCCTGGTAAAATTAAAAATAGGTCCCCAGCAACGAGAATATGAGTTCCTTGTGGACTCAGGGGCGGAGAGATCAACCATCCAGACCCTTCCCCAAGGGTGTAAGGTTTCACCTGAAATAATACAGGTGATTGGGGCCAAAGGGGAACCCTTTGGAGTACCTGTAATTAAGGATGTACTCTTAGAAAGTGATTCTAAATTAGGAATTGGGTCATTTTTACTAGTTCCAGAAGCAGATTAAAACTATATCCTCTCTGGGTTGAAGACGAGAAAAAGATTAACCCAAAAGTTTGGTATACCCCCGACAGTGTGGGGAAATTAAATATTGAACCCTTTGAGGTAACAATCAGGAACCCAGAAATCCCTGTCAGGATTCGGCAATATCCCATACCCAAAGAGGGGAGGGAAGGACTAAAAACAGAAATAAAGAGACTTTTGGAAAAGGGACTTTTAGAACCCTGTATGTCCCTTTTCAATACCCCCACCCTGCCGGTAAAGAAACTGAATGGCAGTTACAGATTGGTGCATGACTTGCGGGAAATCAATAAAAGAACAGTTGAAAGATTCCCGGTCGTAGCCAATCCACATACTATTTTAAGCCAACTTGGCCCAGAAAACCAGTGGTATAGTGTAATAGATCTTAAAGATGCTTTTTGGGCCTGTCCCCTTAAGGAAACTTCTAGAGATTATTTTGCTTTTGAGTGGGAAGACCCGGATACACATAGAAAACAACAACTGAGGTGGACAGTCCTTCCCCAGGGGTTTACAGAATCCCCAAATTTGTTTGGGCAAGCTCTGGAACAAATATTAGCAGAATATTCACAGGGGGAGGGGATTGCGCTTCTGCAATATGTAGATGATTTATTAATTGCAGGGAAAGAAGAAGAAAAAGTAAGGGAAGAAACTATAAAACTCCTAAATTATTTAAGCCTTAAGGGACTCAAAGTTTCAAAGTCGAAATTACAATTCGTGGAAGAGGAAGTTAAGTACCTCGGACACTGGCTGACTCAGGGGACTAAGAAATTGGATACTGATAGAGTCCAGGGAATACTTTCCCTGGAAGCTCCAAAAACTAAAAGGCAGGTTCGACAGTTACTGGGACTTTTTGGGTATTGCAGACAATGGATTGAAAATTTTAGTGGGAAAGTTAAATTTCTGTATGAAAAATTAACAACAGACGGGCTATTGAAATGGAGCTCCGAGGATGAGACCCGGTTAAAATCATTAAAAACTGAACTGGTCAATGCCCCGGTTCTCAGCCTCCCGGATCTAAAAAGACCATTCTTTTTATTCATTAATGTCAATGAAGGGGTGGCATACGGGGTGTTAGCCCAGGAATGGGCTGGAGGAAAGAAACCAGTGGCATATCTTTCAAAGCTTCTCGATCCTGTTAGTCGAGGGTGGCCTGCCTGTCTGCAATCGATAGTGGCTGCTGCCCTTTTGGTAGAAGAAGCAGGAAAGATAACTTTTGGGAGTGAACTGAAGGTTTTATCTCCTCATAACATCCGTGGAGTACTACAACAAAAAAGCGGATAAATGGTTAACAGATGCCAGACTCCTAAAGTATGAAGGCATCCTAATTTCCTCTCCTAGGTTAAGTATCGAAAGCACAAGCTTACAAAATCCAGCCCAGTTTCTATATGGGGAACCAGTAGTGGGACTAACTCATGATTGTCTTTTGCAAATGGAGGAACAAACAAAAATAAGACCAGATCTCAAAGAGGAGGAATTAGAGGAAGGATATCGATATTATGTAGATGGATCCTCTCGGGTCCTTGAAGGAAAATTAAATCTGGGTATGCTATTGTGGATGGGAAGACTGTTGAGAAAATAGAATCTGGTCCTCTTAGCCCCAGCTGGTCAGCACAAGCATGTGAATTGTATGCAGTGCTCAGAGCTTTAGAACTGCTAAGAGGAAAGGTTGGGGCCATTTATACTGATTCAAAATATGCTTATGGGGTGGTTCATACATTTGCTAAAATCTGGGAAGAAAGGGGACTTATCAATTCACAGGGAAAGGGGTTGATACATGGGGAATTAATTCAGAAAGTGCTCCAGGCCTTGAGAGGTCCGGAAAGAATAGC
This sequence comes from Vidua chalybeata, assembly GCF_026979565.1. Classification (NCBI taxonomy): domain Eukaryota; kingdom Metazoa; phylum Chordata; class Aves; order Passeriformes; family Viduidae; genus Vidua; species Vidua chalybeata. The sequence continues at coordinate 1,153,535 of NW_026530331.1, forward strand.
TATTGTTCATGTAAAAGGACATCAAGTGGGGATGGGAAACTCAGTACGGGGAAATAACTTAGCCGACCAGGAGGCGAGAAAGGCAGCTCTAATGAGTTTAAAACCATATAAGTGGGGGGGGTCACACGAAGGGAAGATTGCTCCACTTGTGGAGCTGACTTAGAGGAAGAACCATGTTGGGCTTGTTGGGATGCATACGGGATTGATTCGATACAGTGTGCCTGTGATAACCCCCAAGACAAACATTGCCGGTTCCATGAACCCATTAACCATGTGTTAGCCTTCATGGTACAGGAAAAACAAAAATTAAACCAAATGGGGGTGAAGGAAAAAGAGGGAGGCAAGTGGATACTACCGGACGGGCGGGAGGTACTCCCAAAAGGAATAGCAATGAGGGTCCTGCAAGCAGTCCATAGGAAAACCCACTGGGGAATTCAAGCCCTGGTTGACCAATTTGCAATTAAATATATGTGTATAGGGGTCTATAATCTTGCAAAACAGGTAACCCAACAATGTTTAACCTGTCAAAGAATAAATAAACAACAATTAAGAGAAAGACCAATGGGCGGAAGGGAACTGGCACAACGACCCTTTTCACATATACAAATAGATTTTACAGAATTACCAAAAGTGGGGAGGTATAAATATCTATTGGTACTGGTAGACCACTTAACCCATTACGTGGAAGCTTATCCTATGGCCCGAGCTACTTCGAACACTGTGGTAAAAGTATTATTAGAGCAAATTATCCCCGGTATGGATTAATTGAGTGTTTAGACTCGGACTGGGGACCCCATTTCACCTCTAAAATTGCAAAAGATGTCCTGACAGCTTTGGGGACTCAATGGAAATATCACACCCCATGGCATCCACAGAGCTTGGGGAGGGTGGAAAGAATGAATGGAGAAACAAAAAAAAAACAAACAAAAAAAACAAAAAAAACCCCCCAAAAAAAACTCACGAAGTTAATGCTGGAAACAAAAATATCATGGGTAAAGTGCCTACCTCTTGCCTTAATGAACATTTGAACTCAACCCCAAACTGATGTGGGAATCTCCCCATTTGAAATGCTATTTGGAATTCCTTATGATATGGAAGCCCCCACAGATCACCCCTGCCTAAAAGATTCTCATATTAAATTCTACATTACCCAAATTATGAGCAGAAGGCAGGAATTGAGGAAGAAAGGAGTGTTGGCACAGAGACCACCTCTGGATATCACAATCCATAGGATAAAACCAGGGGATCAAGTACTTATTAAGTCTTGGAAGAAAGATTCTTTAACTCCATGTGGGGAAGGTCCTTTTCTTGTTTTGCTTACCACAGAAACGGCAGTCAGGACGGCCGAAAAGGGGTGGACTCACGCCAGCCGAGTGAAAGGCCCGGTTGCCACAAATAACCATTGGAGAGTGACTAGCCAGCTTGGGAACTTGAAAGTGACTCTTAAGAAAAACTAATGAACTCTGTGGACATTATCCAAATCAACCATAAAGGGAAGCAAAGGGAAACAATTACAAACTAGCTAAAGACTATATAGTGATTTGTAATAAGGAAGGTTGTGGAGATTGTTATCCTTTTGTGTGCTTTATATGTAAAAATTGCCAAGAACGGTGGTGGGTCCATTGCCAGAGGGGAAGACCACCAATTGGGGTTTGTACTGAGTGCTATAAAACTCAGCGAAAACTAACTGAAACTGTGCTAAGGATAGGAGAACTGGAAAATCGGTGGGTCAGTTTTGGATCTGAGTGGTGGGAAATATTCTTGTTTTCATACTAACGAGCCCACTCCATTTGCTGCTCAGATAATAAAAGGGTGTTGTCGAAAGGAACTGAAGGGGATTCCTTGCAACCCACCTCTGGTCAAAGATAAGAACTGGGAACAGTACAAGGATAGGCAGGAGCGGAAAAGGGGACGCTCAGGCGAGTACTGCTGCTGCCAAGAAGATGGTTTACCTCGCGGCTCGAAGAACCCGAGTCGGCGAGCGAGGCAGAGAGGAAAAGGCCAAGCCCCCTCTAAGTGGAACAATGCTGAAATGCTCCAACTATTGCCAGCCGAGTACTAGGATCCCTCAAAGGACCAGTCTAAGTGCCTCTGAAACACCAAGGGAGCAGCAAGCCAAAAAGGGGAAAACAGGATATTACGTAACAAAAACAAGGCTAGGACTCCACCCTTATTGGCAAATTATTAGTTTTCTATTGCTCTGTCCTAGTGGTGTTTCTAGTCAGGACAATGCTGAACACTTTACTTCTAGCCTACAAAGCAGCTAAGCGATTTGATGAACAAAATGGTAAAAGAGAAAATGGGGGATTGTGATAAACTGTGGTAACTTGTTTGTTCATCAAAAGAATTGGAATATTAAAGGAGGAAATATAAAAATTAAAGTATAAGGGACTAGCCTGCTTGTTAGGAGATAGGGGAGGACAATAAAAAAAAAAAGCAACTGCTACAAACCGCAAGGCTATAGACATATTGCAAAACCGCAAGATCACAAGTATGATTAATCACCATATAGGGAGCTTTTTGTAGCTTTTTTGCAGACACAGGCTAAGGATGTCGGGGGATGGCCGGAGCTGATTATGAAATCAGCGACCACCAGGCAACGGCCACCGGACTAGACAACGTAGGAGTGCTCCAGGTACGCCCATCACTGTCCGGAGCCGATTGTGAAATCAGCGATCACCTGCCTCGACACAACGCAGAAACGACGCAGAGAGATGCTCAAGCTACGCACACCGCTATCGCAAAAGACACGAATGAAGAAACCTCCAAGAAACTATAAAAAGAAACTGAATAAGGGAGTGGGGTGTGGGGCACTGCAGTGTGGGACACTGCAGGAGGGGCGGTTTGGAGACCCCTACCCACCCAGCGCTGTTTTGCTTGCTACTGCTTGCTGTAATTAATAAAATTCTAATTGACCCTAAAAAGGTTGAATCAAATTATTCGCCTCAATTTATCACACTTGGGTATGGAATATTGCCGAATCCTGACAGGGATTTCTGGGTTCCTGATTGTTACCTCAAAGGGTTCAATATTTAATTTCCCCACACTGTCGGGGGTATACCAAACTTCTGGGTTAATCTTTTTCTCTTCTTCAGCCCGGAGAGGATATAGTTTTACTGTTAGTTCTCCCTTTTTTGCCTCTATCCCTATCCCCAACTCGACCATCAAATCTCTCCCTAATAGATTATAATCTGCTTCTGGAACTAGTAAAAATGACCCAATTCCTAATTTAGAATCACTTTCTAAGAGTACATCCTTAATTACAGGTACTCCAAAGGGTTCCCCTTTGGCCCCAATCACCTGTATTATTTCAGGTGAAACCTTACACCCTTGGGGAAGGGTCTGGATGGTTGATCTCTCCGCCCCTGAGTCCACAAGGAACTCATATTCTTGTTGCTGGGGACCTATTTTTAATTTTACCAGGGGCTCTGTTCTTTCTCTTGTCCCCAGCAGATAGAGCCCCCGACCCCCCTAATCTTCTTTGAACTGTTCCTCATCAGCAATCCTCTGCTGACACTCTCTCCTCATGTGTCCCTTCTTCCCACAATAGAAACAGACAATGCTCTCTCCACCTCTCGACTTCCCTTCAAACCGACTTCGCTGGACGTCAGTCTGACCTCTGCAATGACCTCCAGTTCTTCTTTGGGGATTCTGTTGTCCCTCCCTTACTGCTGCCAACATGATTTTAGACTGCTTTTTAAAACTCTCATCTTTTCTCCTAACATACACCTTTTGAGCCTCTCGCAACAACTCATCCAATCCTTTTGCTTGCCATCCTTCTAATTTCTCCAACTTCTTCCGAATGTCTACCCAAGAATTGACTACAAAATGCACCTTCAAAAGTGTCTCACCCTCTGGGGTATTGGGGTCCACCCCTGAATACAACTGGAAAGCTTTCTTCAATCTCTCCAACCATTCTGTTGGATCTTCATCTTTTTTCTGGTGCTCTTTAAATGCCTTTTGTACATTCTGCCCACGAGGAACGGCCTTCCTTATTCCCTGTAATATTATATTCCGCAAATCGCTCATGTGTATGCGATGTACCGCGTCTTGGTTATTCCACTGGGGATTCTGGAGGGGCCATTTTGTGTCTGCTAACGGTCCTTGCTGGTGTTCATCGTCCCAGATCCTCATACCCGTCTCTCTAATCATTCTCCTTTCCTCTACAGAAAATAGGATTCCCAAGATGGATTGCAGCTCCTCCCAAGTGTAAATGTTAGGTCCTAAAAATTGGTCTAATCGCTCCGCCACCCCCAGGGGGTCTTCCAACAGATGTCCCATTTCCTTTTTAAAATCCCGGACATCTCCCGGATTTAGTGGGACAGATATATATCCCACTCCCAAAATCTGGGCTGGCTGCCCTGGTTGTGCTGCATTTGGGTTGGGTACCATTCCCATCCCATGTTCCCTAAGAGGAAATATGCTCAGTTCTTGTTTCTCCCTTTGTCGGGTTTGAGTCCTAGTGACTGTCCGGGACATCCTGGGGGTATTCCCCTCCGACCCCCTAACCTCTGATCCCTCGTCATCAGATAATTCTCGAACGGGGGCTGAGGGGTCTGGGTATTGTAGCAGGGGTGGAGGTACTGGAGGAGGTGGTGGTATATAGGGAGGAGGGATAACTGGGGGTATTTCCTCCTCCTGCATGCTTTTCTTTTTCCTTTTACTATTGAGAGCAAATAGCTTTGTTCTTGTCTCTCCCACTATCCAAAGAGCTGCATATTCGCTCTCCTCTTGGTTAAAGGGCTCTTTGGAGTTAACATATATATTTAGAGCTTGACAGATCCAATCCTCAAACGACCCAAATACGGGCCAATATAGTTGGTCTCCCCTTATTTGTTTACCTCCTCAAATTTCCATACAATAATGGATCATTTTAACCTTATCTTTTCCTTTTCTAGAAGGAAAGGCATCCCAATACTTTACCATTAAGCCTAGTGGACTTTCCTCTGGGATCTGAGGAAGTTTTACCGAGATTCTCCCACCCATGGGTTCAGCAGATTTACTTTTTCTCTGACCCATCTTCTAGAGTGCCTTCTCACACTCAACACAAACAATACAACAGTCGCTTCCCCCAATTCGTGGCCCACTCCGTCGCCGGATATGGGAAACGCACTACTATGGGGTCCACACTCACTTGGGGAATCTGAGCTGCCAGTTCCCCTCTCACACACACGTTCGCATTCCCTACACTCCAGGACTCCCACCACTGACCGAGCGACCGAGCGGACCGGACTACTCACGTCTTTCTGGCGCCTCCGTTTCTCGACCGGGGCTTCGCCCTGTGTGTCTTCTCACTCACCTCAATCACCCCGGGACTACACACCCCTAAACGACTCTTAATGACCCCGTTTCTGGGGTCGAGGCTTTGTCCCTTTCACACGCACTCCGGAGCCTGCTTGTACGGGGCCCACCAAGCACATACGCTTATACCAAATTAGTAAGCCGAAACTTGGGGAAGTTTCTCTGGGGATCCCCCGCCCCAGGAACTTTGACGCAGTCCACCTCCACGTCTGGATTAAGCCCGCTTGCTCTCCTCTTAACCCAGGAGCCTCCCCACCGAGGGTAACTCAACGCCGAGGGGGTGCAGCTCTCCCCCTCCTACGTCACCCAACCCTGGAAAAAAAAGAGGCCCACCACCCACCGGGAAAAAGAGGCCCACCGCCCACCGGGGGCTACTTACGCTTCCTGCATGTTCACTCTTCCGCGGTTCTTCATGCACAAAGATTAACGGGGGTACCTTTGCTTGCTACTGAGTTTTAGGTTCGTCAGTAAAGGCCCAAGGAGGAAGCCCCCCCCTTTAGGGCCACTGCAAAAAGGCGGTGGGGCGCCTCACCCTAGTGGGGCCTCCCTCCCGGGTTTCCTTTATCCGAGTCACGGCACCAAATTGTGATAAATTGAGGCGAATAATTTGATTCAACCTTTTTAGGGTCAATTAGAATTTTATTAATTACAGCAAGCAGTAGCAAGCAAAACAGCGCTGGGTGGGTAGGGGTCTCCAAGCCGCCCCTCCTGCAGTGTCCCACACTGCAGTGCCCCACACCCCACTCCCTTATTCAGTCTCTTTTTATAGTTTCTTGGAGGTTTCTTCATTCGTGTCTCTTGCGATAGCGGTGTGCGTAGCTTGAACATCCCTCTGCATCGTCTCTGCGTTGTGTCGAGGCAGGTGATCGTTGATTTCACAATCGGTTCCGGACAGTGATGGGCGTACCCGGAGCACTCCTACGTTGTCTAGTCCGGTGGCCGTTGCCTGGTGGTCGCTGATTTCATAATCAGCTCCGACCATCCCCCAACATCCTTAGCCTGTGTCTGCAAAAAAAAGCTAAGAAAAGCTCCCTATATGGTGATTAATCATACTTGTGATCTTGCAGTTTTGCAATATGTCTATAGCCTTGCGGTTTGTAGCAGTTGCTTCTTTATTGTCCTTTTTTTTTTTTAGTAAAACCCACAAGTTGCTGTTTCCCAACTTCACAGATGCTTCCCCTATCTCCTAACAAGCAGGCTAGTCCCTTATACTTTAATTTTATATTTCCTCCTTTAATATTCCAATTCTTTTGATGAACAAACAAGTTACCACAGTTTATCACTATTAGAACTTAGGTGCATATGGAAAAGACCATTGCAGGGCCGTGGACTTTCGCCGGGGAAGAAGAGAGGAGCTTCCCTCGGGCAACCAACACAGAGTAGAAGACGACCCCCTAGCAACAGAAGGCGCAAGCGCAGAGTACACCCAGAGATATCGCGGCCCCAGGAAAAAAAAAGTATAAAAAGACTGTGGGAAGGGGGAAAACGGTGTGTGGGCCGTTTTTGCGGAGCGGGGACTCCCCGGCTGCACCCAGCGCTGTTTGCTTGCCATCGCTTGCTGTAATCAATAAATTTCTGATTGACTCTTGAAAGGCTGAACAAATTATTCGCCTCTATTTATAACAAGCAGACGCTGTAGCGTTCCCCTTCCTCTCTTGTTTCATGAGGCACTGGCCCAAATCATTCCAGTCTTTATGATTAAAGGCGCGTCTGTGATCCGCAGGAAATCCATGGTCCCGAGCCCAACTCAGGAGCCTGATGAAGTCATCATCGGAGACCTGGATCCCCAATTGTGGGGCGCAGCCTTGCCAAGTGGCCAAGATCACCCGTTCAGCCGTAGATGGCTGGTTCCCCATTGTTAGGAAACCCTCCCTTAGCAGACGTCCACTTCAAGAGACAGACAGTCCACTAGTTCAGGGAAAACAGTCCCACTCAGTTCTCGGCTTCTAAGAGCCGACCCGCGGTCCAGACAGGACCAAGCCTTCTCTGGAAGGCATGCGGTTTCAGCGTTACCTCTCTCAGGAGGCCAAAGGTGTCCGGCCAGAGCCTCCAGGCTACTGGCGTGGAGGCTGCAAGACGCTAAGGTTCGGGGCTTCAGCCGAGACTGCAATTCCACGAGGGGTCACCAGATGACGCTGTTGAGCAGGACGGGAACAAAGAACTCCAGATCAGAAGGCTAAGAAAATGAACTCTCTCCTTTTTTTCAAAATATACCGCTCTATATATAGAGAACATCGAGAAGACTAATTTCATTGGTCTTAGAGTAAAAACATGTCACACCACTAGTGTGCAGTGAATGACGCACAGTAGCAGAACATATCTATAAAAAATGTGAATAACAAGATAGATTAGAGAATTATTTACATTCTTTCCCAACTGCTTCCCAGGCTCTCACCTGGTTAGAAAACCTTTCTCTTTCTCTCTGACTGAGCTGAGAATATCCACATCCCTGGTGGGGGGGAGTGACACACTGCGATACGAAATAACTCACAGAAGCAGGCTAGATGTAAAAGGAAAGAAAAAGAACCCAAAAAAGCCAACTTTATTTTCTGACTCCACTATATATACAATAGCAAAAATTACAGTGGATTGGAGGGTGAAACTGCCACCTCTCCAACCACACTGGTCAAACCAACAGCCCATCAATTCTCTTCACCCACAAAGAAGAATGCAAAACAGTCATTATTTACATGAACATTTCTCTCTGACTGAGCTGAGAATATCCACACCCAGGAAAGTTCGTAGTTCTTTTACAGTCTGAGGTTTTGGGGTCTGGCATATTGCCTCCTTCCAGCTTTGGCCCAGGGTATGTTGTCCAGCACTGACTTCGTAACCCAGATAAGTTACTTTCTGTTTTACTACTTGGGCCTTTTCCTTTGATACCCGGTACCCTTGGAGCCCCAGAAAGTTCAAGAGGCTTACCGTCCAGGCCATGCATGCTTCCCTTGTCCATGTGGCTATCAGGATGTCATCTACATACTGTAGCAGCTTCTCTTCCTCTGGAGGGGCTTCCCAGGTCTCTAATTCCTTTGCAAGTTGTTCTCCAAACAAAGTGGGTGAGTTTTTAAATCCTTGTGGGAGTCTGGTCCATGTAAGTTGAGTTCTTCGCCCGCTTTTAGGACTTTCCCATTCAAATGCAAAAATTTTCTGGCTGGCTTCGTGGATAGGAAGGCGAAAGAAGGCATCTTTTAAATCTAAAATGGTAAACTAAGTTAGTTCGGGTGTTAAGCAAGTTAATAACGTGTAGGGATTGGCCACCACAGGATACAGATCCTCAGTTACCTTGTTCACGGCTCTCAGATCCTGTACTAACTGGTATGACCCATCAGGTTTGCAAACTGGTAGGACAGGGGTATTAAAATCAGATTGACATTCTTTTAATAATCCTAGACCCAAAAAGTTCTCAATTACTGGGCTAATTTCTTCCTTATCCTCCCTCCTCAAGGGATACTGTTTAACCCCGACAGGTTGCTTTCCCTCTTTTAGCCTGATCTGTATAGGGGGAGCGTTTTTTGCTCTCCTTGGTACATCAGAGGCCCATACCCCAGGGAATACCTGATTCATTATCTCTTCATCAATTTCAGTTTCCCTCGTGACTTTGCTAGTGGTTAATATCAAACTCAACATTTCTACATACTTTTGATCATTTACCTCCAGAGTAATTTCCCCATTTTTAAATGTAATAGTTGCCCGTAATTGTCCCAGCAAATGTCTGCCCAAAAGTGGCTAAGGGCAGTTGGGCATATATAGAAATTTGTGAATCCCCCACTGTTTTCCCAGTTTGTATTTTAGTGGCCTAAAGAAAAATGCCTTTTCAGTTTGGCCAGTCGCTCTGGTAACTATAGCATAATCATCTCCTATGGGCATCAAGGCTGTATTTAGAACCGAGTACGTTGCCCCAGTATCGACTAGGAATTTTACTTCTTTCTCCATTTCCCCCAGCTTCAGATTTACAGCCAGAGGGCCTGCTGGGGTAGTCTCCTCCAGTCCCCCCTAATCCTCCTACACATGGGCAACCACCCCTCTCCTTTGATTCCCTTGACCATTCTGTTTCCGGTCTGCACAGTCCCTCTTCCAATGGCCCTGTTTCTTACAGTTTGCACATTGATTTCTGCCTAATCGAGGAGGGCCTTGCCTGGATCGCCCCTGCCCACTTTCACATTTTTCTCGCCCCTCCTCCTGCACTATTGCTATTAAGTTTTTCATCCCTCGTTTATACCCCTCTTCCCCGTTGCTAAAGACCCTCCAAGGCTCCCCCGGTAAAATTTCTAAATTCCGTGCATCTTCTTGTCGGATTGTTTGGAGTTTGTGCCTAATATCCCCTGTGGACTGTCCCAAAAATAGGTTAATTAGTTGTTGTATCCCCATATCGGATGCAGGGTCCAGTAGTGTATAGCGTCGCATTGCATTTCTCAGATGGTCTAGGAACTCTGTGGGGGATTCTGAGGGTCCCTGTTTAACAGCATATAAAGCTGACCAATTTATAGTTTTAGGCATTGCACTTTCCACTACCAATATAATCCAATCCTGATACTTCTTTAGCCTCTGCCTTTCTTCTGGTTGGCTGGGGTTCCAGCCTGGGTCCTGAAGTGGAAAATATTCTTTTAGATCCACTTGTTGTCTAAAGTGGTCTGCTACCAGGTCCCTTGCTGTTTTTAGAACCAACTATTTTTCTGTTTCAATGAATGCGTCTAATAACAATTGAATACCACCCTGGTCTGGATTGTGCTGTTTCATAATGTATCGTAGATGTTTAGCAGTGTTTACTGGGTCATTTTGGTAATCTCCCACAACCCTTTCCCATGCTTCCAAATCAAGGGTGGAGAAAAGCACCTTAACTAATATCTTTCCTCCACCTGGTATTACTGTCTCCCGTAAAGGGGCTTGCAGTATTTGTCCTCTGGTGTCGGGATCTGTGATATTTAGATGCTCCCGAGATTGTAGAAAGTCTCTGTCTCTCAGCCCCGCTGCCAAAGAAGGAGTCGTGATTCATCTGTGCTGGTTTTCAAGGTTGTTTATTTCTTCTTATCTAAAATATTTTCTCTCTGACCTGCAGAAGGTCTGTCTTGCAGGATAGTGTGCGGGGCTCTGCCCCTCAGTGGGATGTTACAAACATTATATACTAGAAACGACGTGTGCTATATTTACAATAACGTGCCAATATCTATCACCCGTGTTGAACATTGTGTCCCCAGCCTAAACCAATAGAAAAATGCCAACACCACAGTGAAACATGGAGGGCATGAAGAAGGAGAAAAAGGACAAGGCACACACAATTTTCCTCCATCTTGCCCCCTTTTAACCCCTTATCTAGAATCCTAAAATTCTACTTTTGCATCCGTGCCACACTAATTACTACTTATATGAAACACTCAGAGCTTGTAATTCATCCTGTAATATTGAAAACTCTTTTCTATGGACAGAGATCAGAGACAGCGTCTCTCGGGGCTCTGTACAGGGGGGTTTCTGACCCCCTGGCAGGGTTCCAGACCTTCCAGGGCAGCCAGAGAGGGATGCCCTGGATTCCCACACTCTGGTTCAGGATGCAATTGGGCTGCTTGGAGGGGTTGGAGCAGGTGTCTTCTCCAAAGGAGGAGAAGGAGTAGGAGTAGAAGTAGTAGGAGGAATAGGAGGAATAGGTGGAATAGGAGGTGTAGGTGGGATAGGTGGTGTAGGTGGTGTAGGCAGTGTAGGTGGAGTAGGTGGTGCTGATGTCCCTTCCAAGTCTCCACCCCTTCCCCCCTGCCCTCCCAAGTGTGGGCTAAATAGGTTGCCTAGATCTTGTTCTTGTTCCTCTAGTGCTGTGCAATAAACTTTATCTGTCCTGGTGCACCTCTGTCTTATGCTACAGGCCGAGCAGCACTGTTTAAGTTGTCCCATTTTGCTGCTGTTTTCTTTTTCAAGAGCCAGGATGAGGGGGTCAGAGGGGGCCCTGATGCCACAGTCCCTTTGCCAATCAGGGTTATTTCGGAGGGAGAAGAACATATCAAAATAAGAAACCTCCTCCCATTTCCCTTCCCTCCGTAGAAATAACATTAGCTGTAACAAGGTATTATATTCCAATGTACCTGTAGGAGGCCATCTTGCCCCCTCTTCTAGGCGATATAATGGCCACCAATGGGAGCAATATTTGATTAAACCTTTTTTATTTTCCATGCCCCCTTTGCCTGCTATTTCTCTCCAGTGTGCTAAGATACACCCTAATGGGCTGGCCTTGGGTACTTCCTTACTCTGTTTTGCTCCCATTATGTCTTTTAGAGCAAACTTAACTTATTCAGGTCTGAGTGTTCAAATATAAGTCACAGATCAAAAAAACCCTTTTTTTTAATGATAAAAATTTTAATAATTTCAAATTAAAATATTGATGACAATTTATGGTTAATCAAATAACTAAAATAAAATATTAATAATCAGAAATACTTTAATTAATTACCTTTAATATTAAAATATTAATGTATTAATTAATAGATCATAATTGACCATTAACTTTTATTAAGTTGTTGTTTGCCCAGTCCCACACAAATTTATGAACTCCTAAGGGTTCAATCCAAACCACTGGGGAGGAAAGAAGAGGAAAAAAAAAATCCTTAGTTCTTTTTTTTAATACTAACAGTGTGCCACTTCTTTATCCTTTCCCAATCTTCTTCAAACGTCCCAGGTTTCAGGGACTAGGTGGCTTTTCCCACTACCAGTGGGAGAGACAGAGGACCATATCCCACCTAGATTCTAGAGCACAAAAGACTCCCTTCCCACCTAACTTAGGTGCTAAACAGAATACCCCTTTATCTACTCACGCGTCTCTGTCAGGTCTGAAGGTTCTTGGGCTCCGGTACCCTCTGGACTGCAGCTGGGCCCCCCAGGAGTGCTGTGTGAGTGAAGGCAGAGGCAAGAGCTGGACATTCTTCTGGCTCTGGTCCAGGGGTTTCCCAGATGCCTTGCATCCCTTTGTGGGTCTCCAAAAACTGATGTCTTGTGAAGGCTGACCTAGAACAGAGACTAGATGGAGCTAAAGAATAAAGTATTTATTAAGAGGCCTCAATAGATCCACCTTGGGCAGCACAACCCAAAATGGCCAAAGAATGCAAAATGGACGACCGGTCACAGGGTCTCACACTTTTATAAGTTCTGATCCATTAGCATATTGGAGCTAATTGTCCAATTACAGCTTCAGCCCATGAAGTCCCATCCTTCTTGTTTTTCTTTCTTTGGTCCACCGTTGTTTATGTTCTTGGGCTTGAGATCTGGATCAGCTGTCCTTGGGTCCTCAGCTAGAGAAGGAATTGTTTTGTCTACCTATTCTGTGGAGAGAGCTTACTATCCCCTAATATGAAGCCTAGACTTACACACTAAAGCAGAATAGAATCTGAAAAATATAAAAGCTAAAATCTGAGGCATCACAGGTGATCTTCTGCTGCACAGACCTGTGGGGCTGGCCCACACCAGGATGCGCTACTGGCAGGGCATTCCCGTGTGGAGCAAAGAGGCGGGGAAAAGCCATGCTGCCAAGCCACACTGGGTGGCAGCGCAGCTGTTTCTCTGTGCCCTGCCCCCCCCCCCCCCACCCCCCCCGTGCTGGCACCGGCCACCCCTGGCTGCTGCAAAAACATGTCCTGCTCCAGTGGGACTGCAGCTGACTGCTACAGAGCGACTGTGGGGAGCGGTGCAGCCCTGGGGAGTGGGGGAATCTCGGCAAGCAGAAACAATCCATGGGCTGCCCGCGCCATAGCTGCCAACATTGCCCAAGGGAGGTGGCGAAACGGATTATGCAATCCAGCCATGTGGAGTCATGGCGGCCACCATAGGCCCTACAAGCTGTGCACCTCTGGCAGCGCTGAGATGCTCCATGCCCACTCTGGACTGCTGTGCCGAGCTGAATTGCTATTCAGTCGCCTCAGGCTATCATATCTCCAGTCCAGGTGGGCACACCATGCCGCCTTCCTCTGGGGGACCAGATCACGTGGCAGCCGCTCCGATCCCTCCCTGCACCACCAAGCTGGGTGAGAATCCCACCACCATGGCATCACACAATGCTGTCGCTGGAACTGCCCCCCTACTATTCTCGCTGGGGCCACCTCCTAAGGCCAGGTGGCCCAGTGTCATCGCAACGGGCCCCCGGCCGGGTAATAATTAGCATTGACTCCAAGACTCACCAGCTGCTACATATAGAGCAGGGAAAGCCTGATCTGCTGGTCATGGCACAAGCACTCCCACTGCCATCTGTGGTGCAGGAAAGGCCAGCGGCCACCCACGTGGGAGGAGGCGGTCCTCCAAGTCCGATTGGGATGTGCCTACCGAGGTGGATTCGCTTTCCCTTGGGGTCCAGCCCCATATTGCTCTGTAAAGGATCCCCCAAATCGGTAGTAGTCGAGGCACACTCACATCTTCCCTCGTGAGGTCTTCACACAGACAAAAACCCAGTGAGTCCCAGGCTCGCAGGTCCAGTGAGGTTTGCACATCCACGGGGAAACCATGAATTTCAGCCCAACTTAAAAGCCTGTAACGAGTGTCTTCTGACACAGGAAGTCCCTTATGACAGATCATATGCCCCACACTGTAAGGGTTACATGTTCTGGCATAGAAATTCAGATGCCCATTTTTGCAGGCACCTCTTCCCAACCGCAAGCCCACTCCGGGTTGCAGGCAGTACTATTTTTGGGAAATCTGTTCCCCGCCCCAGCTTGTAGGCTATGAGGGCAAAAACATGGTCCTGAGGGACAGGTCTTCTCCAGGAAGATGAGGGGAAAGGTCACTTTTACCTCTCCATGGGAACAGAAGTTGTCCGGTTACGCGCGGGCTGCACGGAGCACCACGGGGTCCTAGTGGGGGTCCGAGGCATCTCCGCCCCTCCTGCTACTCCACAAAGGGTTGCCGGATGCAATTTCTGTGAGGGGTCAACAGACGCCTTCGTCTTCAGGCTCAGCTGCGAACTCGGCCGGATCCATTAGGGTCCTGTTTCTTCAGCCTAGCCTGTACCGAGCGTCAGGGTCCGCTCAACCCCCGGTTCGTCAGTCTTGGCTGCAAACACTTCAGGGTTCACCAATTGTTGTCTCATGGCATCCCCGAACTGGGTAATAATTAGCATTGACTCCATGATTCATAGAAGGCTGATCAATCTCTTTATTATATCATTATTAAGAAACCCACTGCTCTTTTATAGACAGTTACGATACAGGTTGACCTAATCGGTCCTTTAATTAAAACACCATCAACATTGGCTAATTAAGAAACCACCCTTTGGTAAACAAATCTCCATAACACATTCCACATGTTCACAACAACAGGTGCAGCAGGTTAAGATGAGAATTGTTTCTCATTCTTTTCTCTGATCTTCTCATAGCCTTTCCCCAGAACGATGCTTGGGAAAGTTGTGTTTTCTCTCTGTGGCCAGAGAGCTGCTGCCACAGCCCAGCCCCAAACATCTGTCAGAGGACATACCTACACCCACAATCCAGCCTATGTCAGGGGGCAGAGCCCTGCCCCCAAGCCAACCTCCGTGAGACACCAAGTTACTACTCTTCAAACCTCAACAAAGCTTCACAGCCACCCTGCCTTCTAATGCTTCAACTATACAAAAGTTCTCATATTCCACAGACTCTAATACTAAATATGTCCTAGGATTCATAGTACAACATTTATTACTGTTGTTTGCATTTGCAAAAACCAAAATTAATAAGTCTGTTGCAGTTACTAAGAAAGTATTACGTTTCTATCTCAAGTATGGGTTACTGTATATCAAAAATATCTTAGAATGTATGTTACTAAGCTTACTCATAACACTTCTATCATTATTACTTACAATGCTACTAGATCGACCTGGACAACTCAAAGAATTTACTCATTCTAACATTCTAGATCCACTAAAGCACACATAAAAACATTAATTTAGTAATATCATAAGCAAATTTCAGTTACAAGGTCTCTTAACTAAGAATTTACCACCTGTCATCATTTTGAAAACCTAAAAGTCACCTACTAAAATCAATAACAAATTTCTAACTTCTAACAAAAAAAAGTATATTCCTTGCACTATTACCATAAAAACTAAAAAATTTAAATGCCTGTATTTCTTTAATTATTCATAAATTGTTCATGTTAAAAAAATTTTTGCACTAGATATTAATAAAAGCTTGTTTTGAAAATATAAATACGAAAAACCTCTTCCAATCAAGTTCATGGCCCTGATAAAGCCATGAAAGTGGCTGGTAAAGAAAAATATATTAGTAAACCTAGGCAAACTTTACAAAAACTAAGCCCTTTTTCCTTTGAGATAAACAAGAAAGCCTTGTCCAGAAGATGTTCTTTCAAGTCCTCATAGTGAAAAAGAAACCCCTCAGTAATAAAAGAACCTACCAAATAGTACCTTATTAATACTGTACAAAATCCAAGGTTTGTTCCTATTTTTATTTATTAATACAAAGAAATGAGGAAAAAGGTTGGGGTGAATGTACACCTCCCTTTAAGTCCGAGGTAATATAATGTTCTTGTAGCAGAATTTCTGAGAGAGAGAGGACACGATTTGTATGTTTAGAGTGAAGGTTGAGCTACCCCAGCCTAGGCCACATATATGGGCCTTGGTGAGGCCTTGAAGCCTATGACGCAGTTAGAAATAGTCTGAGGCGCAGTTAGAAATTGTGCAAACTATTCTTTCTATTCTCCCATGTAGCTCAGGACTTGAATTCATACCAGAGGGCAGTTGCTTACTTTTCCAAGCAACTAGATGCAATGCCAAAGGATGGCCAGGTTGCCTCAGAGCTGTAGCAGCAGTCACGCTGAATATACAAGAAGCAGGCAAGTTTACCCTGGGACAGAAAATGACTGTACTAGTGTCCCACACAGTGTCCGCAGTACTAGAAGTAAAGGGCGGCCACCAGCTCTCACCACAGAGGTTCCTGAAGTACCAGGCCATCATGGTAGAACAAAATGATATAGAGAGAGTGGTAACTAACATTGTCAACCCAGCTTCTTTTCTCAGTGGAAATCAAGGAGAAGCAGTACACCATGATTGCCTGGAGACTACTGAAGCTACTTACTCCAGCTGCCTAGACTTAAAGGACACTCCTTTGGACGATGCAGAGACCTGGTTCACTGATGGGAGTAGCTACGTTGCCAGCGGAAAGCAACATGCTGGATATGCAGCCACTACCTGCAGAGAGGTAATAGAATCTGGACCCTTACCAACAGGCACTCTGTGCAGAAGGCCGAGATTATCACACTGACCTGTGCCTTAGAAATGCATTCGGAGCTGTGCACACACATAGAGCTATCTGGAGAGAGAGGGGACTTCTGAAGAGATAATCCAGATACTGGAAGTATGCATATTAAAGCACACCAGAAAGTGAGCTCAGAATTGGGAAAAAGAAATGAGCTGGTGGATGGAAAGGCGAAGAAAGCAGCAAAAGGTGAGGTAATTATGGACAGATTTCCCTTAAAGGTAAGCTAGAATATAATAATAACACTAATCAAAAGGGACATATAACCAAGAGGGGTGGGCTCCCATTGAAAGGGAGCTGATAATCCCTTCCCATACGTGTGGTCACTAGTAAGGAAGGAGCACCAGAAAACACACTGGGGCCTAACAACTTAAAAAGTGTGTCTCCTTTCCCAGAATGACCAAGACTGCCAGTGTTACAGAGTGCATCGAAATGAAGTGTTGACTTTTAAGTGGTATTTTCCACAGGCTTTTTAGAACACATATCTCACTGAAGGATCATTGCCAGGAATTTATATGCCACTATCACTCAGGTGAATTGACAATGTGATCCTTGCCTCCAGACTAACCCCAAGAATACCCCCAGACCAAAACTCATTCAGATTAGGAGGGGCCATGGACCCAGACAGCAGTGGTAAACTGGCTTTTCAAAACTCCCAAGGAAAGGGGGGTATAAGTATTTATTAGTGTTGACAGATACATTTTCAGGGTGGCCAGTGGCATTCCCCACCAGAACTGTCAAAGCTCGAGAGGTGACCAGGGTATTATTACAAGAAATAATACCACGCTTCGGAGTTCCAGCCACAATAGCCTCAGACAGGGGATCACACTTTATTTCCAGAATAGTGCAATAGTAGCCACCTGGGCATAGATTGGGAACTTCATACTCCATACAGCCCCCAATCGAGCGGCCAGATGGAGAAAATGAATCATCTGATTAAGGAGCAAGTTGTAAGGCTGGGGCAGGAAGTTAATCTACCCTGGCCCCAAGCTCTTCCACTGGCACTGTTGTGGATTCGAACTAAACTTAGAGCTAAAGAAAACCTGAGTCCCTTTGAAATGCTTTATGGAAGGCCATATGGAATACAAAAGGGAACGTTGACCCACATTGGGGAGGTAACATTGGCCACCTATATGGTGGCTTTAAGTAAACAGCTCAGAAAAATTGAAAAACATGTGGCTGGAACTCAGAGCAGGGAATTAGATGGACCAGTACATAACATACAACCTAGGGACTATGTATATGTTAAGTCTCTTACAGAAAAGACTTTGGAACCACAATGGGAAGGACCATTCCAGGTGCTTCTTACCACCTTCACCGTGATCAAGGTCAAGAAGCAGAATGCCTGGATCCACCACTCTCGAGTGAAGAAGGCCCCAGAAGCCCCTTGGAGAGTGATACCAGGAGACAAAGAACTGAGACTAAAACTTACTCAGGCAAAATGAGTGCATTGCGGCCGGGGGTAACTTGTAATTTCATTTACAGGATTGTTTTGTATATAGTTATAATTGGAGTCTCGGAATTAGAAAGCACCTCTATCCAGATGGATACTGAATGGCCTTGGTCCCAGGCTTTTAATCAGTATACTGGATCCATAGGGGAACCTTTGGAGATAATAAATGGAATTGATTCAGAAATACTGATGAACAAGCTGGCCACTGCAACAAGTCATTTAACAAAATTGAAACAGCCTTTACAGTCATCTCTATTGGCATTAGGAACCAGCCAGTGGCAGATTTCAAAGGTACTGCCAAAGTGGGAAAAGGCCAGGGACCAAGACCACAAGTTAATAATAGAAGCACTTAGTACAGTTCAAGATAACGTGTCTTTAGCTTTCAGCTGTATACAAGCACAGTTATGGATGCAGGCAACAGCAGCTCTGATCATACGGAAAGGAAATGAAAGTGATTTTCCAGATGAAATTCAAAAGATTGTCTGGGATAATGCGATTGATTTCGAAAGAAAGTTTCAGTCCTGGTGGACTATGGTAAATTTTACCTATGATCCTGCTTCTAATGTGGCCACTGCCTTTGTGCTTACTATACGTAATGCCACTGTTTATGTGATCCACCCCATCATCGCACTAGGATTAAATAATAAAAAACAGTGCTCTACCCCTCAGAACAGAGGGTGTGGGCACGAAAGGTGAATGAAAAGTGGCAAACAGTATACTTAGAATCTTGTGTTACTAGGGAACAACTAGGATTCATTTGTGAAGGCAATAGCATTAATGCTCAAGATGTGTGTCTTGACACTGAACAAAGTATTTGCCACTTTGAGATTCATCCAGTCACTAATCAGAAAATTGTGCTTGTATATACTGGTAAAGGTAGTCTATGCTTGAGAACTGCTTGTGATATTGTAAAAATCGATAACAGTGATTTTATTTTGTCTACTAGAAATCATTCTAATTTTTGTATTTGCAATTTTGTTAAGATTATCGGGTGCGATTTTTCGTATTTGGTCCCAGTGACATCCTACCAGCTAATTAAAGCCAATTACACAATGTATCATAAATTATCACCCACTCCTATTGGAATGGACCTCACATTGGTGAAACAATTAACTGAACACCAAGACCTATTAGAGATTTTGAAGAAAATCCAAAAAAGCGGAGGAAAAAACCCTAGTTACTGTCCATCATGATACCAAAGAAATAACCAGAATTCTGCAAAGAATAAAACTTTCGTCCCCGTCCTGCTCAACGGCGACATCTGGTGACCCCTCGTGGAATTGCAGCCTCGGCTGAAGACCCGAGCCAAAGTGTCTTGCGAGGGGGTTCTGCAGCCGGGGCTCCACGCCAGTAGCCTGGAGGCTCTGGCCGGACACCTTTGGCCTCCTGAGAGAGGTAACGCTGAAACCGCATGCCTTCCAGAGAAGGCTTGGTCCTGTCTGGACCGCGGGTCGGCGCTTAGAAGCCGAGAACTGAGCGAGACGGTTTTTCCCTGAAGTAGTGGTCCGTCTCTCTCTTGAAGTGGACGTCTGCTAAGGGAGGGTTTCCTAACAATAGGCAACCAGTCATCTACGGCTGAACGGGTGGTTTGGCCGCTTGGCAAGGCTGGGCCCCACAATTGGGGGTCCAGGTCTCCAATGATGATCTCGCCAGGCTCCTGGGTTGGGCTCGGGACCGTGGATTTCCTGCGGATCTTGGACGCGCCTTTGATCGTAGAGTCTGGCGCGATTTGGTCCGGTGCCTTATGAAGGAAGAGGACAAGCGGGACGCAATAACGCCAGAACTGCTCAGAGCCTGGGGGTGCATCTACACAGCCTTGTGTGGCAAGACCCAGAGAGGCAGCCGTTCCGACCGGGAAATTTCGGGATTCCGGACACAGACCTCGCCGCAGCCCGCGCTGCGACCGGCTGGGCAGACGCATCTCGCCTTGAGCGCGATGCCGGTGACATCATCCACCTACCAGGCGGCGGGGGTGCCTTTGTCGCAACTATCAGCTTTGGCACACCCGACATTGCAAGGATTGCATGGGGAGGCCCCGGACTGGCGGCCGCCGCCACCGCCTGTGGCTCCGCAGCGCACCGCTTTCCGGACTGCATTCGCGGGGGGGCCGGCGCAGCCTCTCGCTCCACCCACCGCCCCGCCCGGAGCGAGCCCGCCGCTGCTGCCACCGCAACCGCTGCACCCTCCCACCCCGGGACCGCCAGTGAGTCGACTGCCGCTGCCAACCCCGGGACCGGCAGAGTTGCCGCAGCCGCCGCCGCGACCGCCGGCGCCACTCCTGAGAGAGACGCCGTCGCCACCGCTGCGGCCCCCCACCCCGGGACCGACGGTGAACTGACTGTCGCCACCGACCCGGGGACCGCCGGCGCCGAAAGACGCCGCCGAAGCCACGCCGCCCGCTCCGCTTGGGCTGGCGACGTGCCACGCTGCGGGGGAAACTGCACCTGCCGCGCCGCTAGCTGCGGGCGGGGAGTGCCCGCAGGGCACGGCGGCTCCCGGCGCCGCGCTGCCTGAAGCCGTCTCATCAGCAGCGACTTCGCTCTGTGATCCACCGCCGCCAGCAGAAGCAGGCAGCCCTGTGCTGGACAACACATCCAACCTGTTTGTTTCATAGCCTGCATCCAGCCCACCACTCCCTCCGCTTCCCCCAGACTGCCCCGAGCTCTGTCCCACTGAGGCAGAGGCAGAGGCAGCAGGAGCGAACACCGGCTTGGTCCGCAGCAGCGCCACTGCTGCTGGTACCGTGGCTGGGGATGGGGGTGGGGCCGCGATTCAGTCCATTGTATCCCGCGGCAGGACGGACACACTGAGAGCGAAGAGCAGCCCCTTGTACTGGGCAGGCATGAGTGGTGCCAAGATCCCCAAAACCAGGGTGGAATTTTATATTCCCGGGAAAACCTCCCCTGCCCGCGCCCCGCGCGTCCTGCTCCTGTTTGCAGAGCGGGATGCCGAGAAGCTGTGGCATGGTCCATGGCCAGGTGGGGTGGGGGGAGGGCGAAAAGCCGGAGGAATTGCCGGGATTCTCGCAGCCTGGTGGAGGCGTGCACCGAAATATAAACTTAGAATAGGTCGCCCATCTGCGGGCGGCCATGGAGTGTCCCAGGGACCCCAGATTCAGGGGCCCCAAGTGATACCTATGAGAAGCTGGGGGGAGGGACCGAGCCGTGTGGATCTTGGCTCGGCAGAGAGCCTGGGCTCTCCGCCTCCCCGGCCAAGTTTGGGATGCTTGGCCCGGCCCCCTGGAAGAGGTCCTCAGCCTCGCCTCGCAACACAGGGTCCTAGAGCCCGCAGGTGCTGCTGGTTTTTCAAAAAAAAAAAAAAAAAAAAAAAAAGGGGGAAAGAGCTAACAGCTCAAAGTACTGGAAAGCCACAACAGCCTCGGCCCAAGTGATTGAATTAAGGGCTGTGGCCATGGCATTTCAGAGATTTCATGGCGTTTCATATGTCACTCAAGTGGTTCATTGAGGACATGACTGCATGGGCCAAAAGCCTTGCATGATTCTTCTATCAAGTGCACACACCTTGCAAAAGCAATTTGATGAATGCCAACCAAGGCTTGCCCTGCTGCACCTTACTGGCTGGGATAAATCCCAGAGGCCTAAAGGCTTTGCAGCTGTGGCAAACAGATGTTACTCATCTTGCCAAATTCCGAATTTGGCTGATTTGGGTATGTGCACATGTTGTTAATACCTTCTTTTCTGTCATGTGGCATCTGCTCACACTGGGAAATGGGTTTTGACAAGTTGGACTGCCAGTCCTTTGGCATACTGACAATGAGTTGTTATTATCCTAGAGTTGGTAATTGTTTTCTTGAAATTTATAATAAGAGTTTGGAATCTCTTTGACTGTTCTGAGTCAATATCCAAACTGAGGTTTTGATTGATTGGAGTTGATAAAGCTCTCGAGCTGTGTTTGTTCTCTTTCCTGCAAGGGCCCTGCAGGAGGGCACAAACACCGCCTTTTCTTTTTCTTTTTGTAAACAAAACAGAGGAAATGTGGATATTCTCAGCTCATTCAGAGAGAAAGAGAAAGGTTTTCTAACCAGGCGAGAGCCTGGGAAGCAGTTGGGAAAGAATGTAAATAATTCTCTAATCTATCTTGTTGTTCACATTGTTTATAGATATGTTCTGCTACCATGCGTCATTCACTGCACACCAATGGTGTGAGATGTTTTTACTCAAAGACCAATGAAATTAATCCGCACGATGTTCTCTATATATAGAGCGGTGCATTTGAAATAAACCGGAGTTCATTCTCTTTGCCTTCTAACTTGGAGTCTTTCGTTCCCATCCTTCTCAACAGCGACACAGGGAAACTGGGACTGGGTCTCAGGGAAGGGGTGGGACCTCTTGGAGAGATGGAGCCGAGGGTTTTCCTGGCATAATCCACTGGGAAAACAGAATAAAATAAATGAAAAAGTATAGAAGGGGCCCCTAAAAATTCTGCTGGGTTGAGGGATGAGAATGTCCGAGAGCATCCAGGATTAAACCTGCTGGGTTGAGGGATTAATATTCCCAAGAACATTCAGGGTTGAGCAAAATTCTGCTGGACTGAGGATATGCCCAAGAGCATCCGGAGTTGGACAACACAGCTGGATTGAGGGATAAAAATGCGTAAGAGCATCTGGGGTTGGACAACACAGCTGGATTGAGGGATATCCAAGAATACCAGGGCTGGCCAGTAATACCTGAAATTGTAACAGGTGATTTGAAAGTAAAAGGTACCTTATTGTTGTCTTGTGGTGTGTGAGAGTGAGTCACACACAAAATCAGCCTCAGCTTCCCGGGCGGGTGGGGGCTGTGGCAGAAGGTGTATGTGACCCGCAAACAAGCCATTGTTCCCCAGGCGGGTGGGGGTTGTGGCAAAAGGTGTAGGTGACCTCCAAACAAACCATTGTTCCCCTGGGCGTGTGGAGAGGGCCGTGATTAAAGAGTGTGAGTGACACGCAGACAGCCCCACAGGTGAACTGACACCCGAGGCTACCAAATTCAGGGCACTTCCCGGAGGCCCGGCGATACTGAAGCCCAGAGAGGCTGACCGCAAAGCAAGGGGGGCTACAGTATTGTAGGACCTTTTAGCAGTGCAGCTGCGAGGGGTAGTCATGTGACCCATTCCTCAAGGTAGGGGGGGTGGGGAGTCCAGACCGGGCAAGGTGTGGAGGTCCGATCCCCTGACTCTGAGACTATCTCTAGGGAAGAGGGATAGCCAAACCTTGGGGAAGTGGAAGGGGTCAGGGTGGTGGCCTATATGGACTGGTGATTCTCTGGCACCAGGAATCCCTTCATGTAAGTCTAAGAGGTTTGCTAATGTTTCCTTCCTCTGTCCAATAAAATAAAGGGAAATGTGCGGAGTGCTGAACCTAGGTCAGTGGGGAAACTTAGGGGTGTCAGTACTTAAGGTTCTGGGGTGTCAAATAAAACCTTACACAGTCCAGGTGGGTGAGACACAAGAACCAAAAACTCGGCTAAGCAGAAGTCAAGAAGTATGAATGAACAGGCCTGAGGATGTGAATGTGTGTGAGAGTGAGTGAGAAATAAAGGTGAGTAAATGGAGATGAATGACAGTATATGTAATGTAGATTGTTTAAGCTTCACTTTATCTCCTTGGAGGGAGGTGTACTGTATTGAATAGTATTGTGAGAAAAAGAATATTTTTGTGTGGGTAGTTGAAAGAAGGTGGTATTCAGGTTGTTAGAGAAAGGGGAAACAGAGGCAGGGGACAAATAGATAAGGTCTTGAAAAATGGAACAGAAAACCAGTAAGTTTGATACAGGAAAGAAAAAGGAGTAAAAAGGAGTAAAAAGGTACCAGAAGGTATACCCCAAGATAGCCCTTTGGGAGTTATGTTAGCTAACTGGGATAAAAATCCTTGTACACGGAGAAAGGACAAGGTAAAGATGGTTAATTTTTGTATGCTAGAATGGACAAAGAAGGAAAAAGACCTGACCACGTTTATTGGCCTAGATATGGCTCTTTTGAAAATTGGATTTGTCAGGCTCTGAATATGTGAAAAATGCATATTTTATGATTGGCTTTTCGCAAATGTTACAATGAATATTATATGTGTAATGTTGGAAAGTTATGCTGTATTAATTCTCTCAAGTAGTGTGCTGAATGTATTTTTAGGTTATGACACAATGTTAAAACAGAAACTATACGATGTAAGATACTTTTTAACTAGCTCAAGAAAGAGATGAGATAATCAAGGAATTCTTCGCACAAAGATAGCAATTACAGAAACCCCTACATTTTCCAGAGAAGAGGAATTTATGGTTTTCCTTATCAACAGAAACAAAGTTCTTCAAGCCTGACTTAGACTCGAAGGCGCCTGGGGATTAACAGAAACTTTTTGACAAGTACCAGACGAATTTCTTGTTTTAAATAAAATATATGCATAATCATGAAGTATGTATGAATATGCAACAGAGTATGGCTTTTAAGGTTATTCCTTTGTTCACAAGGCATGCTTGTCGTGGCTTAAGTGCCCGAGAGCATCCGGACGTCCGTAATTCTTTGCTTTTTATTGTCTTGTAATTGTCCTAACACTAATTTTTTATTATTTTTATAACCATTTTATTATTATTAAACCTTATAAATTTTAAAAACCAAGTTGAAATGAACAGGGCTAATGCCTTTATTTATGTTCAGCTCTTTATTAAAAAGATCAGCTGGGCAGGGGGCTCAACATGGAGACCACCCCTGGAGTTGTAGCTTTCCCAGGTGGCCGAAAGGAAGGAGGCGTGCAGAGTCTGTCACTGGAGTCCAGAGCAGCAGCTGTCCCTTCTTCTTTCCTTGTGGCACACCGGTGGCCAGAGGGTGAGGAGGCATGGCGTGCAGAGTCTGTTGCTGAAGTCCAGAACAACAGCTGTCCCCAGTCCTTCCCTGGTGGCAGCACGAGGGCTCTCTCTCTGTCTCTCTGTCTCCCTGTTTCTCACAGCCTAACCTAGTCTATTCTTTCTTAGGTGATGGCGACGGGTAAAAGTCAATCAGGGGATGTGTTTCCCTCTTCCTCAGCTAGGGCATTTGTCTAGACTCCTCTACTGTGTTCAGTTTTTGATTTATGGTCCTTTTTATCTCCTAAAAATACTCCCATGATCCTAAGGGGTTTTTATTTGCATGTTAGTCCCAGAATGGCAGCGTGGAGGGATGGGAGGCCAGTTATCTCCAGGTAGTTTAGAGAAAACAAACAGAGTAATTAGCTAATTAGCATTTCAATATTGGTACTTAGCTAGAGTTAGCAGGTTTTTTAGTGTTGCCATGGGAACTAAGAAGGCCCTGCCCATGTCTCTGGGGAACACGTGGAAACTGCTCATTACAAAGTGATTGGCATTTTTCACAGAATATATTTGTAAATTCAAAAGAACCGTATAATCCAGAAGAGAGAGAATATGCCACATGCTGGACAGGAGATTTTAGGAGAATAAAAATCTTTAAAGTATTAGAAACTCCCGAGACAAAGCAAGAAAAGAAAAAGGGGAAAGAAAAGGGCAGGGAGCAAGAGGAGAAAAAGAAAGAAAAAGGGTGGGATCCTTTGCAAATATTGCTCCCCCCCCCCGTTCCCGCTTGCTCCCCCGCCACTCGTGGCTGAGCCAGTACTCCCAGCCCCCGTCCCAGGTCTGGGCTTTCCGCCTGCGACTGCACCACCCGTCCCTGTCCCACCGCCTGCGGCTGCTCTCCCGGTTTCAGTCTCGCCGCTCGTGGCTGCACCGCCGTTCCCCACCCCCATCCCGGCCGCCTGGCCCGTGGCCGTTCTGCCGGCCGCGCCAGGCAGGGTCCCGTCGGTCCCGGCTGTCCCATCCCTGACTGCTTTTCCCGCGACTGTTCCCCCCTCCGGGTACTCTGACCGTGCCGGCTGCGCTAGGTGCCGCAGCGGCTGCTGGGGCCGCCCAGCCTCCTTTGTCTGCACTGGGAGCTGCCGCCATTAGCCATGTGTGGGCTCTCCATGCTCCGCTTTGGTTTCCACTGGAAGATCCTCCTCCTTCGGCGGTTCCGGCAGCAGACCCCGCCTGCGTCCTGCCCTTGGAGGACTGAGTCTCGGCGCGAGGTCCTCCCTTCACCTCCCTTCCTGCCCTGAGTTCAGTTCCCTTGGTAACCACAGTTCCAGCTGTTCAGAGAAACTCTCTCTCTAGAGGAAGCACCTTATCAAAACACTAGAAGCTCAGTTAAAAGACAGCCCTCTCTCGATCCTTCCTCAAAACACGAGAAAAAGGCTATAGAGGATAAAAACCAAAAAGAGTGGGATGAAGGGATTAGTCTATTTCCACTAAGAGAGGTTCCAATGGGAGGGGGTGGAAGGGGGTTTGTAAATGCCCCTTTGACTTCTTCCGAGGTCAGGAATTTTAAAAAAGAAACCAAAAGGATTCTGGAAGATCCCATAGGCACAGCTGAACAATTAGACCAATTTTTAGGTCCGAACATTTATACTTGGGAAGAAATGCTGGCTATAATGAAAATGATGTTTTCTCAGGAAGAAAGGCAATTAATCAGAGCAGCTGGAATAAAAGTTTGGGAAAAAGAAAACCCGCAGGGCCCTCCAGGAGAAGACAAAATGCCAACAGCACCTCCTGAATGGGGTCAAAATAATGAGGAGGGGAGGAAACACATGAATGAATATCATAATTTAATAATCAAGGGAATAAAAGAGGTGGCACCCCGAGGGGAAAATGCTAAAAAGGCTTTTGAGGGACAGCAGAGGAAAGAAGAAACTCCAACTGAATGGTTAGACAGGCTTAGGAGAAATATGAAACAATATTCTGGGATAGACCCTGAAAGTGATGTGGGAAAAGCTCTGTTAAGGATTAATTTTGTCACTAATGCTTGGCCAGATATTAGAAAAAAAATAGAAAAAATTGAGGATTGGCATAATAGATCATTAGACGATTTCTTAAAGGAGGCTCAGAAAGTTTATGTCCGGAGAGATGAAGAAAAAGCTAAAGTGAAAGTAAAAATTATGGCAGCCACCATGCGAGAAAACAATTTCCGGAGAAATCTAAAACACTCAGGCACTACTCCTAGATATGAAAGTCGTAGAGACAGGGGAAAGGAAAAGAATCGAACCCCAATACAAACCAAATCTCAGGAGCATTCCAGAAATGTCTGGTTTTACTGTGGGGTCGAAGGGCATTATAGGAGAAATTGTCCTAAGCAGGTAAAAGACCTGAAAATCTTCTGAGAGATGGGCCACAGAGGAGGAATAGGGAAGTCATAGGCTCGATTTTCTGGGAGACAAATACCATCTGGAGCCTGTGATAACTTTAAAAGTGGGTCTCCAAGAAGAAAAATTAGAATTTGTGGTAGACACAGGTGCGGTCCTGGGTGCTTCGTGGTGACTCTCTGCCTGCGCTACGGCTCTGCGCTGGCCATGGCCCCACGTTGGGTGCCACTTGCGGCTGTGTGTTACTTTTCTCGGCCCCGGTCAGTTCCCGAGTGCCCGGCTTGGGCGCCTCGGCTTCTCGTCGGGGTCGGGCTGGCCGCTACTTCCGGGCGCTTCTGCGGCTGCGCCCTGGGGTGGGCTGGCCACGCGTTGCCGTCGGCGCGAGGTAAGAAATGAAGAGGCAGGAATTCGTCCAAATCCATCTGCGTGGCGGCTGGATGCTTTATAGGTCACGGGAGCCGCGATGGAGAAGCCGCGGCCGCTCCCAACCTCGCGTGGACAGATCTGGCCCCGAGGCTGGGGAGCTGTGGAAGGATATAGGGGAAGGGATAGGGGAGGACGGGAGCCCTCCGCCCAATGAATGCAGATGCCGTGGCGGTGACGTGGCCACAGCGACCAATGGGAACTCGACGGGGGCGGACACGGGGCTTCGGGGCCAGTGGGACTGCAGGGATGGGGTGACGGGCACGGAATTCCCAGGACCGGATGGGGGAGTGGTCACAGGAGTGGCGGGGAAGACGCTCCAATCGCTGGCAGCCTGGAGCTAACTTCTGGGGGGGGGGGGGGGGGGGGGAACCATGGGGGATGCATGAGGATACATAGAACCGGTAAGCTAACAAAGACCAGAACCCTCAATATGAACCCAAACCCAGGATGCAACACACAGAGGCAGAAAGAACCTGCCTGTTAAATATTCCAAAAGATTACAGTGTGAACAAAGATACTGCAAAAGTAACAGGGGCAAAAGGAGAGAGTTTCACAGTTCCTGTTGTTAAAGATGTGGTAATTGAGGGAGAAACTAGAATTTGGATGAGGGACGTCTTACTGGTCCCTGGGGCAGGTAGCAACTTATTGGGAAGGGACTTGCAGGTGAAACTAGGAATAGGGGTTATACCAGAAGACGGGAAAATGACAGCTAGAGTTTTAAAACTTGGCCAAGAGGGTGAGGAAAAAATTAACAAGGAAGCTTTGGCTGGGGAAGGAAATAGGGGAAGATTAAATATTGACCCCATAAGGGTTACAATTGGGAGAGAAGATTGTCCCATACGTGTACGTCAGTATCCTATCTCATTAGAAGGACGGGAAGGTTTGAAGCCAGTAATAGAAGGACTAATAAAGGATGGGACATTAGAACCTTGTATGTCTCCTCATAATACCCCTATTCTCCCAGTAAAGATGCCCGATGGGAACTATAGATTGGTACAAGATTTACGGGAGGTTAACAAAAGAACTCGGACTCGTTACCCAGTGGTACCAAATCCTTATACTCTTCTAAGTAAAGTCCCACTCCAGCATCAGTGGTTTAGTGTAGTGGATCTTAAAGATGCTTTTTGGGCTTGTCCACTAGCCGAGGAGAGCTGAAATATCTTTGCATTTCAATGGGAGGATCCACAAACTGGGAGAAAGCAGCAATTAAGATGGACAAAATTACCACAGGGCTTCACTGAATCTCCAAACCTATTTGGGCAAGCTTTGGAAACAATACTACAAACTTTCCCCGCTCCTCCTGGAATACAAATTATCCAATATGTGGATGATCTTTTACTATCTGGGGAAGATGAAGTTGACATTAGAGAGGCTACTATAAAACTTCTGAATTTTCTCAGGGAAGAAGGATTAAGGGTATCAAAAGGGAAGCTGCAATTTGTAGAACCAGAGGTAAAATATCTTGGACACTTAATAAGTAAGGGTAGCCGGAAGCTCAACCCTGAGAGAATTGCAGGAATTTTATCTCTTCCCCCTCCCTCTTCAAAGAGGGAAATCAGAAAACTACTCGGATTATTGGGATATTGTAGATTATGGATTGATGGGTACACACAGGCAGTAAAATTTTTGTATGGAAAATTGACAGAGGGAGATGATATAAAGTGGACCAAGGAGGATGATGTTAAATTAGAAGAATTGGAGTTAAAACTGGCCTCAGTACCAGCTTTAAGCTTATCCTCATTAGAAAAACCTTTCCATCTGTACATGAATGTGGAAAATGGGGTAGCTCGTGGAGTTCTGGTTCAGGAGTGGGGAGGACTAAAGAGACCAGTGGCTTATTTATCAAATATGTTAGATCCAGTGAGCCACGGCTGGCCAGTATGTATTCAAGCTATAGCAGCTACTGCAATCCTGGTAGAAGAAAGTCGTAAGCTTACTTTTGGAAGTAAACTAGTTGTGTGTACACCTCATGCTGTTCAAAATGTGTTAAACCAGAAGGCTGAAAAATGGTTGACAGATGCTAGAATGCTAAAATATGAAGCAATCTTGATAGACAGTGATGAATTGACACTAGAAGTAAACAGAAGTTTAAATCCAGCTCAATTCTTATATGGAGAACCAGCAGATAACTCAATACATAATTGTTCAGAAATTATACAATACCAAACAAAAGTTTGAGAAGATCTTGAAGAGCAAGCCCTTTCAGAAGGGGAAATAATCTATGTGGATGGTTCCTCCAGATGTCTACAAGGGAAAAGAATGTCGGGGTATGCAGTAGTTGATGGAAAAAAACATGCAAACTATTGAAAAAGGAAAATTACCTTCAAACTGGTCAGCTCAAACCTGTGAATTATATGCTCTAAAAAGAGCACTGGAATATTTAGCACACAAGGAAGGAACTATAGATACTGATTCAAGGTATGCCTTTGGAGTGGTACATACCTTTGGAAAAATTTGGGAAGAAAGAGGATTACTTAATTCAAGAGGAAAGGGATTAGTACATGAGGGACTCATTTTAGAAGTTTTAGAGGCATTAAAATTACCTGAAGAGATAGCTTGTAACTGTGCGCTGCGGTCACAGGGAAGATGTTCTCCAGCCAGCTCACTCCCCGAGACCAGTGTGCAGTCATGAGAGTGGCCGCCCCCGGATCTCTACTGAGTCCTCCCGGGTGGCGGTGCTTACAGGGACTCGCAGCTCCCTGCAGCAGATGGCTGTGGTGTGGGTAACACAGCAGAAACCCAGTACAAGAAACCAAGGCAAAGGAATAGAGAGGGATCACTTGTTTGAGTTCCAAGGAAGTTTTATTCCCCAGAGGATTCAGGGACAAGTGACAATAATTGAGGGCAAAAAGCTGCTTTTAAGGAGAGGCAGGAATAAGGGGAGGACACAACCTTTTACCAATAGGAAGGCATTAGGGGAGGAGTGCAGGGTAAGGGCTATGCAAGAGAAGCCACCAAGGGGAAGGTGCAAACCTTGCACCCCAATCTTGCTTTGAGGAAGGGATGAAGGACGGGGAACATTCCAGAAGGGAACAAAGGAGGTACAAGGAGACTGGCAGACACTTGGCGGGAAAATCTTGGGGTAAACAACTCAGGACTGAACCATCAGGGAAGCCAAATGGGGTACATGGAATGAACCATTACAAACTTATAACAAGGAATATTTAAAACCTACTACAGAAGAACAAACTGCAAAACAACAGACTACCACAATAGCTATAGTACATATTAAGGGACACCAAAAGGGAATGACCCGAGAAATAAGAGGAAATAATCTGGCAGATCAGGGAGCTAAAGATGCAGCAGAAAATGGGGCCGAAAGAGTTATGTTAATATTAACTCCAAATGAGGAAAAATTGGAAATTGCAAAGTTTAGTGAAGCAGAGAAAAAAGAATTAAGCAAGATAGGAGGAAAGCAAGATGAATCTGGGAAATGGAAACTTCCTGATGGGAGACAATTGCTTAATAAAACGCTTACTAGGAAAATATTAGAAGACATGCATCAGACAATCCACTGGGGTACCCAGGCTTTGTGTGATCATTTTTTAAAGAATTATGAGTGCATTGGGATTTTTGGAGTAGCAAAGCAAGTAACTGAAAGATGCATAACTTGCCAAAGGATAAATAAAGAGGTGATGAGCAAAACAACATTAGGAGGTCATGAGTTAGCTCTTCGACCATTTCAAAGTATCCAAGTAGATTTTACTGAACTTCCTCAAGTACAAAGATGGAAGTATTTATTAGTAATGACAGACCATCTAACTCATTGGGTGGAAGCTGTTCTCACTGTCAAGGCCACAGCCAACATGGTAAGTCAAACCCTTTTGGAACAGATTATTCCCAGATATGGAATGGTTAATAGGATAGACTCGGACAGAGGGACGCATTTTACGTCAAAAGTGTTACAACAAATAATTCAAGCCTTGGGGATAAAATGGGAGTTACACACCCCATGGCATCCACAGAGTTCTGGCCAGGTAGAGAGGATGAACCACACTTTAAAAAGAACTTTGGCTAAATGAATAGTGGAAACCCGAATGTCATGGGTACAATGCCTACCTTT
Source organism: Vidua chalybeata (assembly GCF_026979565.1). NCBI lineage: Eukaryota > Metazoa > Chordata > Aves > Passeriformes > Viduidae > Vidua > Vidua chalybeata. The sequence goes on from NW_026530331.1 coordinate 1,185,141, forward strand.
AGCCTTATTGAGGATCCGAACACAACCCAGGTCCGACCTGGGAGTGTCACCTTATGAGATGATGTTTGGGTTACCTTTTCTGACCACCCAACATGAAAATGCTACCTATGAAGTAGGGGAAATGAATGTTAAAGGATATGTGAACACCATTGCAAAAACTCTTGAAAACTTGCAGTTAAAAGGGATAATCCCTCAAACCACACCTTTAGACTTTAAAATCCATAATATTCATCCAGGGGAGTGGGTGCTAGTAAAAACCTGGAAAGAACAATCTTTAACTCCACAATGGGAAGGTCCTTTTCAGGTATTGCTGACGACCGAGGCTGCGATCCGGACCAGGGAACGAGGGTGGATCCATGCCAGCAGAATCAAAGGACCTGTAGAAGTACCCAAGGAGTGGACGATAACATCTAAACCGGGTGATACCAAATTGACTCTTAAACGAGGAATGGGTGGTAATTAACTGGGAAGACCCAAATGATCTAGGAAACCTTCAAAGAATCACACCTGATTGGGAAATAAGACCGAGCTTATATCAGTGGTTTCAAGTACCGTTTGGACAAGTTCTGAGACACCTCTGATACCCTCCTTGGGGAGGAATACTGCCACTTCAAACAGGAGGATCAGGACTGTTTAGGATAGAGAACACTTGTATTTTGGCCTTAGCCTGTGATTTATACAAAGCGGAGGATGAGTTGCTGCCAAAGTGTCCACCAAGAGTCTGCTTGGTGCTTCCCGGCTAGCTCCGACACAGCTGCTGCAGGGGGCACCCTTCCGTGCTCAGGAGTGCAGAAGAGCGGCTAAGGGTTGTGAGCCCTTTCCTCCAAAGGCACTGTCGGCAATGGTGAGGGAACCGGGAGGAGACAATCCAGGTTGTCTAAATCCAAGGTTTATTGGTAGCTCCAGGGAGCTCCTGGCCTCAGGGGATACAGTGCTGGAAAGCCCCCAAGGAGAACGGAGCAGCCCCTTTTCTTAGGGGGTGGAAACAAGGGAGGGGTTTGGCTATCCACCAGTGGGGGGATAGAGGGGAGTGGTATGGCGGCCTGGGGTCCCAGGGGTCCGTCCGGCCCCCCGGGCAGCCACTGCCGTAGGTGTCCCAGATAGCGCTGTGCTTAATCAGCTCAGCCTTTCTGGGTCCCCAGGCTAGCTCCCAGCCGCAGGCAACTCAGCGAACAACTCTGGAGTGATTTCGCTCTGTGCTTGCACGTGCCTCGGCAGATGCAGGGATAGAGAGAGGAGAAGTTTGTATGGAGTTCCGCAGCGGTGTCTTTTATTGGCAGCTCCTGCAAAGGTTTCCAGTGACAGCTCTTCTGCCAAATCGGGCAGAGATGGGGGTTTATGTAGGATACTGGGGTGTTGGAAATTGTCCAATGGCCAGGGTTGAGGAGAATATGACCTATAGCCTTACAGAGAGATAACAAGGGTCCGAGGGCAGAAGAGGGGCTACTTTGGTCCACTCATCACGACTATGCATTTCTTATCTTAGGCGAGTGACTGCCAGGGAGGCCTTGCAGGGCCTCTGCCTGCTACAGAGTGGGACATGAAGTAATTGACAAGCAGGACAACATATTGGGGAGCTGAGGAGGGGGGACCCCTGGCCCTTGGCCAATCACTTGAAGCCCTTTGTGGAAGCTTCTAAAGAGAGGGGATGGAGAGTCGAGTGACAGACAAGGTGCCAGGGAAGGGATATGGGGATTGACAAGGAAATTTCTAGGGATTTGGGAGGAGTGGGGATGGGACTGACATTTAGGGAAGGGTAGACAACTTGGGATGAAACCATAAACAAGGGAAAAACAGGGACAAACCAAATAACACAATACAACAAGTTACATCTCCCCCTTTTAGTTTTTAAAAGGAAGAGAATTCAGCTTGGGGGGGATATTCTGAAGTAGAGTAGGTGTCTCCAAACCAGGGTTGATGGGTTGGAGCTGAGGATGTCCAGGACTGTTCCTCAGGGGCAGCAGGAACTGCCACATAATTGACCTTAAGGGATGAGGCTCCATTGGTAACTGACTTAGACAGCATGTGTCTGATAGCACTAAAAGCAATTGAAACAATTATAACTACAAACAAGATTAAAAGTCCAGTTTTTAAAATTGATCCTGCCCAGTTTGAAAGCCCCCATCCTTCAAAAATACTGTCCATCCAGTCCACAGTTTCCTTCTTGACACTCTTTATCATGTCCTGCATCTTATCAATAGTTTTATGGACGTCCTCAGCCTTCGAGGATAAGTTAATGCAGCAGTCCTTGGAATTCCTCACAGCGGTGATTGTGCAGGAGCAGGAGAAAGTCAGTTGCTGCTCTGTTCTGTAAAGTTGCTTGCCTTGTAATTTCCTCATCTGATAGGAGGTCAGCGAGCGCGGCTGATGTAAGTTTGGCTTGTTTCACGACCCAACACTCTAGGTGTGCCAATTCACCTAGAGCCTTTGCTGCAGACACCCATGGCAAAAAGATTGTGACTGCAACTCCTTTTGTCTTTGACCAATGAACAATTTCCGAGTCACAATTTGGATCCAATTCCTTTAGGCTTCTCTTTTTACGGGCCAATTCCTGAGAATTGTTCTTCTTTTGCCAATCTATAATAGTTTTGTTGGGTGCGAACAAACTCAGCTGGCCGAGAGTACAAGGACCTCCGAGCAGGCGAGAGGGGATGCCAGCCCAAGCTCGATCTCCACAAATTAAAAACATTCCCTTGGGGAGAGCTAAAGGCTCCTGATTTAAAGTTGAGGCCATTTTTAGGTGGGCAACTTTGTCACACCAGAATTTTGCAGTGTATGTTTCCTTAGATTGTCAAACTGCATGGTATAGTTTGTTTTGGGGGTTGGGATTGAGGGTAAACTGTATACAAAAGGAGGCTTTGGAGGAACCTGATAGGTCGAATTCTTGGGGCTCATTTTTTAATACGGTTAACTTTTGAATCCAATTTCTCCAGTGAACTCTGGGGTTATCTGCTGGAACTTGAACATCATGCATGTCTAATGAACGTGTGATTCCTTTAGCTACTAATGGGGGAAACTCATCTGATTTAAAAGGGATCCCCACAAGGCAAGTTGACATAAGGTTTGCAGCTGCCGCCATTGACAGGCAGAGGTGATCCTGATTCACGGGTCTGGCAAGGGTGGTCCATACATTGCTCTGGGGCTGAGGAACGATCCACGGCTCGCCTAGTTGGCTGATGCAGCACAGCAGGACCAGTAGGATGGGCCTCATGCTTCTGCGGGAACCTCTTGAGGGGACTGGGCTCGGACAGATGTTACTGAAAGAAAACTTAAGGAAAGGGAAGATATTAGGAACAGGATTTGAGGGATGTCACTTTAAAAGGAGAGGGTCCTGCGCTGCTTCCTTCTCCATCTGGCATCTGCTACCTGTGAGACCACCTTTTTTATTGATGTTCTGGGGACATAAGGCTTAACCCATTTAGAAGGAACCCATTTCAAGCCCAAGGGGGTGGACGCACATGCGTACCCTCGCCCTCCAGGTGATGAGGTCGTAGGGTCCTTTTGTTTCCCAGGTTTCTGGGTCCTTAACAAGGACCGGAGGTCTCGCTTTCAGGTGTAGTTGACAGTTTTCCCTAAAGTGACGAGTGATTGGCGGATTGAAGCTCTCAAAAGTGCAATTCAAGAAATTGAGAGTAAACAAGGCTCTGGACAGCCAGATATGTGGTGGTTCGATTTTAGGACTTGCTGCTGCTGTTGTAGGACCCACTTTAGATTTTGGTGGGTCCTTTCCATGATGGCTTGGCCTGTTGGGGAATAGGGGATGCCTGTTTTATGTTCTATTCCCCATTGCTGCAGGAAAGCCTGGAATTCCTTGGACTTGTACGTGGGCCCATTGTCTGTTTCGATCACCTTGGGGGCACCCAATGTGGAGAAGGCTTGTATACGGCATTTTTGTGCATCAGCGGCCTTCTCCCCTGCATGGGCTGAGGTGTAGATAGCGCCAGAGAAGGTGTCCACAGATACGTGCACGTATTTTTGCCAAAGGATGTAACCTGTATTACATCCGTTTGCCACGCCTCACAGCTTTGTAACCCTCTGGGGTTAGCTCCTGCGCTTAAGGAGGGAAGTGCATTGTTGCTTCTTTTCTCTCCAACTTCCTTGTTTTCGCCCGGCTCCTCTTTCCTGGGGCGCTGGCCAGGCGCTTCCGGGAGCAGCCAGAGAGAAGCAACAAACACCTTTGTGGGTTCATTTGATACGGACAGAGCTGTTTAGAGAGCGCGAGCAAGACCAGGATAAAGAGACTCAAGAGACTGGACACTTGTTTTGCAGTCCAAAGTAGGTTGTATTTGCTCGAACGCCGCACGTACAAGTGACAATGGTCTGGGGTCCAGACACAGGTTTTATAGGGGAAAATAAGAGATAAGGTGAAACCAATAGAACAATGCCCAGTATGAATACATTATAGGTAAAATCCAATGGGAATAACTCCAGGGGGAAGGATGAATACACGTAAAAATACAGAATAGAAACTCCAGCTTTAGGTTTAGGAAACAGAAACTCCCATTTCAAATTCACAAAGCCTTTTTGCTCCTTTTGCGTAGCTGTACACTACAACAGTGCATGTTGTTGGCATGATGGACATGTTGCCACAATTACCCGGGCTTGTTCACACGTTAGGTGGAACTGGCGAGCCAAGCCTGGCACGTTTTGATGGAAGAGCTGGTGGCTGATCTTAGCTTGTTCAAACATATTTGGGAGTGGGGCCATCTCTACTGGCGCAGCAAGGGAGTCAGCTCTCTGGTTGCCCTCTGCAATGAACCCTGGCAGGTCTGTGTGCGATCTGACATGCATCACATAAAACAGCTGCTTTTGGTGGGTGACTAAAGTTACCAGCTTTGAGAGCAACTCAAAAAGAGGAATGTTAGAGACCTCTTGCAGAATTGCATTTTCAGCCCTGGATACTATACCTGCAACATATGCTGAATCGGTAACCAAATTAAATGGTTCAGAGAACCTCTCAAAGGCCCTGATGACAGCGGCCAACTCAGCTACTTGAGGCGACCCTTCTACCAGACCATTGTCACTTGTACGTGCGGCGTTCGAGCAAATACAACCTACTTTGGACTGCAAAACAAGTGTCCAGTCTCTTGAGTCTCTTTATCCTGGTCTTGCTCGCGCTCTCTAAACAGCTCTGTCCGTATCAAATGAACCCACAAAGGTGTTTGTTGCTTCTCTCTGGCTGCTCCCGGAAGCGCCTGGCCAGCGCCCCAGGAAAGAGGAGCCGGGCGAAAACAAGGAAGTTGGAGAGAAAAGAAGCAACAATGCACTTCCCTCCTTAAGCGCAGGAGCTAACCCCAGAGGGTTACAAAGCTGTGAGGCGTGGCAAACGGATGTAATACAGGTTACATCCTTTGGCAAAAATACGTGCACGTATCTGTGGACACCTTCTCTGGCGCTATCTACACCTCAGCCCATGCAGGGGAGAAGGCCGCTGATGCACAAAAATGCCGTATACAAGCCTTCTCCACATTGGGTGCCCCCAAGGTGATCGAAACAGACAATGGGCCCACGTACAAGTCCAAGGAATTCCAGGCTTTCCTGCAGCAATGGGGAATAGAACATAAAACAGGCATCCCCTATTCCCCAACAGGCCAAGCCATCATGGAAAGGACCCACCAAAATCTAAAGTGGGTCCTACAACAGCAGCAGCAAGTCCTAAAATCGAACCACCACATATCTGGCTGTCCAGAGCCTTGTTTACTCTCAATTTCTTGAATTGCACTTTTGAGAGCTTCAATCCGCCAATCACTCGTCACTTTAGGGAAAACTGTCAACTACACCTGAAAGCGAGACCTCCGGTCCTTGTTAAGGACCCAGAAACCTGGGAAACAAAAGGACCCTACGACCTCATCACCTGGAGGGCGAGGGTACGCATGTGCGTCCACCCCCTTGGGCTTGAAATGGGTTCCTTCTAAATGGGTTAAGCCTTATGTCCCCAGAACATCAATAAAAAAGGTGGTCTCACAGGTAGCAGATGCCAGATGGAGAAGGAAGCAGCGCAGGACCCTCTCCTTTTAAAGTGACATCCCTCAAATCCTGTTCCTAATATCTTCCCTTTCCTTAAGTTTTCTTTCAGTAACATCTGTCCGAGCCCAGTCCCCTCAAGAGGTTCCCGCAGAAGCATGAGGCCCATCCTACTGGTCCTGCTGTGCTGCATCAGCCAACTAGGCGAGCCGTGGATCGTTCCTCAGCCCCAGAGCAATGTATGGACCACCCTTGCCAGACCCGTGAATCAGGATCACCTCTGCCTGTCAATGGCGGCAGCTGCAAACCTTATGTCAACTTGCCTTGTGGGGATCCCTTTTAAATCAGATGAGTTTCCCCCATTAGTAGCTAAAGGAATCACACGTTCATTAGACATGCATGATGTTCAAGTTCCAGCAGATAACCCCAGAGTTCACTGGAGAAATTGGATTCAAAAGTTAACCGTATTAAAAAATGAGCCCCAAGAATTCGACCTATCAGGTTCCTCCAAAGCCTCCTTTTGTATACAGTTTACCCTCAATCCCAACCCCCAAAACAAACTATACCATGCAGTTTGACAATCTAAGGAAACATACACTGCAAAATTCTGGTGTGACAAAGTTGCCCACCTAAAAATGGCCTCAACTTTAAATCAGGAGCCTTTAGCTCTCCCCAAGGGAATGTTTTTAATTTGTGGAGATCGAGCTTGGGCTGGCATCCCCTCTCGCCTGCTCGGAGGTCCTTGTACTCTCGGCCAGCTGAGTTTGTTCGCACCCAACAAAACTATTATAGATTGGCAAAAGAAGAACAATTCTCAGGAATTGGCCCGTAAAAAGAGAAGCCTAAAGGAATTGGATCCAAATTGTGACTCGGAAATTGTTCATTGGTCAAAGACAAAAGGAGTTGCAGTCACAATCTTTTTGCCATGGGTGTCTGCAGCAAAGGCTCTAGGTGAATTGGCACACCTAGAGTGTTGGGTCGTGAAACAAGCCAAACTTACATCAGCCGCGCTCGCTGACCTCCTATCAGATGAGGAAATTACAAGGCAAGCAACTTTACAGAACAGAGCAGCAACTGACTTTCTCCTGCTCCTGCACAATCACCGCTGTGAGGAATTCCAAGGACTGCTGCATTAACTTATCCTCGAAGGCTGAGGACGTCCATAAAACTATTGATAAGATGCAGGACATGATAAAGAGTGTCAAGAAGGAAACTGTGGACTGGATGGACAGTATTTTTGAAGGATGGGGGCTTTCAAACTGGGCAGGATCAATTTTAAAAACTGGACTTTTAATCTTGTTTGTAGTTATAATTGTTTCAATTGCTTTTAGTGCTATCAGACACATGCTGTCTAAGTCAGTTACCAATGGAGCCTCATCCCTTAAGGTCAATTATGTGGCAGTTCCTGCTGCCCCTGAGGAACAGTCCTGGACATCCTCAGCTCCAACCCATCAACCCTGGTTTGGAGACACCTACTCTACTTCAGAATATCCCCCCCAAGCTGAATTCTCTTCCTTTTAAAAACTAAAAGGGGGAGATGTAACTTGTTGTATTGTGTTATTTGGTTTGTCCCTGTTTTTCCCTTGTTTATGGTTTCATCCCAAGTTGTCTACCCTTCCCTAAATGTCAGTCCCATCCCCACTCCTCCCAAATCCCTAGAAATTTCCTTGTCAATCCCCATATCCCTTCCCTGGCACCTTGTCTGTCACTCGACTCTCCATCCCCTCTCTTTAGAAGCTTCCACAAAGGGCTTCAAGTGATTGGCCAAGGGCCAGGGGTCCCCCCTCCTCAGCTCCCCAATATGTTGTCCTGCTTGTCAATTACTTCATGTCCCACTCTGTAGCAGGCAGAGGCCCTGCAAGGCCTCCCTGGCAGTCACTCGCCTAAGATAAGAAATGCATAGTCGTGATGAGTGGACCAAAGTAGCCCCTCTTCTGCCCTCGGACCCTTGTTATCTCTCTGTAAGGCTATAGGTCATATTCTCCTCAACCCTGGCCATTGGACAATTTCCAACACCCCAGTATCCTACATAAACCCCCATCTCTGCCCGATTTGGCAGAAGAGCTGTCACTGGAAACCTTTGCAGGAGCTGCCAATAAAAGACACCGCTGCGGAACTCCATACAAACTTCTCCTCTCTCTATCCCTGCATCTGCCGAGGCACGTGCAAGCACAGAGCGAAATCACTCCAGAGTTGTTCGCTGAGTTGCCTGCGGCTGGGAGCTAGCCTGGGGACCCAGAAAGGCTGAGCTGATTAAGCACAGCGCTATCTGGGACACCTACGGCAGTGGCTGCCCGGGGGGCCGGACGGACCCCTGGGACCCCAGGCCGCCATACCACTCCCCTCTATCCCCCCACTGGTGGATAGCCAAACCCCTCCCTTGTTTCCACCCCCTAAGAAAAGGGGCTGCTCCGTTCTCCTTGGGGGCTTTCCAGCACTGTATCCCCTGAGGCCAGGAGCTCCCTGGAGCTACCAATAAACCTTGGATTTAGACAACCTGGATTGTCTCCTCCCGGTTCCCTCACCATTGCCGACAGTGCCTTTGGAGGAAAGGGCTCACAACCCTTAGCCGCTCTTCTGCACTCCTGAGCACGGAAGGGTGCCCCCTGCAGCAGCTGTGTCGGAGCTAGCCGGGAAGCACCAAGCAGACTCTTGGTGGACACTTTGGCAGCAACTCATCCTCCGCTTTGTATAAATCACAGGCTAAGGCCAAAATACAAGTGTTCTCTATCCTAAACAGTCCTGATCCTCCTGTTTGAAGTGGCAGTATTCCTCCCCAAGGAGGGTATCAGAGGTGTCTCAGAACTTGTCCAAACGGTACTTGAAACCACTGATATAAGCTCGGTCTTATTTCCCAATCAGGTGTGATTCTTTGAAGGTTTCCTAGATCATTTGGGTCTTCCCAGTTAATTACCACCCATTCCTCGTTTAAGAGTCAATTTGGTATCACCCGGTTTAGATGTTATCGTCCACTCCTTGGGTACTTCTACAGGTCCTTTGATTCTGCTGGCATGGATCCACCCTCGTTCCCTGGTCCGGATCGCAGCCTCGGTCGTCAGCAATACCTGAAAAGGACCTTCCCATTGTGGAGTTAAAGATTGTTCTTTCCAGGTTTTTACTAGCACCCACTCCCCTGGATGAATATTATGGATTTTAAAGTCTAAAGGTGTGGTTTGAGGGATTATCCCTTTTAACTGCAAGTTTTCAAGAGTTTTTGCAATGGTGTTCACATATCCTTTAACATTCATTTCCCCTACTTCATAGGTAGCATTTTCATGTTGGGTGGTCAGAAAAGGTAACCCAAACATCATCTCATAAGGTGACACTCCCAGGTCGGACCTGGGTTGTGTTCGGATCCTCAATAAGGCTAAAGGTAGGCATTGTACCCATGACATTCGGGTTTCCACTATTCATTTAGCCAAAGTTCTTTTTAAAGTGTGGTTCATCCTCTCTACCTGGCCAGAACTCTGTGGATGCCATGGGGTGTGTAACTCCCATTTTATCCCCAAGGCTTGAATTATTTGTTGTAACACTTTTGACGTAAAATGCGTCCCTCTGTCCGAGTCTATCCTATTAACCATTCCATATCTGGGAATAATCTGTTCCAAAAGGGTTTGACTTACCATGTTGGCTGTGGCCTTGACAGTGAGAACAGCTTCCACCCAATGAGTTAGATGGTCTGTCATTACTAATAAATACTTCCATCTTTGTACTTGAGGAAGTTCAGTAAAATCTACTTGGATACTTTGAAATGGTCGAAGAGCTAACTCATGACCTCCTAATGTTGTTTTGCTCATCACCTCTTTATTTATCCTTTGGCAAGTTATGCATCTTTCAGTTACTTGCTTTGCTACTCCAAAAATCCCAATGCACTCATAATTCTTTAAAAAATGATCACACAAAGCCTGGGTACCCCAGTGGATTGTCTGATGCATGTCTTCTAATATTTTCCTAGTAAGCGTTTTATTAAGCAATTGTCTCCCATCAGGAAGTTTCCATTTCCCAGATTCATCTTGCTTTCCTCCTATCTTGCTTAATTCTTTTTTCTCTGCTTCACTAAACTTTGCAATTTCCAATTTTTCCTCATTTGGAGTTAATATTAACATAACTCTTTCGGCCCCATTTTCTGCTGCATCTTTAGCTCCCTGATCTGCCAGATTATTTCCTCTTATTTCTCGGGTCATTCCCTTTTGGTGTCCCTTAATATGTACTATAGCTATTGTGGTAGTCTGTTGTTTTGCAGTTTGTTCTTCTGTAGTAGGTTTTAAATATTCCTTGTTATAAGTTTGTAATGGTTCATTCCATGTACCCCATTTGGCTTCCCTGATGGTTCAGTCCTGAGTTGTTTACCCCAAGATTTTCCCGCCAAGTGTCTGCCAGTCTCCTTGTACCTCCTTTGTTCCCTTCTGGAATGTTCCCCGTCCTTCATCCCTTCCTCAAAGCAAGATTGGGGTGCAAGGTTTGCACCTTCCCCTTGGTGGCTTCTCTTGCATAGCCCTTACCCTGCACTCCTCCCCTAATGCCTTCCTATTGGTAAAAGGTTGTGTCCTCCCCTTATTCCTGCCTCTCCTTAAAAGCAGCTTTTTGCCCTCAATTATTGTCACTTGTCCCTGAATCCTCTGGGGAATAAAACTTCCTTGGAACTCAAACAAGTGATCCCTCTCTATTCCTTTGCCTTGGTTTCTTGTACTGGGTTTCTGCTGTGTTACCCACACCACAGCCATCTGCTGCAGGGAGCTGCGAGTCCCTGTAAGCACCGCCACCCGGGAGGACTCAGTAGAGATCCGGGGGCGGCCACTCTCATGACTGCACACTGGTCTCGGGGAGTGAGCTGGCTGGAGAACATCTTCCCTGTGACCGCAGCGCACAGTTACAAGCTATCTCTTCAGGTAATTTTAATGCCTCTAAAACTTCTAAAATGAGTCCCTCATGTACTAATCCCTTTCCTCTTGAATTAAGTAATCCTCTTTCTTCCCAAATTTTTCCAAAGGTATGTACCACTCCAAAGGCATACCTTGAATCAGTATCTATAGTTCCTTCCTTGTGTGCTAAATATTCCAGTGCTCTTTTTAGAGCATATAATTCACAGGTTTGAGCTGACCAGTTTGAAGGTAATTTTCCTTTTTCAATAGTTTGCATGTTTTTTTCCATCAACTACTGCATACCCCGACATTCTTTTCCCTTGTAGACATCTGGAGGAACCATCCACATAGATTATTTCCCCTTCTGAAAGGGCTTGCTCTTCAAGATCTTCTCAAACTTTTGTTTGGTATTGTATAATTTCTGAACAATTATGTATTGAGTTATCTGCTGGTTCTCCATATAAGAATTGAGCTGGATTTAAACTTCTGTTTACTTCTAGTGTCAATTCATCACTGTCTATCAAGATTGCTTCATATTTTAGCATTCTAGCATCTGTCAACCATTTTTCAGCCTTCTGGTTTAACACATTTTGAACAGCATGAGGTGTACACACAACTAGTTTACTTCCAAAAGTAAGCTTACGACTTTCTTCTACCAGGATTGCAGTAGCTGCTATAGCTTGAATACATACTGGCCAGCCGTGGCTCACTGGATCTAACATATTTGATAAATAAGCCACTGGTCTCTTTAGTCCTCCCCACTCCTGAACCAGAACTCCACGAGCTACCCCATTTTCCACATTCATGTACAGATGGAAAGGTTTTTCTAATGAGGATAAGCTTAAAGCTGGTACTGAGGCCAGTTTTAACTCCAATTCTTCTAATTTAACATCATCCTCCTTGGTCCACTTTATATCATCTCCCTCTGTCAATTTTCCATACAAAAATTTTACTGCCTGTGTGTACCCATCAATCCATAATCTACAATATCCCAATAATCCGAGTAGTTTTCTGATTTCCCTCTTTGAAGAGGGAGGGGGAAGAGATAAAATTCCTGCAATTCTCTCAGGGTTGAGCTTCCGGCTACCCTTACTTATTAAGTGTCCAAGATATTTTACCTCTGGTTCTACAAATTGCAGCTTCCCTTTTGATACCCTTAATCCTTCTTCCCTGAGAAAATTCAGAAGTTTTATAGTAGCCTCTCTAATGTCAACTTCATCTTCCCCAGATAGTAAAAGATCATCCACATATTGGATAATTTGTATTCCAGGAGGAGCGGGGAAAGTTTGTAGTATTGTTTCCAAAGCTTGCCCAAATAGGTTTGGAGATTCAGTGAAGCCCTGTGGTAATTTTGTCCATCTTAATTGCTGCTTTCTCCCAGTTTGTGGATCCTCCCATTGAAATGCAAAGATATTTCAGCTCTCCTCGGCTAGTGGACAAGCCCAAAAAGCATCTTTAAGATCCACTACACTAAACCACTGATGCTGGAGTGGGACTTTACTTAGAAGAGTATAAGGATTTGGTACCACTGGGTAACGAGTCCGAGTTCTTTTGTTAACCTCCCGTAAATCTTGTACCAATCTATAGTTCCCATCGGGCATCTTTACTGGGAGAATAGGGGTATTATGAGGAGACATACAAGGTTCTAATGTCCCATCCTTTATTAGTCCTTCTATTACTGGCTTCAAACCTTCCCGTCCTTCTAATGAGATAGGATACTGACGTACACGTATGGGACAATCTTCTCTCCCAATTGTAACCCTTATGGGGTCAATATTTAATCTTCCCCTATTTCCTTCCCCAGCCAAAGCTTCCTTGTTAATTTTTTCCTCACCCTCTTGGCCAAGTTTTAAAACTCTAGCTGTCATTTTCCCGTCTTCTGGTATAACCCCTATTCCTAGTTTCACCTGCAAGTCCCTTCCCAATAAGTTGCTACCTGCCCCAGGGACCAGTAAGACGTCCCTCATCCAAATTCTAGTTTCTCCCTCAATTACCACATCTTTAACAACAGGAACTGTGAAACTCTCTCCTTTTGCCCCTGTTACTTTTGCAGTATCTTTGTTCACACTGTAATCTTTTGGAATATTTAACAGGCAGGTTCTTTCTGCCTCTGTGTGTTGCATCCTGGGTTTGGGTTCATATTGAGGGTTCTGGTCTTTGTTAGCTTACCGGTTCTATGTATCCTCATGCATCCCCCATGGTTTCCCCCCCCCCCCCCCCCCCAGAAGTTAGCTCCAGGCTGCCAGCGATTGGAGCGTCTTCCCCGCCACTCCTGTGACCACTCCCCCATCCGGTCCTGGGAATTCCGTGCCCGTCACCCCATCCCTGCAGTCCCACTGGCCCCGAAGCCCCGTGTCCGCCCCCGTCGAGTTCCCATTGGTCGCTGTGGCCACGTCACCGCCACGGCATCTGCATTCATTGGGCGGAGGGCTCCCGTCCTCCCCTATCCCTTCCCCTATATCCTTCCACAGCTCCCCAGCCTCGGGGCCAGATCTGTCCACGCGAGGTTGGGAGCGGCCGCGGCTTCTCCATCGCGGCTCCCGTGACCTATAAAGCATCCAGCCGCCACGCAGATGGATTTGGACGAATTCCTGCCTCTTCATTTCTTACCTCGCGCCGATGGCAACGCGTGGCCAGCCCACCCCAGGGCGCAGCCGCAGAAGCGCCCGGAAGTAGCGGCCAGCCCGACCCCGACGAGAAGCCGAGGCGCCCAAGCCGGGCACTCGGGAACTGACCGGGGCCGAGAAAAGTAACACACAGCCGCAAGTGGCACCCAACGTGGGGCCATGGCCAGCGCAGAGCCGTAGCGCAGGCAGAGAGTCACCACGAAGCACCCAGGACCGCACCTGTGTCTACCACAAATTCTAATTTTTCTTCTTGGAGACCCACTTTTAAAGTTATCACAGGCTCCAGATGGTATTTGTCTCCCAGAAAATCGAGCCTATGACTTCCCTATTCCTCCTCTGTGGCCCATCTCTCAGAAGATTTTCAGGTCTTTTACCTGCTTAGGACAATTTCTCCTATAATGCCCTTCGACCCCACAGTAAAACCAGACATTTCTGGAATGCTCCTGAGATTTGGTTTGTATTGGGGTTCGATTCTTTTCCTTTCCCCTGTCTCTACGACTTTCATATCTAGGAGTAGTGCCTGAGTGTTTTAGATTTCTCCGGAAATTGTTTTCTCGCATGGTGGCTGCCATAATTTTTACTTTCACTTTAGCTTTTTCTTCATCTCTCCGGACATAAACTTTCTGAGCCTCCTTTAAGAAATCGTCTAATGATCTATTATGCCAATCCTCAATTTTTTCTATTTTTTTTCTAATATCTGGCCAAGCATTAGTGACAAAATTAATCCTTAACAGAGCTTTTCCCACATCACTTTCAGGGTCTATCCCAGAATATTGTTTCATATTTCTCCTAAGCCTGTCTAACCATTCAGTTGGAGTTTCTTCTTTCCTCTGCTGTCCCTCAAAAGCCTTTTTAGCATTTTCCCCTCGGGGTGCCACCTCTTTTATTCCCTTGATTATTAAATTATGATATTCATTCATGTGTTTCCTCCCCTCCTCATTATTTTGACCCCATTCAGGAGGTGCTGTTGGCATTTTGTCTTCTCCTGGAGGGCCCTGCGGGTTTTCTTTTTCCCAAACTTTTATTCCAGCTGCTCTGATTAATTGCCTTTCTTCCTGAGAAAACATCATTTTCATTATAGCCAGCATTTCTTCCCAAGTATAAATGTTCGGACCTAAAAATTGGTCTAATTGTTCAGCTGTGCCTATGGGATCTTCCAGAATCCTTTTGGTTTCTTTTTTAAAATTCCTGACCTCGGAAGAAGTCAAAGGGGCATTTACAAACCCCCTTCCACCCCCTCCCATTGGAACCTCTCTTAGTGGAAATAGACTAATCCCTTCATCCCACTCTTTTTGGTTTTTATCCTCTATAGCCTTTTTCTCGTGTTTTGAGGAAGGATCGAGAGAGGGCTGTCTTTTAACTGAGCTTCTAGTGTTTTGATAAGGTGCTTCCTCTAGAGAGAGAGTTTCTCTGAACAGCTGGAACTGTGGTTACCAAGGGAACTGAACTCAGGGCAGGAAGGGAGGTGAAGGGAGGACCTCGCGCCGAGACTCAGTCCTCCAAGGGCAGGACGCAGGCGGGGTCTGCTGCCGGAACCGCCGAAGGAGGAGGATCTTCCAGTGGAAACCAAAGCGGAGCATGGAGAGCCCACACATGGCTAATGGCGGCAGCTCCCAGTGCAGACAAAGGAGGCTGGGCGGCCCCAGCAGCCGCTGCGGCACCTAGCGCAGCCGGCACGGTCAGAGTACCCGGAGGGGGGAACAGTCGCGGGAAAAGCAGTCAGGGATGGGACAGCCGGGACCGACGGGACCCTGCCTGGCGCGGCCGGCAGAACGGCCACGGGCCAGGCGGCCGGGATGGGGGTGGGGAACGGCGGTGCAGCCACGAGCGGCGAGACTGAAACCGGGAGAGCAGCCGCAGGCGGTGGGACAGGGACGGGTGGTGCAGTCGCAGGCGGAAAGCCCAGACCTGGGACGGGGGCTGGGAGTACTGGCTCAGCCACGAGTGGCGGGGGAGCAAGCGGGAACGGGGGGGGGGAGCAATATTTGCAAAGGATCCCACCCTTTTTCTTTCTTTTTCTCCTCTTGCTCCCTGCCCTTTTCTTTCCCCTTTTTCTTTTCTTGCTTTGTCTCGGGAGTTTCTAATACTTTAAAGATTTTTATTCTCCTAAAATCTCCTGTCCAGCATGTGGCATATTCTCTCTCTTCTGGATTATACGGTTCTTTTGAATTTACAAATATATTCTGTGAAAAATGCCAATCACTTTGTAATGAGCAGTTTCCACGTGTTCCCCAGAGACATGGGCAGGGCCTTCTTAGTTCCCATGGCAACACTAAAAAACCTGCTAACTCTAGCTAAGTACCAATATTGAAATGCTAATTAGCTAATTACTCTGTTTGTTTTCTCTAAACTACCTGGAGATAACTGGCCTCCCATCCCTCCACGCTGCCATTCTGGGACTAACATGCAAATAAAAACCCCTTAGGATCATGGGAGTATTTTTAGGAGATAAAAAGGACCATAAATCAAAAACTGAACACAGTAGAGGAGTCTAGACAAATGCCCTAGCTGAGGAAGAGGGAAACACATCCCCTGATTGACTTTTACCCGTCGCCATCACCTAAGAAAGAATAGACTAGGTTAGGCTGTGAGAAACAGGGAGACAGAGAGACAGAGAGAGAGCCCTCGTGCTGCCACCAGGGAAGGACTGGGGACAGCTGTTGTTCTGGACTTCAGCAACAGACTCTGCACGCCATGCCTCCTCACCCTCTGGCCACCGGTGTGCCACAAGGAAAGAAGAAGGGACAGCTGCTGCTCTGGACTCCAGTGACAGACTCTGCACGCCTCCTTCCTTTCGGCCACCTGGGAAAGCTACAACTCCAGGGGTGGTCTCCATGTTGAGCCCCCTGCCCAGCTGATCTTTTTAATAAAGAGCTGAACATAAATAAAGGCATTAGCCCTGTTCATTTCAACTTGGTTTTTAAAATTTATAAGGTTTAATAATAATAAAATGGTTATAAAAATAATAAAAAATTAGTGTTAGGACAATTACAAGACAATAAAAAGCAAAGAATTACGGACGTCCGGATGCTCTCGGGCACTTAAGCCACGACAAGCATGCCTTGTGAACAAAGGAATAACCTTAAAAGCCATACTCTGTTGCATATTCATACATACTTCATGATTATGCATATATTTTATTTAAAACAAGAAATTCGTCTGGTACTTGTCAAAAAGTTTCTGTTAATCCCCAGGCGCCTTCGAGTCTAAGTCAGGCTTGAAGAACTTTGTTTCTGTTGATAAGGAAAACCATAAATTCCTCTTCTCTGGAAAATGTAGGGGTTTCTGTAATTGCTATCTTTGTGCGAAGAATTCCTTGATTATCTCATCTCTTTCTTGAGCTAGTTAAAAAGTATCTTACATCGTATAGTTTCTGTTTTAACATTGTGTCATAACCTAAAAATACATTCAGCACACTACTTGAGAGAATTAATACAGCATAACTTTCCAACATTACACATATAATATTCATTGTAACATTTGCGAAAAGCCAATCATAAAATATGCATTTTTCACATATTCAGAGCCTGACAAATCCAATTTTCAAAAGAGCCATATCTAGGCCAATAAACGTGGTCAGGTCTTTTTTCCTTCTTTGTCCATTCTAGCATACAAAAATTAACCATCTTTACCTTGTCCTTTCTCCGTGTACAAGGATTTTTATCCCAGTTAGCTAACATAACTCCCAAAGGGCTATCTTGGGGTATACCTTCTGGTACCTTTTTACTCCTTTTTACTCCTTTTTCTTTCCTGTATCAAACTTACTGGTTTTCTGTTCCATTTTTCAAGACCTTATCTATTTGTCCCCTGCCTCTGTTTCCCCTTTCTCTAACAACCTGAATACCACCTTCTTTCAACTACCCACACAAAAATATTCTTTTTCTCACAATACTATTCAATACAGTACACCTCCCTCCAAGGAGATAAAGTGAAGCTTAAACAATCTACATTACATATACTGTCATTCATCTCCATTTACTCACCTTTATTTCTCACTCACTCTCACACACATTCACATCCTCAGGCCTGTTCATTCATACTTCTTGACTTCTGCTTAGCCGAGTTTTTGGTTCTTGTGTCTCACCCACCTGGACTGTGTAAGGTTTTATTTGACACCCCAGAACCTTAAGTACTGACACCCCTAAGTTTCCCCACTGACCTAGGTTCAGCACTCCGCACATTTCCCTTTATTTTATTGGACAGAGGAAGGAAACATTAGCAAACCTCTTAGACTTACATGAAGGGATTCCTGGTGCCAGAGAATCACCAGTCCATATAGGCCACCACCCTGACCCCTTCCACTTCCCCAAGGTTTGGCTATCCCTCTTCCCTAGAGATAGTCTCAGAGTCAGGGGATCGGACCTCCACACCTTGCCCGGTCTGGACTCCCCACCCCCCCTACCTTGAGGAATGGGTCACATGACTACCCCTCGCAGCTGCACTGCTAAAAGGTCCTACAATACTGTAGCCCCCCTTGCTTTGCGGTCAGCCTCTCTGGGCTTCAGTATCGCCGGGCCTCCGGGAAGTGCCCTGAATTTGGTAGCCTCGGGTGTCAGTTCACCTGTGGGGCTGTCTGCGTGTCACTCACACTCTTTAATCACGGCCCTCTCCACACGCCCAGGGGAACAATGGTTTGTTTGGAGGTCACCTACACCTTTTGCCACAACCCCCACCCGCCTGGGGAACAATGGCTTGTTTGCGGGTCACATACACCTTCTGCCACAGCCCCCACCCGCCCGGGAAGCTGAGGCTGATTTTGTGTGTGACTCACTCTCACACACCACAAGACAACAATAAGGTACCTTTTACTTTCAAATCACCTGTTACAATTTCAGGTATTACTGGCCAGCCCTGGTATTCTTGGATATCCCTCAATCCAGCTGTGTTGTCCAACCCCAGATGCTCTTACGCATTTTTATCCCTCAATCCAGCTGTGTTGTCCAACTCCGGATGCTCTTGGGCATATCCTCAGTCCAGCAGAATTTTGCTCAACCCTGAATGTTCTTGGGAATATTAATCCCTCAACCCAGCAGGTTTAATCCTGGATGCTCTCGGACATTCTCATCCCTCAACCCAGCAGAATTTTTAGGGGCCCCTTCTATACTTTTTCATTTATTTTATTCTGTTTTCCCAGTGGATTATGCCAGGAAAACCCTCGGCTCCATCTCTCCAAGAGGTCCCACCCCTTCCCTGAGACCCAGTCCCAGTTTCCCTGTGTCGCTGTTGAGAAGGATGGGAACGAAAGACTCCAAGTTAGAAGGCAAAGAGAATGAACTCCGGTTTATTTCAAATGCACCGCTCTATATATAGAGAACATCGTGCGGATTAATTTCATTGGTCTTTGAGTAAAAACATCTCACACCATTGGTGTGCAGTGAATGACGCATGGTAGCAGAACATATCTATAAACAATGTGAACAACAAGATAGATTAGAGAATTATTTACATTCTTTCCCAACTGCTTCCCAGGCTCTCGCCTGGTTAGAAAACCTTTCTCTTTCTCTCTGAATGAGCTGAGAATATCCACATTTCCTCTGTTTTGTTTACAAAAAGAAAAAGAAAAGGCGGTGTTTGTGCCCTCCTGCAGGGCCCTTGCAGGAAAGAGAACAAACACAGCTCGAGAGCTTTATCAACTCCAATCAATCAAAACCTCAGTTTGGATATTGACTCAGAACAGTCAAAGAGATTCCAAACTCTTATTATAAATTTCAAGAAAACAATTACCAACTCTAGGATAATAACAACTCATTGTCAGTATGCCAAAGGACTGGCAGTCCAACTTGTCAAAACCCATTTCCCAGTGTGAGCAGATGCCACATGACAGAAAAGAAGGTATTAACAACATGTGCACATACCCAAATCAGCCAAATTCGGAATTTGGCAAGATGAGTAACATCTGTTTGCCACAGCTGCAAAGCCTTTAGGCCTCTGGGATTTATCCCAGCCAGTAAGGTGCAGCAGGGCAAGCCTTGGTTGGCATTCATCAAATTGCTTTTGCAAGGTGTGTGCACTTGATAGAAGAATCATGCAAGGCTTTTGGCCCATGCAGTCATGTCCTCAATGAACCACTTGAGTGACATATGAAACGCCATGAAATCTCTGAAATGCCATGGCCACAGCCCTTAATTCAATCACTTGGGCCGAGGCTGTTGTGGCTTTCCAGTACTTTGAGCTGTTAGCTCTTTCCCCCTTTTTTTTTTTTTTTTTTTTTTTTTGAAAAACCAGCAGCACCTGCGGGCTCTAGGACCCTGTGTTGCGAGGCGAGGCTGAGGACCTCTTCCAGGGGGCCGGGCCAAGCATCCCAAACTTGGCCGGGGAGGCGGAGAGCCCAGGCTCTCTGCCGAGCCAAGATCCACACGGCTCGGTCCCTCCCCCCAGCTTCTCATAGGTATCACTTGGGGCCCCTGAATCTGGGGTCCCTGGGACACTCCATGGCCGCCCGCAGATGGGCGACCTATTCTAAGTTTATATTTCGGTGCACGCCTCCACCAGGCTGCGAGAATCCCGGCAATTCCTCCGGCTTTTCGCCCTCCCCCCACCCCACCTGGCCATGGACCATGCCACAGCTTCTCGGCATCCCGCTCTGCAAACAGGAGCAGGACGCGCGGGGCGCGGGCAGGGGAGGTTTTCCCGGGAATATAAAATTCCACCCTGGTTTTGGGGATCTTGGCACCACTCATGCCTGCCCAGTACAAGGGGCTGCTCTTCGCTCTCAGTGTGTCCGTCCTGCCGCGGGATACAATGGACTGAATCGCGGCCCCACCCCCATCCCCAGCCACGGTACCAGCAGCAGTGGCGCTGCTGCGGACCAAGCCGGTGTTCGCTCCTGCTGCCTCTGCCTCTGCCTCAGTGGGACAGAGCTCGGGGCAGTCTGGGGGAAGCGGAGGGAGTGGTGGGCTGGATGCAGGCTATGAAACAAACAGGTTGGATGTGTTGTCCAGCACAGGGCTGCCTGCTTCTGCTGGCGGCGGTGGATCACAGAGCGAAGTCGCTGCTGATGAGACGGCTTCAGGCAGCGCGGCGCCGGGAGCCGCCGTGCCCTGCGGGCACTCCCCGCCCGCAGCTAGCGGCGCGGCAGGTGCAGTTTCCCCCGCAGCGTGGCACGTCGCCAGCCCAAGCGGAGCGGGCGGCGTGGCTTCGGCGGCGTCTTTCGGCGCCGGCGGTCCCCGGGTCGGTGGCGACAGTCAGTTCACCGTCGGTCCCGGGGTGGGGGGCCGCAGCGGTGGCGACGGCGTCTCTCTCAGGAGTGGCGCTGGCGGTCGCGGCGGCGGCTGCGGCAACTCTGCCGGTCCCGGGGTTGGCAGCGGCAGTCGACTCACTGGCGGTCCCGGGGTGGGAGGGTGCAGCGGTTGCGGTGGCAGCAGCGGCGGGCTCGCTCCGGGCGGGGCGGTGGGTGGAGCGAGAGGCTGCGCCGGCCCCCCCGCGAATGCAGTCCGGAAAGCGGTGCGCTGCGGAGCCACAGGCGGTGGCGGCGGCCGCCAGTCCGGGGCCTCCCCATGCAATCCTTGCAATGTCGGGTGTGCCAAAGCTGATA
The DNA here is from genome assembly GCF_026979565.1 of Vidua chalybeata. Lineage (NCBI taxonomy): Eukaryota > Metazoa > Chordata > Aves > Passeriformes > Viduidae > Vidua > Vidua chalybeata. Next base: position 1,206,128 of record NW_026530331.1, read on the forward strand.
GTTGCGACAAAGGCACCCCCGCCGCCTGGTAGGTGGATGATGTCACCGGCATCGCGCTCAAGGCGAGATGCGTCTGCCCAGCCGGTCGCAGCGCGGGCTGCGGCGAGGTCTGTGTCCGGAATCCCGAAATTTCCCGGTCGGAACGGCTGCCTCTCTGGGTCTTGCCACACAAGGCTGTGTAGATGCACCCCCAGGCTCTGAGCAGTTCTGGCGTTATTGCGTCCCGCTTGTCCTCTTCCTTCATAAGGCACCGGACCAAATCGCGCCAGACTCTACGATCAAAGGCGCGTCCAAGATCCGCAGGAAATCCACGGTTCCGAGCCCAACCCAGGAGCCTGGCGAGATCATCATTGGAGACCTGGACCCCCAATTGTGGGGCCCAGCCTTGCCAAGCGGCCAAACCACCCGTTCAGCCGTAGATGACTGGTTGCCTATTGTTAGGAAACCCTCCCTTAGCAGACGTCCACTTCAAGAGAGAGACGGACCACTACTTCAGGGAAAAACCGTCTCGCTCAGTTCTCGGCTTCTAAGCGCCGACCCGCGGTCCAGACAGGACCAAGCCTTCTCTGGAAGGCATGCGGTTTCAGCGTTACCTCTCTCAGGAGGCCAAAGGTGTCCGGCCAGAGCCTCCAGGCTACTGGCGTGGAGCCCCGGCTGCAGAACCCCCTCGCAAGACACTTTGGCTCGGGTCTTCAGCCGAGGCTGCAATTCCACGAGGGGTCACCAGATGTCGCCGTTGAGCAGGACGGGGACGAAAGTTTTATTCTTTGCAGAATTCTGGTTATTTCTTTGGTATCATGATGGACAGTAACTAGGGTTTTTTCCTCCGCTTTTTTGGATTTTCTTCAAAATCTCTAATAGGTCTTGGTGTTCAGTTAATTGTTTCACCAATGTGAGGTCCATTCCAATAGGAGTGGGTGATAATTTATGATACATTGTGTAATTGGCTTTAATTAGCTGGTAGGATGTCACTGGGACCAAATACGAAAAATCGCACCCGATAATCTTAACAAAATTGCAAATACAAAAATTAGAATGATTTCTAGTAGACAAAATAAAATCACTGTTATCGATTTTTACAATATCACAAGCAGTTCTCAAGCATAGACTACCTTTACCAGTATATACAAGCACAATTTTCTGATTAGTGACTGGATGAATCTCAAAGTGGCAAATACTTTGTTCAGTGTCAAGACACACATCTTGAGCATTAATGCTATTGCCTTCACAAATGAATCCTAGTTGTTCCCTAGTAACACAAGATTCTAAGTATACTGTTTGCCACTTTTCATTCACCTTTCGTGCCCACACCCTCTGTTCTGAGGGGTAGAGCACTGTTTTTTATTATTTAATCCTAGTGCGATGATGGGGTGGATCACATAAACAGTGGCATTACGTATAGTAAGCACAAAGGCAGTGGCCACATTAGAAGCAGGATCATAGGTAAAATTTACCATAGTCCACCAGGACTGAAACTTTCTTTCGGAATCAATCGCATTATCCCAGACAATCTTTTGAATTTCAGCTGGAAAATCACCTTCACTTCCTTCCCTGACGGGATCTGTGATATTTTAATGCTCCCGAGACTGTAGAAAGTCTCTGTCTTTCAGCCCCGCTGCCAAAGAAGGAGTCGTGATTCATCTGTGCTGGTTTTCAAGGTTGTTTATTTCTTCTTATCTAAACTATTTCCTCTCTGACCTGCAGCAGGTCTGTCTTGCAGGACAGCGTGCGGGGCTCTGCCCCTCAGTGGGATGTTACAAACATTAAATACTAGAAACTATGTGTGCTATATTTACAATAACGTGCCAATATCTATCACCCATGTTGAACAGTGTGTCCCCAGTCTAAACCAATAGAAAAATGCCAACACCACAGTGAAACATGGAAGGCATGAAGAAGGAGAAAAAGGACAAGGCACGCCCAATTTTCCTCCATCTTGCCCCCTTTTAACCCCTTATCTAGAATCCTAAAATTCTACTTTTGCACCCGTGCCACACTAATTACTACTTATATCAAACACTCAGAGCTTGTAATTAATCCTGTAAGATTGAAAACTCTTTTCCATGGACAGAGATCAGAGACAGTGTCTCTCGGGGCTCTGTACAGGGGGGTTTCTGACCCCCTGGCAGGGTTCCAGACCTTCCAGGGCAGCCAGAGAGGGATGCCCTGGATTCCCACATCTCCCCCTCCTTTTTGAAGCAAGAACACTTCTTTGACAACTCTGTCCATGGTCTGCCGCATGTGCTGAAGCAAGCATGGCACAAGCATCAGAAGAATTACAATACCCTATAAATATATATAACTGTTTTTCAAATTTCCTTCTACAACTGTGAAAGGTAAAACAAATTGAACACTCCATCCATCTAAGATGTAGTTTTCCTTCAGGTGTGTTTTCTCTCATGATACCTCTACAAATTTATCACTCTTGGGTCCATGTGTCCACAATAGATGTTCAATTGCTGCTTTGTTCTCATTTCACACTCTTAGCTAACAAATCATTCAATGCAAAAGAAACGGCATGGACATCTTTACTCCGCCCACAACCTCTTTTGATCCAACTGTGCCAAGGCTCTTTTTGATGCCACCTGCTGTGAAAGCAGAACCATTCCAGTTTTCCGAGCCTTTTTTCATGCATTAACATTATCATTGTCACAATCTGGATCACTTCATTCATTAGATGTTTTTTCCCTTCCTGCCCTTTTATCAAAGTCATGCTGCATGTTAACAAAAGATCTCCCAATGCTGCATGGACTGTCCCTGACATCCGTAGGGATAGCAAATCAAGCTGTGTTCTTACAAATGAAAAAGATCTCCCGTGGCAATTATTTTGAAACCTGCTTGGATGGTTTGTTCGACATCTTAGTGTAGATACACCAAGATGATGCTTCTTTACAAATTCTGTGGTTTGGAGTGACTTCTATGATTTTATCTTTGTTTTGTGCCACTCCGAAAAGCCAAATTGTTATCTAAAAATTCATTTTTGCTGCAACTTTCCAGTTCTCAAGGCTCATAAGGAGCCGCAGAAAGAAACCTCATCCAAACACCACCTCCATTCTCCAAATGTCGCAGTTTAACATGGAAGTGAATTTTTTTTCAGGAACTTGGGTCAAACCAATCAGTGGTCAGGTTTAGATATTGGCACCTAGAGTGACCACTGAAAGTATGGACACGCCTCTGAGAACACAGGGGGTTAAAAGCAAGAACTCCCAGGGGAACTGTCTCTTTAGTTCCAGTCGTCAGAGAGTGCAGACTCTCCCCTGCCCAACCATGGGCTGGGTGAGGGAGGGGAAGACATGCGGCCTTGTCCAGGTAAGCCGAGGGGACTGAAGGTCTGGAACCGAACCAGCTCCTGCGGACGGAAGGGTAGAGAGAAGCAGAGATGCCTTTGTTCCCCCCCCCGCCCCAGAGGGAAAGAGACAGAGAGCCTGACGGCACCTGGAGATTTGCCGGCAGAGGAGAAGCAGAAAGGGGGGGGATGATGCCCAGTGTGAGAGTCGAGAGTTCTGGGCAGAGTTTTCAGCCGTCCAGAGAGTCTGAACTTTTAACCCTTTCCGGGAAATGAAGGCGTTGTAAAATATTACTCCTCCTCAATTTGTAGTGGAAGAGAGACAGTCCGGAACCTGAGATGTTAGAAGAAGAAATTTTTAAGTGAGAGGAGATGATAGAGTAGCTTTTGGCTGGACTTTTCTTGTTAGCCATAGACTGAACCAAATTCTCCTGCAATAGAGACTGAATTTTAAGGGGATGCAGTAGTGACCCAAGGAGACCTGCTTCAGACACCAACAGCACAGGAATGGCAAGAACAGAAGAAAGCTGAGGAGGGAATAGTGATGCCCTCTGTCTTCAAGAAGAAGATGATCTCTGTTCCTGGACCCTTGTCCCCAGGGGAAAATGGGGGGGACTGTAGTCCCAAGATGAGAAGCTGAACTGTTGTCTCTTTTAGTCTGTGGCAAAGCATCCTTAAAAGAGCCCTATGGGCAGTCTGTCCATGCACGGTGGTGAGAGCACTGTGACATGGAAAGGAGAGTGTCACACTGGCAGATTTTCTCCGGGCGGTTGCCATGTGTGACATGGAAACACAGGAGGTGGCAACTGTGTTTCCTGGGGGGTCTATGGCGCAAGAGAGACTTCTCTCTCCCTTGCTAGACTGAGTATGGATTATCTGAAAGGTGGTAATTTGATCAAGAATCCCGAGGGACGTTTCATGGTGGTTGTTTTAGAAATTGGGAGGAGGAGGGGTGTTTTAGAGGGTCTTCATCCTGAATTTAGTCCGTGTGTCTTCTGTAATAGTAGTTTAATAAAGTTTTTTTTCCTTTGTTATTAAGCTTAGGCCTGCTCTGCTCTGTTCCTGATAACATCTCACAGCATTTATTTGGGAAGGTGTATTTTCATGGGGGCGCTAGCATTGCGCCAGTGTCAAACCATAACAACTCCAAAAAGACAAATTGTTATCTAAAAATTCATTTTTGCTGCAACTTTCCAGTTATCAAGGCTCATAAGGAGCCACAGAAAGAAACCTCATCCAAACACCACCTCCATTCTCCAAATTGAGAATGCACTTGCAAAATTGTTGGAGGGATGTCTTTTGGAATCAGCCATTTGTTCACTGGCAAATTCAAACAAGTTGAAAAGGGCTTTTCTGGCTTTGAGTGTTTCAGACTGATGGTGTCAACCCTGATGTGCTGCCCAGAGTTTCCCAAACATTTTCCTTGGTTGAAACATGAACAAACCCACCCCATTGCCCAAGGCAATCAGTGAGAAGATGAGGCACAAATATAACACTTGATCAAACTGCAGGCCTCATTCCCCGTGGGAATCTGGAATGCAACATCAACATCTCCCTTTCCTGAAATGGAAAGACGACAACTCAAGTCCCAAAAGAAACCCAAGTCCCAGAGTCCTCTTTTTGCACGTAGAACAAAGAGATGTCTGCTGTCTTGACACCTGCTCACATCTGCGTGCTGACTTCTCTGCTTCTTGAGTCAGGACCTGCTCTCCTCTGAACTTGACAAGATCTCACACATCATGCTGACACCCACTTTCAACCCCTGTGAAAACACAAACACAATCCTTGCCCAAAGTTATTAATTTGAATGTTTTTTTCAGTTTGATCTGTTGAGTGTCTGGGACTCTCCTCACATTTCACTCGATGATCAGTGAAGTGGGCTTTACAAAAGAATTATTTCAAAATATTAAAATACACAAAATCTCCAGCCTCATTCCAGCCTTATTTCAGGCACTTCTTCACCTTTTTCTCCTTTTTTGAAACAGGAAGGTTGAAAAATATAAAACATAATATAAAATAAGACAAAATACCTCAATGATAAAATGCATAAAACTTATCAAAACCAACAACAATTCAAGAAGGTTCAAAAGAAAGAGATTCTAAATAACATATGTAAAATTGAACAAAGCACAATCATTAGAAACATTGTGTCAGCACTTCAGAGGCTGCAAACAGATGAAACTTTTGTTTCCAGTGAAAATCCTTGGCATCCTTTCCCAGGCAAGGCTGACAAGTTTCACTTCAAAGCTGCATCAGCTGTTACATCTGAAGGATCGAATTGGTAGGTCAAAATGACCTGCATATTATTCATTTTTGTGCAGAAACCTCTGGATTTTGCTGGCAAACTCATCTGTCCAAGTTAAAATCAGGGCCTGGCCAGGACCCAAACTTTAAAGTGGAGTGATGTCCCCTAACATATTATCTAAAACAAAGCTTGTACCAACAAAACATATATGATACTTAAAACATAACAACCTATCATAACATTTTCACATAAAATAAACACTTGAAGTTCCAGAGGATAAATCGATCAGATGACACAAGGATTCATTTTCCTTGAAACTTCTTTGAGGGAAAAAGGATGTCAATTGGAAGAAATCATAAGATCAACAGTTGACAAAAGGCTGTCAAAATGTTTCAGGCATCTCCCTCTGAGATCTTCTGAAAAACATTTGAGAATGATAAAAAATAGAAATGTAATGATTCCACTCACAAGAGATATAAAAACAAGCCAGAAGGTCCAACTAGAAAAATGCACAATACAGTTAGAAACCAAAATGAGACGTCAAAAGGGCATGCAACCTGGATAAGATTGCATAAAAGACAATAAAACATATGAAAATTTGCTAGGAAAAAACAAAGCACAAGGCTTCACCTAGTAATATGATAAAATTTCTTAACAAGAACATTTATAAAACACTTAAATAGTTAAAAAATAAAAGAAAGGATTTGAAAACAAAAACACCTTTTGTATCATTATACAAGGAAATAACAGACTATGAAAACTGACTATTAAACAATGAAATCAATCTCAGAAAATCCAAAACAAATTCCTTTAAAACTCTTATATATTGATAAACTTATAGTAAAACATGAAAGACTGAAACAAAACCAAGGATCCAACAAAACTGTGTCTTCTCCTTAAATCAATGTTCATCAATGTTTCATGACCTCCTTTTCAGTCAAAATCCTCCCATCCTTAAAGAAAAATGACTAAACTTTGTTAGCTAAATAAACTAGATCTCTGAAAAACTTAAAATAATTTTTGAATTAAAAAGTACTTAAACTCAATATATAAAAAAATCTTGGTAAAAATTTCCTAAATTATATTAACTTTTTAAAATCCATATGCATCAAATTAATAATATATAAATTCATTATCAATTCAACTTTTATAAAACTTAACTTCTTCAGGGCCCAAACCTAAAATAAAACTTAAAGTGATATACTCTAATTAAACAATACTTAACTCAAACCAAACTATATAAAAATCAATCCCATCATTAATAAAATGTTAAAATACAACCTAACTTAAACCTTAATATAATAAATTACTAAAAATTCATGCTATTTAATTTTCTATTTCAATTTTCATTATGATAAGATGTCCTTTTCTCACATTGTGTATCCCACACAATGATGACCTGTCACACAACAAAGGAACAAGTGATTGTGATTCTTTCTTCTGGTCCTCTTCCACAATCTTCATGTGTCTTCTGTAAAGTTGTTTCGCAGAAACAGTAGTTGAAGTGCTGTGAGAAATCTTCCATCCCGAACTTGGAGGATCCTTTCAAGTTGCTCTCCCCAGACGTTTGCCTGAATCGATGCAGTGTGTTGAGGTGTATCATTTTTGCTGCAGGGCCTCAACATTTCTTCCAACGAGGGTTGACCAGGCAGTGTGTTGATGATTTGTCTGCATTTTTGTTGGCATTTGAAAATGCAAGACCCCGAATCACGTGTGGTTTTGCTGTTTGTTCATTCACTTGCCTGTTCACTGCCTGTGTGAGACGCTCAAGGAATGAAGTAAAAGGTTCTGAAGGTCCTTGCCTTATCCCTGTGTAGAGGTTTTCAGGTGTTCCTGCTGATGGAGTTTGTAAAATTGCATTGCATGCTGCATTCTTGATGCCAATCAACACATCCCGTGGTAGCTCTTTAATCTGTTGTCCTGTATCATCATTTGGTCCCAGGGGTTCACCTGCCATCTGCGCTACGGAGATGGCTGCATTTGGTCCTCCCTGATATCTGTTTTTGAGCTCCTCAAGAGCCCTCCTCCACCTCGCTTCCCATATAAAAATCTGTGATTCAGTGAAAATCACTGAAATGAGGTATTTGAGATCGTGCGGTGTTAAATCATATATTTCAAATGTACCCTCTAATAACTGTTTAAAATATTTAGAATCCAATCCATCTTCTTGCAGTGCTGTTTTTAAGTCTCTCACAACCTCATAGTCCAGTCTTTCCCATCTCGTGTTTGCAGTCCATGGACTATGAGTCACTAATAATATGATGCTGTCCATGTTCACTATATCAACGTTTTTGTCTTTCAATGCTCTCTTTCTGATTTCTGCCCAGTCTGTGACACCAGACACTTGCGCAAATTGTTGTCTTGATGTATCCTCTGTCATCCCGGAGTTCGCTGACATTTCTGGCCTTTTCACACCTTGCCAAGATGTGGTTGTTTCATCTTGGAAGGTAACTGAGTGTCCTGGTTTAGGACAAATTAGGGGAAAACATCTCCAAAGGAGCCCCTTATAGGAAACCAAACCCTCCGCAACTTCCCCCCACCACCGGGTTCGGGAGGAATTCCTTCAGAGGGGAAGTGGAAAAAACTTGTTTATTAAGGAACAACAAAAAACACTCCCCAGCACAAGAGAAATAGCCCAAGATGACCACAGATGTTTTCACCAGTCCAAGGGGTTGAGCTGTATCTCTCTTCGCCGCAGAGGGTACGAAGCTTCTTTCACAGACCCCAGGGGAGCTCCTGCCCGGAGTAGGTCCGATGTCTTCGGGGCGGGGGGGGGGAAGGGAACAACGGAAACCGGGGAAAAGGAAAAAAAATGGCAAAAAAGCAAGCAAGCGAAAAGCAGAGAAAAAAGAGAGGAAAACAGAGCCAGCAAAGCAGACAGCCAGCAGCAAGCAAAAGCAGCAAGCAAGCCCAGCAGCAAGCCCGCAGCGAGCCACGGGGGGGAAGGAAGACAAAACACACTGAGAACAGGGAACAGAAACCACGATTGGGATAATGAGCATGAAAATTTCCTGTCCCCATGACATTCCACCCCTTATCCCATATCGTGAACATGTTACTGAACTTCCTTCCCGCCTGCTCAAACCTTCCACACTTACACATTCCCTTCCATTCTTACTTGCTCTGACTTTCGACATTTACACATTTCCTTCTGTCCCATGTCTGTGTGGTTTAATGTACAAACAATGGCAGTAACATCCAGCAAATTGAGATGTTTGCATATGAGTCTCACCCCACAATCAGGTCTCCCTGAGGTACACATCGTGTTCTTCCATCTTTCTGCATTATCCACCATGTACAACCTGGTCCCTGAGCAAAGACAATCCCACAAATGGGTTTGTCTGTACTCGAGGCAGAATTGATCCACACTGTCCTCCCTAACAAACCTCTGATATGTGCCACTGGGACTTTATCTCCGTCTACTATATTCAGGGACTCAGACTGGGCAGGACCTGCTCAATTGGTGGAACCTCGGGTGTTAACTGACCAGGTGGCCTTTGCCAAATGCTGCTCCCAGTTTTTGAAAGATCCCCCACCCAATGCTTTCAAGGTGGTTTTTAACAGTCCATTGTACCTCTCCACCTTGCCTGCAGCTGGTGCATGGTAGGGGATATGGTACACCCACTCAATGCCATGTTCCCTAGCCCAGGAGTTGATAAGGCTGTTCTTAAAATGAGTCCCATTGTCTGACTCAATCCTCTCAGGGGTACCATGCCTCCAAAGGACCTGCTTTTCAAGGCCCAAGATGGTGTTACGGGCTGTAGCATGAGACACAGGGTAGGTTTCCAACCATCCTGTGGTGGCTTCCACCATTGTGAGCACGTAGCGCTTGCCTTGGCGTGTCTGCGGCAGTGTGATCTAGTCAATCTGCCAGGCCTCCCCATACTTGTACTTGGACCACCGTCCGCCATACCATAGGGGCTTCACTTGCTTGGCCTGTTTGATGGCAGCACACGTCTCACAGTCATGGATAACCTGAGAAATACTGTCCATGGTTAAATCCACCCCTCGGTCTCGTGCCCACTTATAGGTGGCATCTCTACCCTGATGGCCTGAGGCATCATGGGCCCATCGCGCTAGGAACAACTCCCCCTTGTGTTGCCAATCTAAATCTATCTTTGACACCCCTATCTTTGCAGCCTGATCTACCTGCTGATTGTTTTGCTGTTCTTCATTAGCTCTACTCTTGGGGACATGAGCATCTACATGGCGAACCTTCACAGGTAGTTTCTCTACCCGGGTAGCAATGTCTTTCCATTCTTCAGCAGCCCAAATTGGTTTTCCTCGATGCTGCCAGTTAGCCCCTTTCCATCTCTCCAGCCATCCCCACAGAGCATTGGCTACCATCCATGAATCAGTGTAGAGGTAGAGCTTTGGCCACTTCTCCCTTTCTGCAATGTCTAGGGCCACTTGAACGGCTTTGAGTTCAGCAAGTTGACTTGATCCACCTTCTCCTTCAGTGGCCTCTGCGACCTGTCGTGTGGGGCTCCATACAGCTGCTTTCCACTTCCACTTCATTCCTACGACGCGACAGGAACCGTCAGTGAAAAGAGCATAGCGTGTTTCCTCTGCTGGCAATTGGTTGTAGGGTGGAGCCTCTTCAGCCCGTGTCACTGGTTCTTGTTCTTCGTCTGTGACACCAAAGTTTTCACCTTCAGGCCAATTTGTAATCACTTCCAAACTCCCAGGGCGATTCAGTTTACCAATACGGGTGCGCTGCGTGATGAGGGCAATCCACTTGCTCCATGTAGCACTGGTGGCATGGTGGGTAGTAGGAACCTTTCCTCTGAACATCCACCCCAGCACCGGTAGTCGGGGTGCCAGGAGGAGTTGCGCTTCTGTACCAATCACCTCTGAGGCAGCTTGGACTCCTTCGTAGGCAGCCAAAATTTCCTTCTCTGTTGGGGTGTAGTTGGCTTCAGACCCTCTGAAGCTCCGACTCCAAAATCCTAGTGGTCGGCCTCGAGTCTCATCAGGCACCTTCTGCCAAAGGCTCCAGGACAGACCATGGTTCCCGGCTGCAGAGTAGAGCACATTCTTGACCTCTAGTCCCGTCCTGACTGGGCCAAGGGCTACTGCATGAGCAATTTCCTGCTTAATCTGGGCAAAAGCTTGTTGCTGCTCAGGGCCCCAATGGAAATTGTTCTTCTTGCGGGTGACCAGGTAAAGAGGGCTCACGATCTGACTGTACTCAGGAATGTGCATTCTCCAAAAGCCTATGGCGCCTAAGAAAGCTTGCGTCTCCTTCTTGTTGGTTGGTGGGGACATAGCTGTGATCTTGTTGATGACATCTGTAGGAATCTGACGCCGCCCATCTTGCCACTTCACTCCCAGGAACTGGATCTCTCGAGCAGGTCCCTTGACTTTGCTCCTCTTGATGGCAAAACCGGCTTTCAGGAGAATCTGGATTATTGTCTCTCCTTTCTCAAACACTTCTGCTGCCGTTTTCCCCCACACAATAATATCATCGATATACTGTAAATGTTCTGGAGCCTCACCCTTTTCTAGTGCAGCCTGGATCAGTCCATGGCAGATGGTAGGACTGTGCTTCCACCCCTGGGGCAGTCGATTCCAGGTGTATTGCACTCCCTTCCACGTAAAGGCAAACTGAGGCCTGCATTCTGCTGCCAGAGGAATGGAGAAAAACGCATGAGCAATGTCAATAGTGGCGTACCACTGTGCTGCCTTGGACTCCAGCTCGTACTGGAGTTCCAGCATGTCCGGCACAGCAGCGCTCAGTGGTGGAGTCACTTCATTCAATGCTCGGTAGTCCACAGTCAATCTCCATTCTCCTTCAGATTTATGCACAGGCCAAAAAGGGCTGTTGAAGTGTGAGTGGGTTTTGCTAACCACCCCTTGGCTCTCCAGCTCACGAATCAGTTTGTGGATGGGGATCATGGCATCTCGATTCGTTCCATACTGCCGGCGATGCACTGTCGAGGTCGCAATTGGCACTCGTTGCTCTTCCACCCTTAGGAGCCCTACTGCAGATGGGTTTTCTGTCAGTCCAGGCAAGGTGTTTAATTGCTTAATTTTCTCTGCTTCTACAGCGGCAATTCCAAAGGCCCACCTGAGTCCCTTCGGGTCTTTGTAATAGCCGCTCCGGAGGAAGTCTATGCCCAGAATACATGGAGCCCCTGGGCCGGTCACAATGGGATGTTTCTTCCATTCCTTCCCAGTCAGGCTCACCTCAGCTTCCACCAGGGTCAGTTGTTGTGATCCCCCTGTCACACCAGCAATGAAAACAGGCTCTGCCCCCACATATCCCGATGGTATTAGCGTACACTGTGCACCAGTATCCACTAAAGCGTCATATTCTTGTGGCTCTGATGCGCCAGGCCATCGGATCCACACCGTCCAGAAAATACGGTTTTCCCATGCCTCTACCTGGCTAGAGGCAGGGCCCCTCGATGCCTGGTTATCCTTCTTTCCTTGGGCATATGTCTTGGAGGTTCCCTCAAGGGGATCAGACATGTCTTCATCATCATCATACCTGGCTGTTCGGCTACGGGCAACTGGGGCTGCTTTCCTTTTCTTACCTTCCTTCAATTCACGCACCCGTTGTGCCAGAGCAGCAGTAGATTTTCCATCCCATCTCCGCATGTTTTCTCCAGACTCACGCAAGAAGAACCACAACTCAGCTCGTGGGGTGTACCTTCTCTCCCTAACAAGGGAACGTCTGCGTTGGGTGCCAGGGCCTCTAATTTGCACAGCTGAGATTTGGAGGAGGTCCTCTTTAATCTCTTCCCTGAGTTTCTTGCGGCTTTCTTCTATTTTGCCTTCTAATTCCTGCAGTCGTGTCTCCACAGCTGCAATTCTGGCATGGGTCGGGCCATGTACAGCATCCGCATATGCCCGAAGCTTCTTTGCCATATCGAGTACAGTCTCATATACCTCCTCCCACTTCATTATTGCTAGAGCAGAAGCGTATTCAGGTGGCCCAAGTCGCACCAGTTTCCTCCACATTACAGGTGTGCATGGTACAAGGTCCGGATTCCTAATTGTTACATCTTCTGAAAAAATGATCTCCACCACTGCCATCTCCCTCAGGCGTTGGATCCCCTGTTCTATGGTCTTCCATCATGTCTGCTGGACATAGAGGTCATCGGCACACAGATATCTTTGTGCTACGCTGTCCAGGACCCGTTCCCAGAGGCTGTGAGGGCTAGCCCCCCTCATCATGCCTTGGTCGATGACAGGATCATGTGACAGGGACCCCAAATGCCTTGCTTCAGTGCCATCCAGAATGGTAGCCTCCCCTGCCGCATCCCAAAGGCGGACCAGCCAACTAATTATAGATTCGTCGGGCTGTCGCCGATAATCCTTCCTTAGGCTTTGGAGGTCCTTCAGGGAGAAGGAATCAATATTAGCCTCTGATCTTGTGCCACTTGCTTTGACTCCTGATTTTATGTCAGGAGGTGTTGAGGGTCCTTCTCCTGCATCATACTCATCATTGTCATCCACTGGTCGATCGGTCTTCTCTGTGCACTTTCCACTTCGTGTGCTAGTAGCCACAGCCATTGGTTGAGGCTTACAGTCTGGTTTAGCTGCTGGCTTCGAACCTGGGCTGTTGGCTGCAGCCTGAGTGACTGGGATAGCTGCTGGTTTATCTCCCTGCCCCCCTTCCTCTGTCTGCTGCCCTACAGTATCAAGCAGAGTACGATAAGCATATGCCAGGGCCCAGCTCACTGCAATGATCTTTTTCTCCTTGGGGTTATCCTGGCATTTCCCTTTCAGATACTTCGCCACCTCAGCTGGGTTCTGGATGTGTTCAGATGGAAAGTCCCAAACTACAGGATCAGAAAACTCCTTTATAATTTGGCCCATATCCTCCCATTTCCCGCACCACTCAGGATTTTTCACCCTTGGTTGTACTCCTAAATCAGAGGTCTCACCAGCCCCTCTAGAAATCTCAGCCTTCATCTTATATAAACTGCGGACAGGCCCCGTACGGGCCACCAAATTATTTGTCCTGGTTTAGGACAAATTAGGGGAAAACATCTCCAAAGGAGCCCCTTATAGGAAACCAAACCCTCCGCAACTTCCCCCCACCACCGGGTTCGGGAGGAATTCCTTCAGAGGGGAAGTGGAAAAAACTTGTTTATTAAGGAACAACAAAAAACACTCCCCAGCACAAGAGAAATAGCCCAAGATGACCACAGATGTTTTCATCAGTCCAAGGGGGTTGAGCTGTATCTCTCTTCGCCGCAGAGGGTACGAAGCTTCTTTCGCAGACCCCGGGGAGCTCCTGCCCGGAGTAGGTCCGATGTCTTCGGGGGGGGGGGGGGGAAGGGAACAACAGAAACCGGGGAAAAGGAAAAAAAATGGCAAAAAAGCAAGCAAGCGAAAAGCAGAGAAAAAAGAGAGGAAAACAGCCAGCAAAGCAGGCAGCCAGCAGCAAGCAAAAGCAGCAAGCAAGCCCAGCAGCAAGCCCGCAGTGAGCCGGGGGGGGGAAGGAAGACAAAACAAACTGAGAACAGGGAACAGAAACCACGATTGGGATAATGAGCATGAAAATGTCCTGTCCCCACAACACTGAGGTTCTTGGCCTTTCTGCACCTCACCAAGATGTGCCCTCTCTGTTCCCAAGGGGTATTGACACCTTAAGTATCTCTTTCCTTCTTGGATGATGAGTGGGAATCCGCACTGGCATTTCTTCTCCTCCTGGCTGAGGAAGGGGAAGCTGCCTTCCATGTGCAGCACACAGTCCCTGTGCTGCACAGTCAGGGGAAACCACGGCCAAAACCGCCGTCTGTCCAGCAGGTAGCCTGGGTGCTGATGAAGAAGGAATATTTACAGATGATATGGAAAGGGTGTGGCTACCTTCTGCTGGAAGGAACAATTGGGAAAAATGCATTGCCAAATGCAAACACCGTTCCAGAGCACAGCCTGTAAATTGGAGGAAAGGTTGTAACAAAAAGTCTCTTGTAAATGGAAAAGATTGTGGCGGAGTCTCAGATGACACAGGTTGTTGTTGCTCTTGAGAAGAAATGTCATGAGTTCTGTTGTCTTTCCGTTGGTGTTCTTCTTGAAACTGTGGCAGATGAGTGTCTCTGGAAATCTGTTCATTATCAATGATATGAAAAAACCGTTGCGATTTGGCCATTCTGTCATTGGATGACGATGTCGCCACACCTCTGGAGTGCGGCTGCTGACCAGGTCGTGTCGACCTAACTGAAGAGTCTGGGGTTGGTGCTAGAAACATTGGAGAAGTTTGGAGAAGGCCTTGTGTTGCACTGGTTTTGTGATAAATTGAGGCGAATAATTTGATTCAGCCTTTTTAAGGTCAATTAGAATTTTATTAATTACAGCAAGCAGTAGCAAGCAAAACAGCGCTGGGTGGGTAGGGGTCTCCAAGCCGCCCCTCCTGCAGTGTCCCACACTGCAGTGCCCCACACCCCACTCCCTTATTCAGTTTCTTTTTATAGTTTCTTGGAGGTTTCTTCATTCGTGTCTCTTGCGATAGCGGTGGGCGTAGCTTGAGCATCTCTCTGCGTCGTTTCTGCGTTGTGTCGAGGCAGGTGATCGCTGATTTCACAATCGGCTCCGGACAGTGATGGGCGTACCTGGAGCACTCCTACGTTGTCTAGTCCGGTGGCCGTTGCCTGGTGGTCGCTGATTTCATAATCAGCTCCGGCCATCCCCCGACATCCTTAGCCTGTGTCTGCAAAAAAGCTACAAAAAGCTCCCTATATGGTGATTAATCATACTTGTGATCTTGCGGTTTTGCAATATGTCTATAGCCTTGTGGTTTGTAGCAGTTGCTTTTTTTTTTTTTTATTGTCCTCCCCTATCTCCTAACAAGCAGGCTAGTCCCTTATACTTTAATTTTTATATTTCCTCCTTTAATATTCCAATTCTTTTGATGAACAAACAAGTTACCACAGTTTATCACAGTTTCAAAAGACAACTGACTGAATCTCATTTCGGGGTGAATGTTGAGGTTCAATCTCTCAGCGTTGCCGCAGGACATTCGATGCAATGCGTGTGCTTGTAAAAAGTTGTTTGCTTTGGCTGCTGTGGTTTCCGGGCACTGCTGTGTATTTGTTGTTAATTTTTGGACGTGCACTGCAGTTGAACCATGCGATTGCAGGCTCAGCGATGCCGCGGAAAAAATTGCGGCACCGCTGCTCTGCCGCTGCCACAATGCAGCTCTGATGTTGCTTGCCCGCCACTGCTGATGAAAGGAAATGGGCGGTGCGTTGCTCGCACTTGCTGTGGAAGGGCGGTGACCAAAGGGAATCCCTGCCTTGGCTCTGTTCAGCCCCTGTCTGCATTGGCATGGGGGTGTGCAGGGGTCTGTGGTGCAGTCACGCCCCGCTTCTGCCTGCCTTGGCATGGCTGCGCCTCTTTCTTGCTTGCCCCCTCCCCGCTCACGCCCGGTGTCTGCTGTGCCTAGCTCGCACCTGGGATTTGCCTCACTGAAACCAGCGCCCACATTCTCAGCCACTTCCGCGTTCGCCATAACTCTCGCAAACGCATGCGCAGCCTGGATTCGCCCCCTCTCTGTCTGCGTCGCCATGGGGACGTGGGAAGGAACGCCCTCGCCTTGACCACGCCCCGCCTGCACCGACTCTGGCGCGGCCGCGCCCGCGGGAACGCCTTCTTCCTTCCCCCAGCCGGCCCCCGCGCCGTCCCGGTCCCGTTCTGGGCCGCGCCCTTCGGGCTCCTTGGCAACGCCGGCACCCGGCGCGGTTCCGCGCTCCGCTGACGTCATCAGCGCGCGCTCGCTGTGTCCCGCCACTGCCGCCGTGACCATGGCCGCGCGCCGCTGTTGGTTAGACGGTACCCCTCCCCCCTCTCTGTCCCGGGGGAAGTAACAGCTGGCCGCTGATGGCTATGAGCAGCCCCCGCGGTTCCCTATAAAGTTGCCTCCAGCATAATATTTGCTGGATCTTGAAGCTTCAAGGTCATTTTATCTTCTGGAGATAAGTGTTCTTGCTTTTGACCGGTCTTACCACTAATTGTGTTGTCTGCAAACTCGATCCGGAGAGATCTCAAATGCGGAAACTCCCAGGCGCCTTGAGTTCTCCTCCTTTCCAGGTCGAATTTGAGGCGACTCGTCTCTGCAGAGATTTAAGCTATCTGTTCAGGAATCCTTCTCTGGCCATGCTTCTCTCCTCAGTCTGGGATTCGGTGTCTAGTTCGTGCATTCTGCTTCTTGACCTTGATCACGGTGAAGGTGGTAAGAAGCACCTGGAATGGTCCTTCCCACTGTGGTTCCAAAGTCTTTTCTGTAAGAGACTTGTGAAAAACGCCAATCACTTGGTTTTTAAATTTTTTAAAGTTTAATAATAAAATGGTTTTTAAAATAGTAATACAATTAGAGTGTTATAAATTGAAGCGGATAATTTTGTTATAATTAGAGGCGAATAATTTGTTCAGCCTTTCAAGAGTCAATCAGAAATTTATTGATTACAGCAAGCGATGGCAAGCAAACAGCGCTGGGTGCAGCCGGGGAGTTACCGCTCCACAAACGGCTCACACCGTTTTCACCTTCCCGCCCTCTTTTTATACTCTTTTTCTTCCGTGTCTGCGGTATCTCTGGGTGTACTCTGCGCTTGCGCCCTCTGTTGCTAGGGGGTCTTCTACTCTCTGGTGGTCGTTTGATGAAGGCTCCTCTCTTCTTCCTCGGTGAAAGTCCACTGCCTTGTAATGATCTTTTCCATATAAGGTTATATGTTATATGCACCTAAGTTCTAGTTGCACAATCAGCTTAAGTAATCAACATACTAGCTAGTTTCTGTCTGGTGGTTTTCTGTTATCTACACAAGGCTTCTCGTTTCTGTCTTGATGAACAAAGAGTCTTTTCTAAGTTATCACAAGAGTAATAAAAATTTAGAGTTAGGACAATTACAAGACAATAAAAAGCAAAGAATTACGGATGTCTGGATGCTCTCGGGCACTTAAGCCACGACAAGCATGCCTTGTGAACAAAGGAATAACCTTAAAAGCAATAGCCTGTTGCATATATAAAACACTTCATGATTATGCATATATTTTATTTAAAACAAGAAATTCATATGGTACTTGTCAAAAAGTTTCTGTTAATCCCCAGGCGCCTTCGAGTCTAAGTCAGGCTTGAAGAACTTTTTTCTGTTGATAAGGAAAACCATAAATTCCTCTTCTCTGGAAAATTTAGGGGTTTCTGTAATTGTTATCTCTGTGTGAAGAATTCCTTGATTATCTTCTCCTTTTCTAATAAAAAGAATATCTCACACACATAGTTTCTATTTTAACTACTAATGCTTAATTTTGATTACAAAACTACATTTACTATATTATTAAAATGTTAATACAGCATAACTTTCAGCATAATACATATAGTAAATATCTGCGTAGAGCCATATGCATTTTTCACAATCCTTCTTCTTTCTTTTTTTATAATTACTTTGGCTCGAGCAATATTTACTGCTTTCTAGCCTTCATTTTTCGTTCATTTTCTTCATAAATCAATCTAGCTTCTTGAAAGGGGTCTTCTATATTATTTTGTTTCTTTAATACCATAATCCTTTGCACCGTTTTTGTTGTATCCAACTTTTGATCCATGGTCACTATTTGCATGCCTTGAACTACACTGGTGATAAGTCGAATGAAACAGGGGATCAAACAAGGAAGGAATATTAGACCAGCTGTAGCACATAAAAGAAAGAAGCCTAGTTTCTTCCACCATTCTATTCCCAACACATTATCCCACCAGGTAGTACTCAGCATTGACTCCCACCTTTGAACTGGTACATGGGCGATTTTTCTGATATCACTGACTATATCAAGGACAGCATCCCCGTTATCATCTATTTTTAAGTAGCAATCCGATGTATTGAATTTTCCACAAACACTCCCTTCTTCAGCTAATAGATAATCTAAAGCCAACCTATTCTGATACACGGCTGCTCTGGTTTGAGTTTGTTGTCTTGATATTAATGCCATTGCCCGGCCAGTTTTGTTTTTTATTATCTCTACAGCTGCTTGGAGTCTTATAATACGATTTAACATATAAATTGGAGTTCGATATCCCCAACTCCCATCTTGTGCCCAGGTGGCTGGCCCATATGTTTCCAATATACGTTCAGGGGGCCACTCCTCGTCTCTCCATTGTTGGAATCCTCCAATTAAGTCTCTCTTGTTTCTTTTTAGATCCTCATAAACTGGTATCCCTAAGTGATCCCCTTCAGGCCCTGGCAAATGAAAAAATCCTGACTGTATGACTCCCAGAGTACAGCTCCCTCTCCACTGAGAGGGAAGTTTTGGGTATGCTCTTTTTCCACATATCCAGAATAAGCTATCTGGAGCTTTCCAATAATCAAATTTTTGCTCATCTATATTCTCCCAAAATTTAGAAATCTCTGGGATGCCAACGTAAGGATTTTTACCTGTGTCATTACATTGAAAAAGTCTGATTTTATTATTATACTTACAATTTCCTTTTTTTACTTTTTCTTGGGTCCAATACATGGTAGGTTCTTCTGGGACCCACCATACAGAAGTTCCATTACTAACCTTATATCTTTTACAGGGAGTTTTTCCTACTTCATGAAGGAACTTTTTCCCATTGCGCCAAAGACATTCTTCCCCTATGACTACTGAACTCAAAATCCACCCCTCTGGTCAGTTTTCTCCGCTTATACTTGTCTGGTTCCACTTAAGGAGCTCAATTGGGCCTAAGCTGCTGCCTTTCCATGGCCATTCTTCTGACATCAAGGCCCCTCCACAGACCCAACAATTGGTTATGTTAAGTTCCTTACTTATTCTTTCTCCCAATTCCACAAACTGATTTTTACCCATCCTTGAAATATCTATTTCTTTTTCTAATTGTTGTTCCAGTTTTGTATACAAATCGTCAAGTGAGATTGGTACAGGTTTAGGTGGTGGTGCTGGCTTAGCCTTTTTGTTTATCAATTGCTCTTTTACCAAATCCTGTGCTTTATTCCCAATAGCGTATGTGAAACAAATCCATTTCTCCCCTTTTGGGCATTCACTTCCCATCCTGTTACCACTTATTCCTAAATTCTCCGTAATCCAGTACTTTTGTCCATTGTGCATGCAGTTTCCTAATTTGGATGGGTTATAACAGTGACTGTTTACATGAGTGTGAGAGATAAAAAAGGAGCCTCGGTGTCTTTCCATATACAGCTTCCAGTAACACCTGTAGCATGGCCTTGTCAATATCCCAAAAGGGAAAAGACAGAAAATGAGTGACAGAAAAAGGAGAGGTCCAGTATGGCTTATACTCCCACCTCCCATGCCTATGGGGTTGCAACCCACAGCAGGTGTATGTGATCTTCTTGGTGGCGATTATAGAGGCCAATCTGGTCTTGCCCTCTCTTCTCTTGTCACTTCCTCTTAACTAATTTCCAGGCAAATTGTTTTTGACACTCCTTAACGGTGGTTTCCCACTGTTCCTCAGCTATTTCCCACTCAACAGGCACTAATAATTCCCATCCACAAAACAAAGTTATTATTTCAGTTGCTTTGAGTTCTACTTGGATAGGGGATCTAGTTGGCACTCGACACTTCCTGCAACAAGGGCATCGATTGTGTGAACTACAATACCAGATTTTCCCACAACTCAAACATTTACATTTAACCCAACTAACGTGCCCAGTATTTGGGTGAATCAAACACGGTATATTACGTGGCACTGATTGAGGTTGTAATTCACTCTCCTCTTTGTATAAATCACAGGCTAAGGCCAAAATACAGGAGTTCTCTGTCCGAAAGAGTCCCTATCCTCCTGTCTGTGGTGGCAGTATTCCTTCCCAAGGAGGGCACCGGAGGCGTCTCAAAGTTTGTCCAGGCGGTATTTGAAACCACTGCTGTAAACTCGGTCTAATTTCCCAGTCAGGTGTGATCCTGCGTATATTTCTTGTATCATTCGGGCCTTCCCAGTTCATTACCACCCATTCCTCGTTTAAGAGTTAACTTTGTATCACCCGGTTCAGATGTTATCGTCCACTCCTTAGGTTCTTCCACAGGTCCTTTGATTCTGCTGGCATGGATCCACCCTCGTTCCCTGGTCCAGATCGCAGCCTCGGTCGTCAGCAATACCTGAAAAGGACCTTCCCATTGTGGAGTTAAAGATTGTTCTTTCCACGTTTTTACCAATACCCATTCCCCTGGGTGAATATTATGGATTTTAAGGTCTAAAGGTGTGGTTTGAGGGATTATTCCTTTTAACCTCAAATTTTGAAGAGTTTTTGCAATGGTGTTAATATATCTCTTAACACTCTTTTCCCCTACCTCATAGGTAGCATTTTCATGTTGAGTGGTCAAAAATGGTAATCCAAACATCATTTCATAAGGTGACACTCCCAGGTCTGACCTGGGTTGTGTTCGGAATCTCAGTAAGGCTAAAGGTAGGTATTGTGCCCACGACATTTGGGTTTCAACTATTAATTTAGTTAAAGTTCTTTTTAGAGTCTGGTTCATCCTCTCTACTTGGCCAGAACTTTGTGGATGCCATGGGGTGTGTAACTCCCATTTTATCCCCAAGGTCTGAATTAATTGTTGTAACACTTTTGACGTAAAATGTGTTCCTCTGTCCGAGTCTATCCTATTAACCATTCCATATCTGGGAATAATCTGTTCCAAAAGGGTTTTACTTACCACATTGGCTGTGGCCTTGGCAGCGGGAACCGCTTCCACCCAATGAGTTAGATGGTCTGTCATTACTAATAAATACTTCCATCTTTGAACTTGAGGAAGTTCAGTAAAATCTACTTGGATACTTTGAAACGGTCTAACAGCTAATTCTCGACCTCCCAGTGTGGATTTCTTCATTACCTTTTTATTTATCCTTTGGCATGTTATACATTTTTCAGTTACTTTCTTTGCTATCCCAAAAATCCCAATACAGCCATAGTTCCTTAGAAAATGGTCACACAAGGCCTGAGTACCCCAGTGAGTTTTCTGATGCATGTATTCTAATATTCTTCTAGTAAGTATTTTATTAAGTAATTGTCTTCCATCAGGAAGTTTCCATTTCCCTGATTCATCTTGTTCACCTCCTATCTTGTTTAATTCTTTGTCCTCTGCTTCACTAAATTTTGGAATTTCCAATTTCTCCTCATTTGGAGTTAATATTAGCATAACTCTGTCAGCTCCAGTTTCTGCTGCATCCTTAGCTTCCTTGTCTGCCAAATTATTTCCCCTTACTTCTGGAGTCACTCCCTTTTGGTGACCCTTAATATGTACTACAGCTATCTCTTCCGGTAATTTTAATGCTTCTAAAACCTCAAAAATGAGCCCCTCATGTACTAATTCTTTTCCTCTTGAATTAAGCGATCCTCTTTCTTCCCAAATTTTCCCAAAGGTATGTACTACTCCAAAGGCATACCTTGAATCAGTATATATAGTTCCCTTTTTGTGTGCTAAATATTCCAGTGCCCTTTTTAGAGCATATAATTCACAGGTTCGAGCTGACCAGTTTGAAGGTAATTTCCCCTTTTCAATCATTTGCATGTTTTTCCCATCAACTACTGCATACCCTGACATTCTTTTCCCTTGTAGACACCTGGAGGAACCATCCACATAAATTATTTCCCCTTCTGAAAGGGCTTGTTCTTCAAGGTCTTCTCGAACTTTTGTTTGGTATTGGATAATTTCTAGACAATCATGTATTAGATCATCTGTTGGTTCCCCATATAAAAATTGAGCTGGATTTAAACTTCTATTTACTTCTAGTATCAAGTCATCACTGTCTATCAAGATTGCTTCATATTTTAACATCCTAGAGTCTGTCAACCATTTTTCAGCCTTTTGATTCAACACATTTTGTACTGCATGAGGTGTGCACACAATTAGTTTACCTCCAAAAGTCAGTTTACGACTTTCTTCCACCAAGACTGCAGTAGCTGCTCTAGCTTGAATACATACTGGCCAGCCATGGCTCACTGGATCCAACATCTTTGATAAGTAAGCCACTGGTCTCTTTACTCCTCCCCACTCCTGAACCAAAACTCCATGAGCCACCCCCTTTTCTGCATTCACATACAAATGAAAGGGTTTTGCTAGTGAAGGTAAGCTTAAAGCTGGTATTGAGGCCAGTTTTAACTTCAGTTCTCCTAATTTATCATCATCTTCCTTGGTCCATTTTATATCATCTCCCTCTGTCAATTTTTCATACAAAAATTTTACTGCCTGTGTGTATCCCTCAATCCATAATCTACAATATCCCAATAACCCGAGTAGTTTTCTAATCTCCCTCCTAGAAGAGGGAGGGGGAAGGGATAAAATTCCTGCAATTCTCTCTGGGTTGAGCTTCCGACTACCCTTACTTATTAAGTGTCCAAGATATTTTACCTCCGGTTCCACAAATTGCAGCTTCCCTTTTGATACCCTTAATCCTTTTTCCCTAAGAAAATTCAGAAGTTTTATAGTAGCCTCTCTGACTTCAGCTTCAATTTCCCCCAATAGTAAAAGATCATCCACATATTGGATAATTTGTATTCCAGGAGGAGTGGGGAAAGCTTGTAATATTGTTTCTAAAGCTTGTCCAAATAAGTTTGGGGATTCTGTGAAGCCTTGTGGTAATTTCGTCCATCTTAATTGCTGCTTTCTTCCAATTTGGGGATCCTCCCATTCAAAGGCAAAGATATCTCGGCTCTCCTTGGCTAATGGGCAAGCCCAAAAAGCATCTTTAAGATCCACTACACTAAACCACTGATGCTGGGGAGGGACCTTACTTAGGAGAGTATAGGGATTTGGTACCACTGGGTAGCGAGTCCGAGTTCTTTTGTTTACCTCCCTTAAATCTTGTACCAGTCTGTAACTCCCATCAGGCTTCTTTACTGGGAGAATAGGGGTATTATGGGGAGACATACAAGGTTCTAATGTCCCATCCTTTATTAGCCCTTCTATTACTGGCTTCAAACCCTCCTGTCCTTCTAATGAAATAGGATACTGACGCACACGTATGGGACAACCTTCTCTCTCAATTGTAAGCCTTATGGGATCAATATTTAATCCTCCCCTATTTCCTTCACCAGCGCAAACTTCCTTTTTAATTTTGTTTTCATCCTCTTGGTTTAATTTTAGCACTTTAGCTGTCATCTTCTCATCTTCTGGTATGACTGCTATTCTTAATTTCCCTTGAAAATCTCGTCCCAATAAATTACTACTTGCTCTCGGGACTAACAAAACATCTCTTATCTAAAATCTAGTTTCTCCCTCCATTACCACATCTTTGATGACAGGAACAGTGAAACTCTCTCCTTTTGCTCCTGTTACTTTTACAGTATCTTTACTTACACTATAACCTTTTGGAATATTTAACAAACAGGTTCTTTCTGCTCCTGTATCTACCACGAATTCCAATTCTTCTTCTTGGGGACCTATTTTTAAAGTTATCACAGGCTCTAGATGGTATTTGTCCCCTAGAAAATAGAGCCTTTGACACCCCTATTCTTCCTCTGTGTTCATCTCTTTGAAGATTTTCAGATCTTTTGCCCGTTTAGGACAGTCCCTCTTATAATGTCCTTCGCCCTGACAGTAAAAACAGACATTCCTGGAATGCTCCTGAGGCTTGGTTTGTATTGGGGTTTTATTCTTTTCTGTCCCCCTGTCTCTACGACCGTCATATTTAGGAGTAGTGCCCGTGTGTTTTTGATTTTTCTTGTAATTGTTTTCTCTCATGGTGACTGCCATAATTTTTGCCTTCAGTTTAGCTTTTTCTTCATCCCTCCGGACATAAAGTTTCTGAGCTTCCTTCAATAAGTCCTCTAATGGTTTCTCATGCCAATCCTCAATTTTTTTCTAATTTCTTTCTAATACCTGGCCAAGCATTTGTAACAAAGTTAATTCTTAACAAAGCTTTTCCCACATCAGTTTCAGGATCTATTCCGGAATATTGTTTTATATTTCTCCTGAGTCTGTCTAACCATTCGGTTGGGGTCTCTTCTTTCCCCTGCTGTGTCTCAAAAGCGTTTTTAGCATTTTGCCCTCGAGGTGCTGCCCCTTTTATTCCCTTGATTATCAAATTACGATACTCATTCATATGTTTTCTCCCCTCCTCATTGTTTTGACCCCACTCACGAGGTGCAGTGGGCATTTTCTCCTCTCCAGGAGGCCCCTGTGGATTTTCTTTATTCCAGGCTTTTATGCCTGCAATCCTGATAAATTCCCTTTCCTCCTGAGAAAATAGTATTTTTAGTATAGACTGCATTTCTTCCGAGGTATAAATGTTTGGACCTAAAAATTGGTCAAGTTGTTCAGCTGTGCCTATGGGGTCCTCCAAAATCCCTTTGATTTCCTTTTTTAAATTCCTGACCTCAGAAGAAGTCAGGGGAGCATTCACAAATCCAGTCCCACCCCCTCCCATCGGGACCTCTCTCAGTGGAAATAGACCAATTTCTTTACCCCTGTCTTTTTCTGTAGCCTTATTTTCGTGTGGTGAGGAAGAATCAGCAGGAAGTTGTCTCTTAACTGTACTTTTAGTATTTTTATAAGGAGCATCTTTTAGGGACAGGGAGTTCCTTTGAGCCGGAGCAGCGGTTTCTAAGGGAACGGAACTCCGAGCAGGGAGGGGGGTGTGAGAAGGGCATACCATCGAGACTTGGTCCTCCAGAGGCGGTGCATGGGCGGGGCTTGCTGCTGGAACTGCTGAAGGAGGGAGCATTTCCGGGGGGTGCCGGACGGCAGCG
Organism: Vidua chalybeata; assembly: GCF_026979565.1. NCBI lineage: Eukaryota > Metazoa > Chordata > Aves > Passeriformes > Viduidae > Vidua > Vidua chalybeata. Next base: position 1,231,299 of record NW_026530331.1, read on the forward strand.
CGGTCAGCCTCTACGTGGCTAATGGCGGCAGAGCCAGCCGCTCCCAGCAGAGGCAAGGCAGCGGCGGCAGCACTCAGCGTAGCCGGAATGGGCAAAGCCGCTGGGGATGGGACCGAGAAAACCGCTGCGGGAGAAGCGGCTAAAGACGGGATGGCCGGGATCGGCGGGAGCCCGCCGGACGCGGCTAGCGGACTAGCCGCGGACCAGCCGGGCAGGATGGGGGCGGGTGCCATTCGGGCAGCCGCGAGCAGCGAGGCGGGGGCCGGTACCGAAGCAGCGGGTGGCGAAAGAGAGAGCGGGGGGGCTGCTGCAGGCAGCGGGGCGGGAATCTGCAGAGCCGCCGCCGCGGGCAGCGAACTCGCGCCTGGGACGGAAACCGGGGCAGGAACACGCGGCAAGCCAGGACCCGGTGTGATAAATTGAGGCGAATAATTTGATTCAGCCTTTTTAAGGTCAATTAGAATTTTATTAATTACAGCAAGCAGTAGCAAGCAAAACAGCGCTGGGTGGGTAGGGATCTCCAAGCCGCCCCTCCTGCAGTGTCCCACACTGCAGTGCCCCACACCCCACCCCCTTATTCAGTCTCTTTTATAGTTTCTTGGAGGTTTCTTCATTCGTGTCTCTTGCGATAGCGGTGGGCGTAGCTTGAGCATCCCTCTGCATCGTGTCTGCATTGTGTCGAGGCAGGTGATCGTTGGTTTCACAATCGGTTCCGGACAGTGATGGGCGTACCCGGAGCACTCCTACTTTGTCTAGTCCGGTGGCCGTTGCCTGGTGGTCGCTGATTTCATAATCAGCTCCGGCCATCCCCCAACATCCTTAGCCTGTGTCTGCAAGAGAAGCTAAGAAAAGCTCCCTATATGGTGATTAATTATACTTGTGATCTTGCGTTTTGCAATATGTCTATAGCCTTGCAATATGCCTGTAGCCTTGCGGTTTGTAGCAGTTGCTTCTTTATTGTCCTTTTTTAGTAAAACCCACAAGTTGCTGTTTCCCAACTTCACAGATGCTTCCCCTATCTCCTAACAAGCAAGCTAGTCCCTTATACTTTAATTTTATATTTCCTCCTTTAATATTCCAATTTTTTTGATGAACAAACAAGTTACCACAGTTTATCACACCGGGGTAGGCGCTGGGACCGGGACAGGCACCAACACCAGGGCCGGCGGAGCTGAAGGGAGCAGCTCGCTGGGACCTGAAACCGGCACTGGGGCCGCAGGTGGTGCAGGCGCGAATGGGAAGGGAGGGGGTAGAACTTGTAAAGGATCTCATTCTTTTTCTTTTCCGCTTTTTTCCTCTTGCTCCCCTCCCTTCTCTTTCCCTTTTTTCTTTTCTTGTTTTGTTTCAGGTATTTCTGATACCTTAAAGATTTTTATTTTCCTAAAATCCCCTGTCCAACATGTGGCATATTATCTTTCTTCTGGATTAAATGGTTCCTTTGAGTTTACAAATACATTTAGAGCCTGACAAATCCATCTTTCAAAAGAACCATATCTAGGCCAATAAACGTGGTCCGATCTTATTTCCTTTGTTGGCTATTCAAGCATACAAAATTGTATCATTTTTACTTTGTCCTTTTTTCTTGTACAGGGGTTTTTTTTCTCAGTTGGCTAACATAACTCCCAGAAGACTATCTTGGGGTATCTCTGTTGATAATTTCTTACTCCTTTTTTTCTCTCCTCTATTCTCCTTACCGGATTTCTGTCCCATTTTTCAAGATCTTATCTATTCACCCCCTGCCTCTGTTTTTCACTTTCCTCTCACTACCTAAATACCACTTTTCTTTTGGCTATATTCTCAAAAAACCTCCTTTTTCTCACACTACTTTTCAATACAACACTTTCCTCCGAGGAACTATAATAAAGCTTAAAATAAACAATCTACATTACATATACTTTCATTCGTCCACATTTGCTCAACATTATTTTTTTGCTTACTCTCATACACAACAAAACAACCACAACAACAAGGTACTTTTCGATGTCACTGGCCAGTCCTAGTGTTCTTGGATACCCCTCAATCCAGCTGTGTTGTTCCCAACCCCAGATCCTACTCAATCCTGGGTGCTCTCGAATATTAATATCTCAACCCAGCAAACTTAATTCTGGGTGCTCTCAAATAATATCTCAACCCAGCAAGCTTAATTCTGGGTGCTAACAAAACAACCACAACAACAAGGTACCTTTACACCTTTAGGTGTCCCTGGCCAGTCCCGGTGTTCTTGGATACCCCTCAATCTAGCTGTGTTGTTCCCAACCCCAGATCCTCTCAGGCTTATCCTCAAACCGGCAAAATTTTCGTCTTCCACTCATTTCCATTTGTAATGAACAGTTTCCACATGTTCCTCAGAGATGCGGGCAGGGCCTTCTTAGTTCCCATGGCAACACTAAAAAAAAACCTACTAACTCTAGCTAAGTACCGATATTGAAATGCTAATTAGCTAATTACTCTGTTTTCTCTAAACTACCTGGAGATAACTGGCCTCCCACCCCCCCACGCTGCCATTCTGGGACTAACATGCAATAAAAACCCCTTAGGATCATGGGAGTATTTTTAGGAGATAAAAAGGACTATAAATAAAAAAACTAAACACAGTAGAGGAGTCTAGACAAATGCCCTAGCTGAGGAAGAGGGAAACACATCCCCTGACTGACTTTTAACCGTCGCCATCACCTAAGAAAGAATAGACTAGGTTAGGCTTTGAGAAGCAGGGAGACAGAAGGGCAGAGAGAGAGAGCCCTCGTGCTACCACAGAAGGAGCAGGGACAGCTGTTGTTCTGGACTTCAGCAACAGACTCAGCACGCCACGCCTCCTCACCCTCTGGCCACTGGTGTGACACAAGGAAAGAAGAACGGACAGCTGCTGTTCTGGACTTCAGTGACAGACTCTGCACGCCTCCTTCCTTTCGGCCACCTGGGAAAACTACAACCGTGGGGGCGAGCTCTGCGTCGAGCCCCCTGCCCAGCTGATCTTTTTAATAAAGAGCTGAACATTAATAAAGGCATTAGCCCTGTTCATTTCACATTTACTCACCTTTATTTTCCACTCACTCTTGCACACACATTCACACCCTCAAGCCTGTTCATTCACACTTCTACATTTTCCTTTATTTTATTGCACAGAGGAAGGAAATCGTGGATCGTGTAAGCCCCACCCTGACCCATTCCACCTCCCCGACGTTTGGCTATCCCTCTTCCCTAGGGATAGCCTCAGAGTCAGGGGTTCGGATGCTCGATCTGGACTCCCCCCCCCCTCCCCCAGGGGAATGGGTTAAACGACTACTTTTCGCAGCCGCGGTGCTAAAAGGTCCTACGATACTGAGCCATCCTTGCTTTGGGGGCAGCCTCTCTGGGCTTCAGTACCACCAGGCCTCTGGGAAGTGCCCTGAATTTCGTTGCCTCTGGTGCCAATTCACCTTTGAGGCTGGCTGCATGCGACTCACACCTGGTGCGAGTCACAGCTTCCCCCTCACGCCCGGGGGAACAAGGCTAGGTTTGCGGTGTTTTGCCTAAGCTCCCACCCGCGGGGACTTGTTGGTGTGGGACCCACCCTCGCGTACACAACAAGACAACAAGGTACCTTGCTCTGGCCAATCCCAGAGCTCTTGGATATCCCTCAATCCAGCTGTGTTTTCCAACCCCAGATTCTCTTGGGCTTATCCTCAAACCGGCAAAATTTTTATTCCATCCTGAGTACTCTCGAATTTTCCCCAATACCTTTTATTTTTCCCCAATAGATTATGCCAAGAAAACCCTCTTTTAACCTTTTATTAATTTAATTTTTTTTCCAATTAATTACCTTTTTATTTTCCTCCCCCACCAAGGGGTCCCACTCTTTCCCTGAGACCCAGTCTCAGTTTCCCGTGGGGGTTTCTCTCACTCTTTACCACTCGCTTTGTCTCTTTACTGGCCGCTTTTCTCGCAAAAAAAGACGGAAACGCAGCATGGGAGACTACTGCTCTCGCTCTAGCAGGTCTGGGATAACCAGCCTGCCTCTCATTCACACACATTCATCCCCCCTTTATCCACCCCGTCCCAACAAATACTTACCTATCCTTTGTCCTTGGTCTTTGTTCTTCGTGTACACTTTAGTCTTAGGGGCTAATTACCGCGGTTTTTAGGGAATCCCTTCCCTTTTCTTTGTTTTATTGTCTTTTTGTCCATCGGATTTTAACCTGCGTCTGTCGGTCACACCAGGGGAGCACAGTGAGGCTGCCTAACAGGGCAGGACGCATCTCCCTCACTCTGACTCTCCTAAGGCACCGGCAGAGAGGTGTTAAGAACCATCCTCTGCTACCATAATTGTGAAAAACGCCAATCACTTGTTTTTTAAAAATTTTAAAGTTTAATAATAATAAAATGGTTATAAAAATAGTAATACAAATAGAGTAATAAAAATTTAGAGTTAGGACAATTACAAGACAATAAAAAGCAAAGAATTATGGATGTCTGGATGCTCTCGGGCACTTAAGCCACGACAAGCATGCCTTGTGAACAAAGGAATAACCTTAAAAGCAATAGCCTGTTGCATATACAAAACACTTCATGATTAAGCATATATTTTATTTAAAACAAGAAATTCATATGGTACTTGTCAAAAAGTTTCTGTTAATCCCTAGGCGCCTTCGAGTCTAAGTCAGGCTTGAAGAACTTTGTTTCTGTTGATAAGGAAAACCATAAATTCCTCTTCTCTGGAAAATTTAGGGGTTTCTGTAATTGTTATCTCTGTGTGAAGAATTCCTTGATTATCTTCTCCTTTTCTAATAAAAAGAATATCTCACACACATAGTTTCTATTTTAACTACTAATGCTTAATTTTGATTACAAAACTACATTTACTATATTATTAAAATGTTAATACAGCATAACTTTCAGCATAATACATATAGTAAATATCTGCGTAGAGCCATATAACATGCATTTTTCACAAGACTTAACATATACATAGTCCCTAGGTTGTATGTTATGTACTGATCCATCTAATTCCCTGCTCCGAGTTCCAGCCACATGTTTTTCAATTTTTCTGAGCTGTTTACTTAAAGCCACCATATAGGTGGCCAGTGTTACCTCCCCAATGTGGGTCAACGTTCCCTTTTGTATTCCATATGGCCTTCCATAAAGCATTTCAAAGGGATTCAGCTTTTCTTTAGCTCTAAGTTTAGTTCGAATCCGCAACAGTGCCAGTGGAAGAGCTTGGGGCCAGGGTAGATTAACTTCCTGCCCCAGCCTTACAATTTGCTCCTTAATCAGATGATTCATTTTCTCCATCTGGCCGCTCGATTGGGGGCTGTATGGAGTATGAAGTTCCCAATCTATGCCCAGGTGGCTACTATTGCACTATTCTGGAAATAAAGTGTGATCCCCTGTCTGAGGCTATTGTGGCTGGAACTCCAAAGCGTGGTATTATTTCTTGTAATAATACCCTGGTCACCTCTCGAGCTTTGACAGTTCTGGTGGGGAATGCCTCTGGCCACCCTGAAAATGTATCTGTCAACACTAATAAATACTTATACCCCCCTTTCCTTGGGAGTTTTGAAAAGCCAATTTACCACTGCTGTCTGGGTCCATGGCCCCTCCTAATCTGAACGAGTTTTGGTCTGGGGGTATTCTTGGGGTTAGTCTGGAGGCAAGGATCACATTGTCAATTCACCTGAGTGATAGTGGCATATAAATTCCTGGCAATGATCCTTCAGTGAGATATGTGTTCTAAAAAGCCTGTGGAAAATACCACCTAAAAGTCAACACTTCATTTCGATGTGCTCTGTAACACTGGCAGTCTTGGTCATTCTGGGAAAGGAGTGTCGTGGGGACAGGACATTTTCATGCTCATTATCCCAATCGTGGTTTCTGTTCCCTGTCCTCAGTTTGTTTTGTCTTCCTTCCCCCCCCCCCAGGCTGGCTGCTGGCTTGCTGCTTAGCTTGCTTGCTGCTTTACTTGCTGCTAGCTGCATGCTTTGCTAGCTCTGCTTTCCTCTCTTTTTTCTCTGCTTTTCGCTGGCTTACTTTTTTGCCATTTTTTTTCCTTTTTCCCGGTTTCCGTTGTTCCCTTTCCCCCCCCCCCCCGAAGACATCGGACCTACTCCGGGCAGGAGCTCCCCCGGAGTCTGCAAAAGAAGCTGCGTACCCTCTGCAGCAAAAAGAGATACAGCTCAACCCCCTTAGACTAGTAAAAACATCTGTAGTCATCTTAGGCTATTTCCCTTGTGCTGGGGAGTGTTTTTTTGTTGTGCCTTAATAAACAAGTTTTTTCCACTTCCCCTCTAAAAGAATTCCTCCCGAACCCAGTGGTAAGAGGGGGAGGTTGCAGAAGGTTTAGTTTCCTATAGGGGGCTCCTTTAAAGGTGTTTTCCCCTAATTTGTCCAAAACCAAGACAAATAATTTGGTGGCCCGTACGGGGAGGCCCAGACAAAGTGGAAAAAACTTTATTCTAATAATATTTTTGACTTTAACCGTTCTGCGAGAATATTAGTATGTCTTTTTTTAAAGTTATGATGTCATTTGGAGTGAAAGCCTGCCTCTATTTGTAGTCATTAGGGTTCTTTGAAGTTTTGATCGCTTTATAGTCCCTAGAGTTATTTTCTTATCCAGAAGTAGCTCCGGTATTGTCCCTAATACGTAGCTTTTGTAGCAGAGGGGCACTAACGAGAATATTTATCGGGCTGGGCTTAGCTGTAATACTTTGCAAGGGGCTTATAAAAATGTTGTTATCGGCTCCAAGAATGTATAACTCATAGTTGTGGCTGTGTACTAAATTTGTTATCGGGGAGGAGGTTTTTCAGCCTTTGCTTTCCTTTTCCTCCTCCGAATTGTTTACATCTCTATTAGGAAATGTCCTGTCCTCCCTGACTGCCAAAGATACCATCTTTCTGTTATTTAATTTAATAACCTTTCTCTATACTGTCTGCAGTTTATATAAAATGAAAGCTGAGATTTCTAGAGGGGCTGGTGAGACCTCTGATTTAAGAGTACAACCAAGGGTGAAAAATCCTGAGTAGTGCGGGAAATAAGAAGATATGGGCAAAATTTTAAAGGAGTTTTCTGATCCTGTAGTTTGGGACTTTCCATCCGAACACATCCAGAACCCAGCTGAGGTGGCAAAGTATCTGAAAGGGAAATGCCAGGATAACCCCAAGGAGAAAAGGATCATTGCAGTAAACTAGGCCCTGGCATATGCTTATCGTACTCTACTCGATACTGTAGGGCAGCAGACAGAGGAAGGGGGGCAGGAAGATAAACCAGCAGCAATCCCAGTCACTCAGGCTGCAGCCAACAGCCCAGGTTCGAAGCCAGTAGTTAAACCAGACTGTAAGCCTCAACCAATAGCCGTAGCTACTAGCACACGAAGTGGAAAGTGCACAAAAAAGACTGATCGACCCGTAGATGACAATAATGAGTACGATGCAGGAGAAGGACCCTCAACACCTCCTGACATAAAATCAGGAGTCAAAGCAAGTGGCACCAGATCAGAAGCTAATATTGATTCCTTCTCCCTAAAGGACCTCCAAAGCCTAAGAAAAGATTATCGGCGACAGCCCGACGAATCTATAATTAGTTAGCTAGTCCGCCTTTGGGATGCGGCAGGGGAGGCTACCATTCTGGATGGCACTGAAGCGAGGCATTTGGAGTCCCTGTCACATGATCCTGTCATCGACCAAGGCATGATGAGGGGCGCTAGCCCTCAAAGCCTCTGAGAACGGATCCTGGACAGCGTAGCACAAAGATATCTGTGTGCCGATGACCTCTATGTCCAGCAGACACGATGGAAGACCATAGAACAGGGGATCCAGCGCCTAAAAGAGATGGCAGTAGTAGAGATCATTTTTTCAGAAGACGTAACAATTAGGAATCCAGACCTTGTACCATGCACACCTGTAATGTGAAAGAAACTAGTGCGACTTGGGCCACATGAATACGCTTCTGCTCTAGCAATAATGAAGCAGAAAGAGGTATATGAGACTGTGCTTGATATAGCAAAGAAGCTTCGGGCATATGCGGATGCTGTACATAGCCCGACCCATGCCAAAATTGCAGCTGTGGAGACACGACTGCAGGAATTAGAAGGAAAAATAGAAGAAAGCCGCAAGAAACTCAGAGAAGAGATTAAGGAGGACCTCCTCCAAATCTCAGCTGTGCAAATTAGAGGCCCTGGCACCCAACGCAGACGTTCCTTTGTTAGGGAGAGAAGGTACACCCCACGAGCTGAGTTGTGGTTCTTCTTGCGTGAGTCTAGAGAAAACATGAAGAAATAAGATAAGAAGCCTACTGCTGTTCTGGCACAACGGGTGCGTAAATTGAAGGAAAGTAAGAAAAGGAAAACAGCCCCAGTTGCCCATAGCCGAACAGCCAGGTATGATGATAACACGTCTGATCCCCTTAAGGGAACCTCCAAGACATATGCCCAAAAAAAGAAGGATAATCAGGCATAGAGGGGCCCTGCCTCTAGCCAGGTAGAGGCATAGAAAAACCGGGTTTTCTAAACGGTGTAGATCCGATAGCCTAGCGCATCAGAGCCACAAGAATATGACGCTTTAGTAGATACTGGTGCACAGTGTACGCTAATACCATCGGGATATGTGGGGGCAAAGCCTGTTTTCATTGCCGGTGTGACAAGGAGATCACAACAACTAACCCTGGTAGAAGCTGAAGTAAGCCTGACTGGGAAGGAATGGAAGAAACATCCCATTGTGACCGGCCCAGGGGCTCCATGTATTCTAGGCATAAACTTCCTCCGGAGCAGCTATTACAAAGACCCGAAGGGACTCAAGTGGGCATTTAGAATTACCGCTGTAGAAGCAGAAAGCATTAAGCAATTAAACACCTTGCCTAGACTGACAGAAAACCCATCTGCAGTAGGGCTCCTAAGAGTAGAAGAGCAACGAGTGCCAATTGCGACCTCAACAATACACCGCCGGCAGTATAGAACTAATCGAGATGCCGTAATCCCCATCCACAAACTGATTCGTGAGCTGGAGAGCCAAGGGGTGGTTAGCAAAACCCACTCACCCTTCAACAACCCCATCTGGCCTGTGCGTAAATCTGAAAAAGAATAGAAATTGACTGTAAACTACCGAGCATTAAATGAAGTGACTCCACCACTGAGCGCTGCTGTGCCAGACATGCTAGAACTCCAATACAAGCTAGAGTCCAAGGCAGCACAGTAGTACACCACTATTGACATTGCTCATGCGTTTTTCTCCATTCCTCTAACAGCAGAATGCAGGCCTCAGTTTGCCTTTACGTAAAAGAGAGTGCAATACACCTAGAATCGACTGCCCCAGAAGTAGAAGCACAGTCCTACCATCTACCATAGACTAATCCAGGTTGCACTAGAAAAGGGTGAGGCTCCAGAACATTTACAGTATATCGATAATATTATTGTGTGAGAGAAAACGGCAACAGAAGTGTTTGAGAAAAGAGAGAAAATAATCCAGATTCTCCTGAAAGCCAGTTTTGCCATCAAGAGGAGCAAAGTCAAGGAACCTGCTCAAGAGATCCAGTTCCTGAGAGTGAAGTGGCAAAATAGACAGCGTCAGATTCCTACAGATGTCATCAACAAGATCACAGCTATGTCCCCACCAACCAACAAGAAAGAGACGCAAGCTTTCTTAAGCGCCATAGGTTTTTGGAGAATGCACATTCCTAAGTACAGTCAAATCGTGAGCCCTCTTTACCTAGTCACCCGCAAGAAGAACAATTTCCATTAGGGCCCTGAGCAGCAACAAACTTTTGCCCAAATTAAGCAAGAAATTGCTCATGCAGTAGCCCTTAGCCCAGTCAGGACAGGACCAGAGGTCAAGAATGTGCTTTACTCTGCAGCCAGGAACCATAGTCTGTCCTAGAGCCTTTAGCAGAAAGTGCCTAATGAAACTCAAGACCGACCGCTAAAATTTTAGAGTCAGAGCTACAGAGAGTCTGAAGCCAACTACACCCCAACAGAAAAGGAAATTTTGGCTGCCTACAAAAAAGTCCAAGCTACCTCAGAAGTAATTGATACAGAAGCACAACTCCTCCTGGCACCCCAACTACCGGTGCTGAAGTAGATGTTCAGAGAAAAGGTTCCCTCCACCCACCATGCCACCAGTGCTACATAGAGTAAGTAGATTGCCCTCATCACGCAGCGCGCCCGTATTAGTAAACTGAATTGCCCTAAAATTTTAGAAGTGATTACAAATTAGCCTAAAGGTGAAAACTTTAGTGTCACAGATAAAGAACAAGAACCAGTGACACAGGCTAAAGAGGCTCCACCCTAAAACCAATTACCAGCAGAAAAAACACGCTATGCTCTTTTCACTGACAGTTCCTATCGCGTCGTAAGGATGAAGCGGAAGTAGAAAGCAGCTGTATAGAGCCCCACACAACAAGTCGCAGAGGCCACTGAAAGAGAAAGTAGATCAAGTCAACTTGCTAAACTCAAAGCCGTTCAACTAGCGCTAAACATTGCAGAAAGAGAGAAGTAACCAAAGCTCTACCTCTATACTGATTCATAAATAGTAGCCAATGCTCTGTAAAGATAGTTAGAGAGATAGAAAAGGGCTAACTAGCAGCGTCGAAAAAAACCAATCTGGGCTGCTAAAAAATAGAAAGACATTGCTACCCAAGTAAAGAAACTGCCTGTAAAAGTTCGCCATGTAAATGCTCATGTCCCCAAAAGTAGAGCTAATAAAGAACAGCAAAACAATCAGCAAGTAGATCAGGCTGCAAAAATAGGAGTGTCAAAAATAGATTTAGATTAGCAACACAAAAGAGAGTTGTTCCTAGCGCGATGAGCCCATGATGCCTCAGGCCATCAGAGTAGAGATGCCACCTATAAGTAGGCACGAAACCAAAAGGTAGATTTAACCATAAACAGTATTTCTCAAGTTATCCATGACTGTAAGACGTGTGCTGCCATCAAACAGGCCAAGCAGGTGAAGCCCCTATAGTATAGAGGACGGTAGTCCAAGTACAAGTATGGAGAAGCCTAGCAGATTGACTACATCACACTGCCTCAAACCCGCCAAGGCAAGCGCTACGTGCTCACAATAGTAGAAGCCACCACAAGATAGTTAGAAACCTACCCTATGTCTCATGCTACTGCCCGTAACACCATCTTAAGCCTTAAAAAGCAGGTCCTTTAGAGGCATAGTACCCCTAAAAAGATTGAGTCAGACAATAGGACTCATTTTAAGAACAGCCTTATCAACTCCTAAGCTAAAAAACATAGCATTAAGTAAGTGTACCATATCCCCTACCATGCACCATCTGCAGGCAAAGTAAAGAGGTACAATAGACTGTTAAAAACCACCTTAAAAACATTAAGTGGGGGATCTTTCAAAAACTAAGAGCAGCATTTAGCACAGGCCACCTAGTTAGTTAACACCCAAAGTTCCACCAATCGAGCAGGTCCTGCCCAGTCTGAGTCCCTAAATATAGTAAACAGAAATAAAGTCCCAATGGCACATATCAAAAGTTTGTTAAAGAAGACAGTGTAGATCAATTCTGCCTCAAGTACAGACAAACCCATTCGTGAAATTGTCTTTACTCAGAGACCAAGTTGTACATAGTAAATAATGCAGAAAGATAGAAGAACACGATGTGTACCTCAGAAAGACCTGATTGTAGAGTGAGACTCATATGCAAACATCTCAATTTACTAAATGTTACTGCCATTGTTTGTACATTAAACCACACAGACATAAGACAGAAAGAAATGTGTAAATATCGAAAGTCAGAGCAAGTAAGAATAGAAAAGAATGTATAAGTGTAAAAAGTTTGAGCAAGTAAGAAAGAAGTTCAGTAACATATTCACGATATGAGATAAGGGGTAGAATGTCGTGGGGACAGGACATTTTCATGCTCATTATCCCAATCGTAGTTTCTGTTCCCTGTCCTCAGTTTGTTTTGTCTTCCTTCCCCCCCCCCCCCGGCTGGCTGCTAGCTTGCTGCTTAGCTTGCTTGCTGCTTTACTTACTGCTAGCTGCATGCTTTGCTAGCTCTGCTTTCCTCTCTTTTTTCTCTGCTCTTCGCTAGCTTACTTTTTTACCATTTTTTTTCCTTTTTCCCGGTTTCCGTTGTTCCCTTCCCCCCCCCCCCCCCCCCGAAGACATCAGACCTACTCCAGGCAGGAGCTCCCCCAGAGTCTGCAAAAGAAGCTGCGTACCCTCTGCAGCAAAAAGAGATACAGCTCAACCCCCTTAGACTAGTAAAAACATCTGTAGTCATCTTAAGCTATTTCTCTTGTGCTGGGGAGTGTTTTTTGTTGTGCCTTAATAAACAAGTTTTTTCCACTTCCCCTCTAAAAGAATTCCTCCCGAACCCAGTAGTAAGAGGAAGAGGTTGCAGAAAGTTTAGTTTCCTATAAGAGGCTCCTTTAAAAGTGTTTTCCCCTAATTTGTCCAAAACCAAGACAGGAGACACACTTTTTAAGTTGTTAGGCCCCAGTGTGTTTTCTGGTGCTCCTTCCTTACTAGTGACCACACGTATGGGAAGGGATTATCAGCTCCCTTTCAATGGGAGCCCACCCCTCTTGGTTATATGTCCCTTTTGGTTAGTATTATTATTATATTCTGTCTTACCTTTAAGGGAAATCTGTCCATAATTACCTCACCTTTTGCTGCTTTCTTCGCCTTTCCATCCACCAGCTCATTTCTTTTTCCCAATTCTGAGCTCATTTTCTGTTGTGCTTTAATATGCATACTTCCAGTATCTGGATTATCTCTTCAGCAGTCCCCTCTCTCTCCAGATAGCTCTATGTGTGTGCACAGCTCCGAATGCATTTCTAAGGCACGGGTCAGTGTGATAATCTCGGCCTTCTGCGCAGAGTGCCTGTTGGTAAGGGTCCAGATTCTATTACCTCTCTGCAGGTAGTGGCTGCATATCCAGCATGTTGCTTTCCGCTGGCAACGTAGCTACTCCCATCAGTGAACCAGGTCTCTGCATCGTCCAAAGGAGTGTCCTTTAAGTCTAGGCAGCTGGAGTAAGTAGCTTCAGTAGTCTCCAGGCAATCATGGTGTACTGCTTCTCCTTGATTTCCACTGAGAAAAGAAGCTGGGTTGACAATGTTAGTTACCACTCTCTCTATATCATCTTGTTCTACCATGATGGCCTGGTACTTCAGGAACCTCTGTGGTGAGAGCCAGTGGCCACCCTTTACTTCTAGTACTGCGGACACTGTGTGGGACACTAGTACAGTCATTTTCTGTCCCAGGGTAAACTTGCCTGCTTCTTGTATATTCAGCGTGACTGCTGCTACAGCTCTGAGGCAACCTGGCCATCCTTTGGCATTGCATCTAGTTGCTTGGAAAAGTAAGCAACTGCCCTCTGGTATGAATTCAAGTCCTGAGCCACATGGGAGAATAGAAAGAATAGTTTACTTACATCTGGAAGTCCTAAAGCTGGAGCTGACATGAGGGCACTCTTTAGTTTATGAAAGGCCCGTATGGCTTCTTTTGTCCACTAGAGATCTCTGTCTGACGAACGGTCCGTAATTATAAACCCACGGCCAGCACCACCCTGCCATGCCTGTGCCTTTTTCTTTAATACTCTGTATTCTTGGAGTTCTAGGAAATTTGAAAGGCTTCTTCCTTCTTCCTGTGGAGTTTCCCAGGACTCTGGTTCTTTGCAAGTTGTTCTACAAACAGAGTGGGGGAATTTTTGGAGCCTTGAGGCACATGGACCATGTGAGCTGGGTTTTGCACCCTCTTTTAGGGCTTTCCTATTCACATGCAAACATTTTCTGTCTGGCTTCATGGATAGGGAGGCAGAAGAAAGCATCTTTCAGATCTAAAACAGTAAACCAGGTTAGTTCAGGTGTTAAGTTAGTAAAATATATGTATTTGCTACCACAGTATATAAATATTTTGTTATCTTATTGACAGCCCTCAAACAATTACTGGGCTGATTTCTTCCCTATCTTCTTTTTCAGGGGGTACTGCTTAATTCTCACTGGTTGTGGCCCTTCCTTAAGCTGGATTACTATGGGGGCGTTCTTTGCCCTCCCTGGTACATCAGATGCCCATACCCCTGAAAATACTTGTCCTAATATCTCTGCTCTAATTTCCTCCTTATTTTCAATGGCTCTTAATGTTAAACTTAACACCTCTATGTACTTCTGATCATTTACCTCCAAAGTAACCTCCCCATTTTAGAATGTTTAGCGAATTGTGTATATACAAAAACTTGTAAATACCCCATTGTTACTTGAAAGGTTTGCAAAAGTATGCCTTCTCAGACTGGCCAGTTGTTCTCCACACTACAATATAATCATTCTCCACAGGTACTAAAGCTTTATTTAAAACTGAATATATAGTATATGGCCCCTGTATTAACCAAAATTCCACCCTTTTCCTTTTTTCTGGTCCCACTGCCTCTCGCAGATGGGTCTGTTACCTCCTAGTTCTGGATGAAATTGGACTGCCAGGAGGGGGATGGGTTTGAGTGGGTATACCTTCGGAGCCTCCCTTTTGGGGAGGTCCTCCTCATCCTCCGTTACCTTAGGAGGAGACTTTAACAAATCATGTATTTTGTTTTTGCGTTTCAGCATGATTAACTTTGTCTGATTTTATACATCGCTGCCTTACAACACATTTGATTTGTCTTCTCTTTGCTCTATTCTCTTTTTCAAGAGCTAACACCAGTGGGTCAGAGGGAGCTCTGAACCCACAGTTACTCTGCCATTCTGGGTGATTCTTTAAGGTGAAAAACATATCAGCATGCAAGACCTCACCTTATTTGCTTTCTTGTCTTGAAACAGCATTAATTGCAATAAGGTATTATAAATCTTTTTATTTTCCGAGCCACCCCTACTGGTGGCTTTCTCCCAGTGAGCCCCCCCAAAGGGGCTAGTTTGGGAACCTCTTTGCTGTGGTTAGTTCTCATTCCTTATACTATTTTGTTTCCACCCAAGCCTCACAGTCTTTTCTCAGTTTTTCTCACACACAGACCTCCAGGTGGCAGGTATCAGATGCGATCCTTCACACATAAGCTTTAAGATCTCAGGTTCTGAATCGGCTTGATCAGGAATCTTCAATTTACACTTGGGGCATAGAACAGCAATACTAGTGCCTCTCACAAACTTTGCATTGCAATAGAACTCACGCAAGGTGCCAGCCTCTCAATGCACCAAAAACTTCTGGGAATTGCCTGTAGGCTATTCCATTTATCAATTTGGCGTTTATCACTTAACCTCTACGGCGGGTTGTTTTCAGTCCAGACTTACTATATTACCAGCTGAAGTCCAATAAAGCCCCTTTATATAAACTCATTTGTCTCCTTTATTTAAACTCTCTTTTACAAAATCTCAGTCTTTTCTAGTTCTCTTCCTGCACAATCTAATTAAAGCATTGTTTCTACTCACACTCACTTTGCTGCCTTGCAAAAGGCTGTGCCTGTTACAGCAAAAACTCTGATATGCCCACAAACACAGACCCCCCCCCCTCCTTATCTCAAATTCATGAGAGTCAGGGCTTAAGTTGCTGTGGGAGAGGAATTCCTGGAATTCCTTTAATTTGTTTTAACACAGTTAAACATAAATCACCATACTGTAGCTTTTCTGCAGAAAATGCTACACTTGTTGCAGACAAAATCCTGAATTCTCTACAAACACATCCCTACAATCCCGAGAATCAAATTACCACAATGCGGGGGAAGAACCACACAAACTCACTGGGAAAGGTGATACCTCTTAAAGTGCCCGCTTTTCCAACACAACACATCATACAACACTTCAGCATCTACCCACATCAGCTTCCTCTGGTCCTTACACACTCTAGACACAATCAGAATAACAGCACACAGTAAAATTCCAGGAATCAAGTCCAAACCGCTGGGGCAGAGGATCCCCCGAAGTTCGTCGAGCCACAGTTAAAATGTGCACAGTCTACACAAATCACCACCTTTAAACACAATAAATGTCCTCACCCAGGTTTCTCCACTTCTCCACGGGGCACTCCCTGCCCCCACAGCTTATCCCAGCCAGCACCTCGGGCCTCACTCGGCTGCTTCAGATGTGAGTAGAACTCCCCCCCCGCCCCCCGCGCCGCGGGTACACTCACTCGTTCACTCTCTTTATACACCACGCACTCACACAATTACAAACACATGAACCACACAGTGCACCCAGTGTCCGGACACAACAAGCATACAAATTTCAGGTTCACTCGACTCACCCCTAGAGTCGCTAGTGGCCGCCCTATTCAACAGTGAACCCATCTCCAGTCCAGCCGTCCTATCGGCCGGGCGGCCTGCAGGCACAGGAATGAGACTGCACACTCAGATGTCTCTTGAGTGACTTAACAGCAGTCCTGTCTCTCTCTCCCCCCAGGGCCCTTCGATACATACCATTTATCCGCACACCAGCAGGTTGTTGTCTGTCTCCGCAGGTGGCAAGCCGAGATGGAGCGGAGCCCCTCCAGGGAAATTACCTGGGATGCACCAAGGAGGTCCACTCCCCTCCTCTGCCCCTGTGAGGACAGAGGCCATCCTACCTGGCTCGCCAAATGAATTGCAGTGAAATATCAACACCCCACAATTCCAATGAAGATTTTTAGAGATGGTATGTTTATTACAGTGCTGGGCGCATGTGGGGGTTGTTCCCCTTCAAAGGACATGCACGCCCCTGAGGATTCCTGATCCTTTTTTATTTCCCCTTACGAATTTACATATGCATAGGACTTCACAATAGGTTCATGTATATTCATTCTGCTGATTTTGCGTTACAATTTGCAACTAGTCCTTGTACAGACAATTCTCTAATCCCTTTGTCCATCTCTTGCAGACTTAGCTTTGGTTTTTTCTTCTTCATTTCAGGGTTCAAGGGGCCCTTCTTATCTCTTCACCTTGGAGATTGCATTCTTTCTCCCTGGCTGGGACAGTTTTACAAGCCCAGCAGAGTTAACAGACTAAACAGCATATTTTACCCATGTTAGCAAGCTACTACGTGGCACATTTCACCTAAATCCAAATGGATTTCTACCCCCTTAAATTTTTACTCTGTTTCAATTAAACCTTAACAAAATGCAACAAAAGACTGAATAAGGAGCATAAGACTAAACTGCCATATGCTAGTCTACAAAATGGATGCTTTGCCTTTTATAGTCCTAGCCCCTCCCAAAGTTTTGTCAGTCAACTCCTTCTTTGCTGTCCATTGGTGGAGATCACTTTCTTACATCTTGATTGGAGGCCAGGTGTTGCCATAGTAACAAGCCAGCCCTCCCCAAATGCCCCAACTACCAAGGCCATCCCGTGACAACAATACTAGGGGGAGGGGAAAGAGGACTATGGGAAGACATGTTGCAATAACATGACTATACATTTATAAAATGTGTCTTAACATACACATAATATTCATCCTTCAGTTCTGAGAGCCAACCATCGCATTGCTCATTTATAACATGGTTATATAAGTTTGTTGCTTTTGAGCATGCGTCAGTTCCTTCTGTGGTGGTCATCAGTGTTCTGGTGGTCTTTTGATGAAGACTTTTGTAGTCTTCCTCACATTTGAACTTTTTACCTCTGTCTTCTACGCATGCCCTGTGCTCTTGTTTTTCAGTCTGTTTTTAGGTAATTTTGCAGTTTGCAAGTTCTGTTAAAACTTGCTATCTTGCTTTTCTTTGCTTGCATGTATCTCACCTTCTCTGCTCTCTTGCTTGCTTTGCCTGCACATTTACAATATCTTCTTACAATATTACTTCTGGTTAGCCTTTTGTTACATATCACCTAGGTTTCATCATAAAAGAAGCTCTCCAACTTCCCCTACATTAAAATATTTGTTATGCACACATTATACCATCTCTTAAGGACCAGTGATGTCCTTACATGACTGTGTTGTATCTGTCTGTAAGTCTGGGTAAAACATTCCCTTGTTGTAAATCTGCTGGTTGTTGGTAAGTTTCACAAAAATATGCTGCTTTCTTTGCCTACTACTAATATTATTATTATTACTATGAAAAATAAATCAGTTAAAAGTTTTTATTTATGTTCTTTATGGTAAAATTAAACTTTTTAAAATAAAAATAGCAGAATAGTAAGTCTTGATGTCTTAGGTTGCAAGATGTAGCTGGGGGTGTGTATTCTATTGCCATCTGTTAGAGGTGGGGCAGTTATCTTCTCTTAATTGTACAGTTTTCTTTATCTCTTCCACAGCCAATCCTCCCTCCAGGAAATATCTTCTGTTAATGGGCCATTGGGTGTCACTGCATGACTGATAAAACTACATCATCCTATTGTGATATGCTCTGCCCAGGGGGAGGAGCCAAGCATTCCTACCTGGATATAATCTGAGATTTTGGAATACCACAGGCAGCCTTCTCCCACGGGATTCCCAGAGGAGTAGTTTTCTTCTCTACTGGATTCCCAGAGGAAGACTGGGCCCATCTACACCACCACTGGACCTTCAGAGGAAAACTACACCCTTCTACAGGATCACTGCTTCAACAGAACCACATCTATCACTCCAGGAGGACTGCAGCCCCCATTTAATCGGACTACTACCAACACTCTGACCAACAGAGTGTCAGGTTGTATTCTGACTGTCAGTGTTGTTTTGTATTACTGCATTTTTATTTTTATATTTTCTTTTAATTTTTTTATTTTTTCCTAATAAAGAACTGTTATTCCTACTCCCATATCTTTGCCTGAGAGCCCCTTAATTTCAAAATTATAATAATTCGGAGGGAGGGAGTTTACATTTTCCATTTCAAGGGAGGCTCCTGTGCTCCTTAGCAGACACCTATCTTTTCAAAGCAAGACACTTGAGAAAGAGGTAAGGGAAACTATTCCCTTTGAAAATTTAGCATGAAATGCAAACAAATAAGACTATTTTTAAAAGTCTAGCTTTCTTGCATTTGTCAGATGGAAATGATTCATGCCTTAAACATTGTTATGAAAGAGTTTTGCTCATTATAAAAAAAACTCTATAAAGAAGCTACAACCAAAGAAGACTCCCTGAAGATGCCTGACTGGAACTTTGGACTGTAAGTTAAGCCGCCTAGATAAGATAAAGGGGACACTATCGTTCAATCATCTCAGGCCTAGGGAAAAACTAACAAGGCTGAGGGAAAGGAATGGACCCACAGAAGAGCCAACCCCAGCAGAGATTCTTCCCTGGTTGAGTTTGCAGTAGGGGAGATCACAGCCCAGAGAAGCCAGGTTTACTCCCCCTGAAACAAGGGGAGGTGGGGGAGCAGGTTTTGGGTGCATGGCGTAACCTCTGATGAGAGGCAGTGAACACCCATCCTCCCTTACACAAAGTGGCCTATCTGTGGAACCCCCAACTCCCTACAGGCCACATCCATGGGACATTCATGTGGTAGGCAGATGAGGGGGTGTCATAATCCATCAAAGACCCCCCCCCCCCGCCAAAGCATTCCCCAGAGGCCATGCACCACAGGATTGCATGTGATGCAACAGATCAAGAGTCTGCTGCAAGAGACTGCCCCCCCCCGCCCCGGGGGACATACCTGGACATTGCCACGTGGCCTGAGTGTATATTAACCCATCAGATTCTATGCTTTTATGGGGGACCTTCACCACCAAGAAGACCAGCTGGAGAGGATCAAGAGAACATTGTTGGGATTCATGGAGTAGTGATATTTTCCTTATTCTGTCTCTGTCACTCTCTTTCTGTTCCCCCCACCTATTTTCTATCTCTTTTCTCTCTCTCTCTCTCTCATTCTCATATTTACTATCAAATAAAACCCATACTATTGACATTGGCACATGGTCTTATTTGCAACTTAATTTGGGCAGAGGCATTTCTAATAACTTTAATAATCAGATCATGACAACATTATACAGAAATCCAGTTGGTACTGCAGAAAGCCGTGTTACTTGGACTCATGAAAATTGAAGCCTGGGAAGATAGAGAAAACAAGGGGATTTAAAAACTTACTTTGCATGCCTATTCTTTATGGTAAATATGCTCCACAAAACCATGGTGTTGGGATGTTGGGGACAAAAGACAGATGATGGACTTTGGACCTGGTTAACATAAGAGATTTGATAACAGGATGCCTTGGCAATAGCAAACAGAACTTTGAGGATTGCAAGAAGATTCAATCAGACAGGTTTACCAGAAAAATAAAATTACATCAGACTTCTGCAAGCAAGAGATATTTAAAATGCATGTTTGTTTATGTGATCTTTAACCTAATCATTGTAGTGAAACATTACTAGCCTCCCTAAAATAGTATATAAGCATTTGTATCCCACAATAAATCGGATTCTGATCACCGAATCAGTCTTCCCCATCTCCCTCCATTGCCAACACCATGGTATCTGAACAAAAATGTGATTAGCAGTAGTAAGAGATGTCAGTAATGGGGTTCCTTCCTTCTTCTCATGTCAAAGCTCAGAGTATAGATTTGCAGGAGATAGTGATGTGTATTTTTGCAACATACTCTCTGCTTTTCCAGTAAATTAAATAGTGCTAGAACATGGTCACCTGTAACATCAAACTTTTAGGATTATCTCCACATGCTTTGTGCCCTGCTCCCACCAGCCTCCTTCTTCTGTACTGCCCTAGGGTGACTTTATGATGCTTGTATCCCAAATCATCTGTTCTGTTTCTGCTGGATATTAAGTTCTGCAGCTTTAAGACTGGTTCTGAGAACTAAGTGGGGGAGAGAAGAAGAGTGCAGTTTGTTTTCAGAAACAGCATTTGCTCCCCTGCATTTTTCCTTCACACAGACTGTTGTCTGCAGCACAGACATGCGGGAGGGAGCTCTGCTTTTAGTTAGTTTTTTTTTGCTAGCTGAGGCAGAAAACTTCCCCAGACTGTGGTTTTTCTTTTTCTTGGAACTGTTCAAGCCTTCTCTGGACTGAAAACCCAGAAAAACACCAGGAGCTCACACCTGTGGCTCACCGGGGTCTGAGATGCGGCATTTTCCAGCACCAGAGGGACTGATAAGAGACTGAGCAAGCTGAGCTACACTCCACGGAAAGGACTGTCTCTGAATTTGCCATCACTTGAGAACAACAAAAGGTTCCATTGTTTAATAGTATTCATTTTTTTTCATGTTTGTGAGTACTTTGCTTGTTAAATAAACAGTTTTTTTCCACTTTTGTCCAAGGAAATCTTTTCCCGAACCAGTTGGAGGAGGGGCCTCTTGAACTTGCTTTCTAGAGGGACCCCATTCTGAGGTTTTCTTCCAAATTTGTCCTAAACCAAAACAAGTACCCTTCAGGAGTTGTGTTCAACAGTCCACCTGCAACAGGCAGTGTCTGAAGGAAGGAGATGTTTTGCTAGCAGCCATGGACACAGTTCTTTGCTTTTTGGTGGTTTTAATGTCTAGGAAACATCCTTAAGCATATTTAATTTACGAGTTGTCTTGGTTTGAAAGACAGGTGTCTGCTAAGGAACGCAGGAGCCTCCCTTGGAATGGAAAATGTAAACACCTTCCCTCCAAATTATTATAATTTTGAAATTAAGGGGCTTTCAGGCAAAGATATGAGAATAGGAATAACAGTTCTTTACTAGTATGTATAATAAGGCAAACAAACAACAATAATTATGGCATTAACAACAAACAGAACCAGAAACCCACTAAAGGCCTTCTTGGCCACAGGCACTTTCCCCTTTGGTGTAGTGATGGTCACAGCTGGCAGGGGTGCTGGTGGCTCCCAATGGGCAGGGTGGGAGTGATAATTCTCCTGCAGCTGCAGGGAGTGCTCCAGCGTGAGCTTGGGGAGCACACAGTAAGGGCGGCTTGACCGAGATGGGAAGGGATGGAAGAGAGGCTTTGCTTCATAAACCCCCCAGGGGCAGCCGATCCCAGTGCCCCAGCAGGACTCTCAGAAGCAGCAAGCTGGAATGGCAGGAATGAGCAAAAATCCCAGGGTGGTCGACGAGATGTAGCAAAAACTCCGCGGCTGTAGCTGGAACCGTGGGACATCTTGGCAGGCAAGGGATGAGGGGCTACAGTGTAGCAAAAGCTCAAAGCTGTGCCAAAGAAAACGGTGGGGGCGGGGTGGGGCAGTGGCAGCCCAGTTCCAAGCAGGGCAGGGAGAGGCAGGCTTTGGATTCCAGGCACCCAAGCAGATGGTGAAAAGTGCCTCTTTTAGTGCGGTAGGTGTTCATAAGGTCCCAGTTCAGTGGCTGCTCTCATGAGCAGAGGCTCACCCCACAGTAGAAGAAGCAGGACTGGGTTGGGCTATGGCAGTGGCAGTGAATTCCCTTTCCTGTGGTTGCGACAGCCTGGTCAGAGAGAGAAAGCCAGATAAATTTTCCCAGGAATTGTTCTGGAGAGTTTTGAGAAGGCTGAGAGAAAGAATTAAAACAATCTTGCAGCTGGTGTTTTGAACAGTTGTTTCTCATAAGTTGTTTACCAAAGGGTGTTTTCTTAATTAGCTAGTGGTGAGGGTGTGTTGATTGAATGACCAGTCACTTCCACCTGTGTCACGACAGTGTATAAAAAGGAATGGGTTTCTAATAAACTGGATTATTAGCCTTCTGGAGACCTAGAGTCTATGTGTCACTCATTCATCCATTCCTGACTCAACGGTGACATCTAATGACCCCTCGTGAAATTGCAGGACAGACAGACGCTTTGGACTCCTCCGCTGGGAGACACCGAGGCGTCCCGCCGGTCCCATCACGATCGGACACTTTCTGTCCTCCTGGAGAGGTAACAGTGACTTTTCTCTGCATCTTCCTGTAGAAGATCTGTCCCTTTGGGACCGCGGGTTTTGGCCCAAATAGCTTAAGAGCTGGGCGAGGAATGGCTTTCCCAACATAGCAGCTGCCTACATCCCGGGGTAGGCTTGCGGGCTGTTGGGAAGGGTTGCCTTTACCATGGGCAATCAGCTTTCTGAAAAAGAAAATGTAATTCTTCCTGTGTGGAGAAATATGATCCCTCATAAGGGGATTGCTGTGTCAGAAGATGCCCTCTGCACCCTTTTAGACTAGGCTAAAGCTTATGGCTTCCCAGTAGATGTGAAAACTGCATTTAATCCACTGACTTGGGACACATTAGGCGATTGTCTGTGGTATGGGGTCATCAGGGGAGATAAGACCGCACCCCATTTAGTACCTGTAATGAACAGTTTCCACGTGTTCCCCAGAGACATGGGCAGGGCCTTCCTAGTTCTCATGGCAACACTAAAAGAAACTACTAACTCTAGCTAAGTACTGATATTGAAATGCTAAATACTCTGTTTGTTTTCTCTAAACTACCTGGAGATAACTGGCCTCCCACCCCTCCACACTGCCATTCTGGGACTAACATGCAAATAAAAACCCCTTAGGATCATGGGAGTATTTTTAGGAGATAAAAAGGACCATAAATCAAAAACTGAACACAGTAGAGGAGTCTAGACAAATGCCCTAGCTGAGGAAGAGGGAAACACATCCCCTGATTGACTTTTAACCGTTGCCATCACCTAAGAAAGAACAGACTATATTAGGCTCTGAGAAGCAGGGAGATAGGGACAGAGAGCCCTGGTGCTGCCACCACGGGAGGAGCGGGGACAGCTGCTGTTCTGGACTCCAGTGACAGACTCTGCACGCCTCCTTCCTTTCGGCTGCCTGGGAAAGCTACAACCACGGGGGTGAGCTCTGCGTCGAGCCCCCTGCCCAGCTGACCTTTTTAATAAAGGGCTGAACATTAATAAAGGCATTAGCCCTGTTCATTTCAATTGGGGGCTCGTCCGGGATAGCCACGCCTGAAGAGGACCCTCGGACAGCTCGACCACCTGCTTTGAGGGACCCTCGGGAGTCGCTGGCTACCTTCGGACCCTAGGATCCGCATGAGACGAGCAACGCAGAGGAGCATCGGATTGGTAAGAAAAACCGGGAGAGGAGTGAGTGACTGAGTGAGTGAGTGAGATGGGGGCCGGCAGCTCGGACCCCCGAAGTGAGAGGGACACGCTAGTACCGCATTTCCGGACTCCTGTGAAGGGGCCGTCCAGGAACGGGGGGAAGCGAATGGAATACAGGAGTGACTGAGGCATCTCCTTAGAAGTAAAGCAGGCCCTCCTCCGAGCATGTGGAGGTGCCCTAGGGGCAAAGTAAGTCCCTGACAATCAGGGCAAGGGGAATGTCCCCAGCAGGGCAGGTGGGATGTGGAGGTCCTAGAGGGAATGTCCCCGGCAGGCAGGATGGGATAGGACGGCAGGTGGAATGTCCCTGGCAGGTGTGTCCTAGCAGGCAGAAGGCATGTCCCCGCCAAGCAGGACAGGATAACAGGGCAGGTAGGGTGGGATGTCCTAGCAGGCAGGAACAGCAAGTCCTGCCAGGCAGAGGGCATGTCCCCAGCAAGCAGGACAGGATAACAAGGCAGGTGGGACGTCCATGGCAGGCATGGACAGATGTCCCTGTCAGAGCAGGCATAAACCCGAGTAAGCAGAAAGGCAGGAAGGCAAGCAAGCTAAGCCTAGCAGGAGAGTCAGGCAAGGGGGCTTGGCCGGAGTTGGAGTGTAAGGCTCAGCAGGATGGTCGACCTTACCTTGGCAGGGAGACCAAGCTTCCCAAGCCTAGTAGGAGAGCCAGGCAAGGGGGCTTGGCCGGAGTTCGAGTGTAAGGCTCGGCAGGACGTTTGACCTTACCTTGGCAGGGAGACCAAGCTTCCCAAGCCTAGTAGGAGAGTCAGGCAAGGGGGCTTGGCCGGAGTTCGAGTGTAAGGCTCGGCAGGACGTTCGACCTTACCTCGGCAGGGAGACCAAGCTTCCAAAGACTAGTAAGAAGGTTAGGCAAAGGGTCAAGTAGGAGTTGGGGTGAGACTTAGCAGGGGTACAAGCCTAGAAAGTCCAACAAGAAGTCCAAAAGTTAGGCCAAAGAGCAAGAGAACAGAGGACAATCGATGTGAATGTGACTAGTGATTGTCCTAGCCAAGAAACAATTTAAAGTGTCCAGAAGGTAGTACCAAGAGTCAGGGTTTAGTTAAAAAAGACTAAATTCAGGCAAGGGATTCAAAGTGCTAAGTTCTGGGAATAGAGCTTTAGCTGCCTGTTAGTATATTCCATTTTACATAGATTCACCATTTAAAGTATTTTCTTTCCCTTCCTTTCTGAGGCCTGAAAATGGGAAGAGGCTATAGTAAAGGAGCAGATCCTTCCAAAGAGAAAGCAAAGAGGATTCCCCCTAACAGCCCCTTAGGGCAATTGTTAGACCAATGGGATTCTCTGGAAGCCACGAAGGGTCTAAACAAGAGTAAGATGATACATTACAGTATAGAAGTATGGCCGAAGTTAGAATTACAGGGAGAGTGGCCATGGTATGGAACCCAAGATCAGTGGATGTCTAATCAGTTAAACCAACACCTAAAAACCCGAGAGGACCTTGATATAGAACAACTATCTTATGCAGCTTGCTGGCTGGAGAACTCTATAAATAATGAGACTGTGAGAATATGCAAGTTACAAAGAAATAGAGAAGAAGCCAAAGAGAATTGAGAAGAAGAGACTAGAAAAAGAAAAAGATGGGACCCCCTTGATTACCTACCCCCTTCTACTCCTGTTACCTCTCCAACAGTTTCCCCAATTAATCCTTTGGCCCCTCCTATTATTCCTTTCCCCGGTTTTCCCACCTCTATTCCAACCACCTCCCCAACTCCCTCTTCCCCTTCCCCAACGGGAGCTCCCTTGCCTAGTGCGCCTGCCTCAACTACTACCTCCCTACCTGGGGCCTTAGAAGGAGGGCCATATTGTAACACCCGATCCAAAGCACCACGGGTAGAAAGGCTCTTTCCCCTTAGGGAAGTCCCTATGGGTGGAGCATCTGGAGGAGTTGGGTTTGTAGATGCACCTCTGACAGCTTCCGAAGTCCGGGGATTTAAGAAGGAGCTAGGAAATTTAGTAGAAGACCCCGTTGGAATATCTAACCAGTTAGACCAATTTCTAGGGCCGAATATTTATACCTGGGGAGAGCTTAACTCTATTCTAAGCATTCTGTTCTCTCCAGAAGAGGTCCGGATGATCCGAACAGCAGGGGTAAAAATATGGGAAAGAGAAAATAGATTGGGGCCCCCAGGGCACCAAAAGATACCCTTAGTAGACCCCAACTGGAATCCCAACCAGGAAGAAGGAAGGCAAAACATGAGAGACTATAGGTCACTCATGATAAGAGGGATCAAAGAGTCTATCCCTAGGGGAATCAACACGAAATTGGCCTTTGATAGTATGCAGGAGAAGGATGAGACGCCAGCCATGTGGCTTAACTGACTAAAACGAAATTTCCAGTTATATTCAAATATAGACCCAGATAGCCCAGAGGGCCAAGTCCTCTTGAAGGTCCAGTTTGTCACCAAATCCTGGCCCGATATTAGATGGAAGCTAGAAAAGATGGAGGACTGGCAAGAAAAGAATGAGCTGCTCAAAGAAGCCCTGAGAGTTTATCTAAGGAGGGAAGAAGAAAAGGCCAAAACTAAGGCTAGAATTATGGTTGCGGTTGCTCGAGAAAGTATAAAAGCAGACAGATCACCAGCACTGCCGTCTAAGTCAAGTGAGGATAGACCAGGGCCATTACCAAAAATTAGAGACCAACCAACACCATCATATGGAGCAAATAAGAACTTTAATGAGTTCAGGAAACCTGAGGCCTCACAAAGCAACAGGAGATGCTATTACTGTGGCGAGATAGGACACCTTAAAAGGAATTGTAAGAAGTTTCAGTTTGATGAGGTAATGCATAAAGAACAAGAAGTCTTAGAAGAGATTTCAAGGGGAGACGACTAGGGGTGTCAGGGGCTCTATAAGTTAGGGGACCCAATTGTCGCCTTCTGATGAGAAGGCGGGCGACCTGGTTTCAAGACACAGCACGGCAACCCGGCCTCACCCGGGTCACTCGGGCCACAGACATGCACAGACACCAATGTGGTGGATGGTCAAATGGCGTTTATTATCTTATCTCATGGGGTTAAATAGTCAAGGGGGCTTCACTACGTCAGAAGGGGATCGTGGGTCTGGCTAGGGTTAGTAAGGAGTGGAAAACTACTGAGCTTAGGAGGGGCTGCATGCTTTAGGGGTAATTGATTAACTATAGCAGGAAGAAGGGGGGAAGGGTCTAGCTTTCCGTCACATCCCGAGATCTTCCGTTCGCCTGTCCCTATCTACCACACCCAATGAACCATCAAGAAGAGCCCTTGGTAAACTTTGAGGTGGGTCCCCACTATGAAGAATTTGAGTTCTTAGTTGACACAGGGGCAGATAAGTCCAGTATAAACAAGTTACCAGTAGGAATCACCATTGGGAAGAAGGTCTGTGAGGTTTTAGGGGCAGAGGGAAGACCATTTAAAGCATCTATAGTTGAGAATATAGAAATCAAGGGGAATTCAAGACAATGTTTGGCAGACTTTATCTATCTGCTCAATTTAGGAAGTAACCTCTTGGGAAGAGACTTGCAAGTTCAACTGGGGGTAGGGATCATCCCAAGGGATGGGAGGATGGTAGTCCAGGTCATGAGGCTGACCCAGAGAGACATAGAGGAAATAGATCCCAGAGTATGGGCAGAAGAAAGTAAGTGTGGATACTTGAACATCACACCAATAAAAATAGAAATGCAAAAAGATACACCCCCTATCCGAGTCAAGCAATACCCAATATCCCCTGAGGGCAGGAGAGGATTAGCCCCAGTGGTCGAACGACTATTAGGGCAAGGTATTCTAGAATCCTGCATGTCCCCCCATAACACTCCTATACTAGCCGTAAGAAAAGCAGAGGGGAAATACAGACTAGTTCAAGACTTAAGGGAAGTAAACAAGAGGACTATTACCAGACACCCTGTGGTATCCAACCCCTATACCCTTTTAAGCCAAATTCCAAGGGAACATGCCTGGTTCACAGTAATAGATTTGAAAGGTGCCTTCTGGGCATGTCCGCTGGCAGAGGAATGTCGTGACTGGTTTGCATTTGAGTGGGAAGATCCTGACAGAAGGAGAAAGCAACAGCTAAGATGGACACGCCTCCCACAGGGGTTTACAGAATCCCCAAACCTCTTTGGGCAAGCACTAGAGGAACTACTAGGGCAGTTCACCCCTGAAGAAAACATTCAGATCTTACAGTATGTAGATGACTTATTAGTATCTGGAAATGAGCGAGACCGGGTCAAAACCACCAGTGTTCGACTCCTACATTTCCTGGGAGAAAACGGTCTAAAAGTATCCCAAGAAAAACTACAATTTGTAGAATCTGAAGTGACTTACCTAGGTCACATAATTGGAGGAGGGTATAAGAAACTAAGTCCCGAGAGAATCTCAGGTATCCTGTCTATCCCAGCTTCCAAAACCAAGAGAGATGTAAGGAAGCTACTAGGCCTGTTTGGTTATTGTAAACTGTGGTTAGATCAATACACCAAAAGCATGAAGTTCCTTTATGATAAATTAGTAGACTCTGAGCCTGTAAAGTGGACAGAAGAGGATGAGGAACAGCTACGGGGCTTGAAAGATAAACTATCCTCGGCACCTGTTCTAAGCCTGCCTGACCTTAAGAAAGAGTTTAACCTGTTTGTGAGTACAGAAGGGGGAATTGCATATGGGATATTAACCCAGGAATGGGGAAGACAAAAAAAACCAATAGCCTACCTCTCAAAACTACTAGACCCAGTAGCCAGAGGATGGCCAACTTGCCTACATGTAATTGCAGCTGCAGCTATCCTGATAGAAGAAGCCCAAAAATTGACTTTGCAAGGGAAAATTCAAGTCCACACTCCCCACAATCTCAAAATAGTGCTAAGCCAAAAAGCTCAGCAGTGGTTGACTGACTCTAGAATATTGAGGTATGAGATCATCTTAATGAACACAGGGGACTTAGAGTTAGTCACCTCCAAATGTCTAAACCCTGCACAATTTCTTACCGGAGAACTCCTGGCGGATCTAGAACATGATTGTGTTGAACTCATAAATCTACAGACCAATGTGAGAGAGGATTTAGAAGATGTACCCTTGCCATATGGGAGATCCCTTTTTATAGATGGGTCCTCAAGAGTAGTAGGAGGGAAAAGAGCCTCAGGATATGCTGTCATAGATGGGGAAGACATGAAAGTCATGGAAAAAGGGAAACTGCCCTTGAACTGGTCAGCCCAGTGTTGCGAAGTCTATGCTTTGAAAAGAGGATTAGACCTGTTAGAGGGAGACCAAGGAACTATTTACACAGACTCGCAATATGCGTTTGGGATCATCCATACCTTCGGAAAAATTTGGGAGGAGCGTGGCTACTTAAACTCAAAAGGGAAGAACCTAGTACATGAGAAACTGATAAAACTAGTATTAGAATCCTTACAAAAGCCCACAGAGATAGCTGTGGTGCATATAAAGGGACATCAGAAAGGACACACCCGTGAAGAAAAGGGAAACCGATTAGCAGATCAGATAGCTAAAGAAGCAGCCTTAGACGCAAGAAACCCAGTAAAAGCTTTTAAAATAGAAGTAGGACCAAGTAGAGAAAGAAAAGTAGAAGAGCTGAGGTTCAGTGAAAAAGAATTAAAAATAATAGAAGAACTAGAATTACATCAAGGGAAACAAGGAGAATGGTTAACTCCTGATGGGCGTAGGTTCCTAAATAAAGCCCTAGCTTGAAGAGTGCTAGTAGAGTTACACGAGTTGACCCACTGGGGAATCCAAGGTTTGTGCGACCACTTTTTACGGGAAAATTTATGTCTTGGAGTATATGATCTGGCGAAGGCAGTCACAAGAGGGTGTGCGATTTGCCTGAAAACTGACCAAAAGGTAATGAGAAAAACAGCGTGTGGGGGAGGAAAACTTGCTTTGAGACCTTTTCAAAACATACAAGTAGATTTCACTGAAATGCCCTTTGTGCAGGGGTACGAACATTTACTAGTGATCGTAGATCACCTCACTCACTGGGCGGAGGCTTTCCCAACCAAAAAGGAAACTGCGCAGGAAGTTGCAAGAATAATCTTAGAAAACATCATACCACGATACAGGCTAGTCAATAACATTGACTCGGACCGAGGTCCACATTTTGTCGCTCAAACTTTACATCAGGTAACAAAAGCCCTGGGGATAAGGTGGAGATTGCACACCCCATGGCATCCTCAAAGCTCTGGAAGAGTAGAAAGGATGAATAGAACTCTTAAAAATGCGTTAACTAAATTAATTGAAGAAACAAAGATGAATTGGTTCAGGTGTTTACCTCTCGCTCTCTTGCGCATCAGAACCAGACCTTGGTCCGACATAGGGGTCTCTCCGTATAAAATGATGTTTGGACTCCCTTTTTAATCACCCCTTTCAGTACAGCAGATTATCTGGAAGGGGAGGCAGCAACTCAGAAATATTTAGAGGTCATAGGAAAATCCCTAGAAGGCCTCAGGAAGAAGGGGTATCTCTCCCAAACTTCCCCTCTAGACTGCAATGCGCACAACATCAGTCCTGAGGACTGGGTGTTGATAAAGTCCTGGAACACTACCACTCCATTAACCCCCAAATTCGAAGGACCTTTCCAGGTACTACTCACCACACACACTGCGGTGCAGACTCAAGAAAAAGGCTGGACCCACGTCACCAGAGTCAAAGGACCAGTGCCAACCCCGGATGCTAGTCCAGACCCAGCAGTGTCACCGGCCTCCTCTT
Source organism: Vidua chalybeata (assembly GCF_026979565.1). Classification (NCBI taxonomy): domain Eukaryota; kingdom Metazoa; phylum Chordata; class Aves; order Passeriformes; family Viduidae; genus Vidua; species Vidua chalybeata. The sequence goes on from NW_026530331.1 coordinate 1,261,797, forward strand.
GTGCATGGACCGTAATTAAGAAACTAGAGGACTTAAAATTAACTTTAAGGAAGACTTGCTAGAGACTGATATACAGTAAGCTGTTAATAACTGTTTCTGAGTTAAAATACCATAGTAAAGGTTTAAGTACTTGGTAATTGTTTAATAAGACTAAGTGTCCTTTAACCAAAGGAGTTAACTGAAAAAAAATTTAATTATTAAGTCTTACTTGGTTTCTAAAGAACACTAGAATTACCATCAGACATGAGTGAAAGCATACAAATGCCAAAAGAAATTAGCCCTCAAAAGCCAAAGACTGTAAGTTGATGCGGACTTAAACCCGATCAAAGAAATAAAGGAGGGATTTGTAATGAACAGTTTCCACGTGTTCCCCAGAGACACGGGCAGGGCCTTCCTAGTTCCCATGGCAACACTAAAAGAAACTACTAACTCTAGCTAAGTACCGATATTGAAATGCTAATTGCTCTGTTTGTTTTCTCTAAACTACCTGGAGGTAACTGGCCTCCCACCCCTCCACACTGCCATTCTGGGACTAACATGCAAATAAAAAAACCGCTTAGGATCATGGGAGTATTTTTAGGAGATAAAAAGGACCATAAATCAAAAACTGAACACAGTAGAGGAGTCTAGACAAATGCCCTAGCTGAGGAAGAGGGAAACACATCCCCTGATTGACTTTTAACCGTTGCCATCACCTAAGAAAGAATAGACTATATAAGGCTCTGAGAAGCAGGAAGACACAGAGACAGAGAGCCCTGGTGCTGCCACCACGGGAGGAGCGGGGACAGCTGCTGCTCTGGACTCCAGTGACAGACTCTGCACGCCTCCTTCCTTTCGGCTGCCTGGGAAAGCTATGACCGCGGGGGCAAGCTCTGCGTCGAGCCCCCTTCCCAGCTGATCTTTTTAATAAAGAGCTGAATATTAATAAAGGCATTAGCCCTGTTCATTTCAGTACCGACTTGGGGAGTCCTTTCCAGAGCAATAGGGGGCCGGACCCGAAGGGAAAGCAAATCAACTTCAGTAGCCACATCCCAATCGGACCTGGAGGAGCGCCCTTCTCCATTCGCACCGTCTTCGCCCCCCCCTGCCCCCCAGCCCCGCAGGCGGCGGCGGGGGGGTCTCTGCCACAGTGGGGCCTGCTCCAGCTGCCGGTGATACCCATCTCTGCTGCACAAGCAGCAGCGGGCGTCTTTTTCTCAGCCAGCCTTGCCCCAATCACCGGTGCCGGCTATCCCTGCTCCACAAGCTTCTTGACCCCACATGCCGACTCCACTCTCCTCTCCGCCGCAGAGAGTCGGGGAACAACCCTTTTACGGCCAGCCAGCGCCATTGTCCCCGCTGCTGGTTCTCCCTCCACCTGCACTGCAGGCGGGGGTGGAACCGCCTCCGCCGCCAGCGAGTGACGTGCTGGACCGACAGCTCCTTCATTGCCAGCTACGGACCCTGCACAAATGTACCGGCCACAACCCCCTGCATCAGCAGTGCCCGCTGGTGCACCCTTGTTCCAGCTAACGTCGGATTCCCCGCCAGTTTCCCCCGGCCCCCGCTTCTGCGGCGCAGATGACAGCGGCACTGCCAGCGGCACCAGCAGCATCTTTTCTATCGGCAAGTGATGCAACAGGAGCAGCGCTCCTTTTCACCCCCCAGCCTCCATCTGCGGGACGGGTGCAACTGCCTCTTCCTGCTGCAAGCGGAGCTCCGGGGGCCGCGCCCCCTGTCTCAGCAATACTGGCACCGCCACCAGTAGCGCCTGCCATAGCCCCCGCCCCTCGGCTTCCATCAGCGCAAAAGGGACAGCTGCCTCCTCCCCCTTGTGCGGCGTGTGGATCAGCTGACCTGACGTCTTTTGCAGCTATACCACCACAGCCTGCTCCGCATGCCATGGGCAGGGCTACGCCGCCAGAGGCTGCGCCCCCCGCCGCACCAGTGGCTTGGTTTCTTGCTCCGCTCGCCATGGGCGGGTCCCCCGCCCCACCGCTTGCTGCCGACTTCCCTACCTCGGGGCTCGCAACCGGCTCCACTGCCTCGGTTCCTCCAGATGGCCCGCCACCCCTCCAGGATGCGAGCTGTGACACTGAGGAAAATGGACAGCCCGCCTCGCTGCTTCCAGCTGGCCCGTCCCCCACCGCTTCCTTCAGGTTGCCACGGGACACGGACAGTGATACTGAGGAAAATCGACAGCCTTTCCCTCAGCGGGGGCATGTCCTTGCAGTTGAGCACCGGCACCACCGTGCTGCGAAATCTGAAGATCAGAACTTTCCTGGGGACCAACATCCTCCTGGACCAGCACCTTCCCTGGGACCGCGCATCCTGCTCTCATTTCCGGGGCGGGAGGAGCGGGATCTGGGAGGGCATGCGGCTCGTTCCATGCCTGGGAGGGGTGCGGGATGGGTGGAACGCCAGGGAGTTGGCCGAGAGGACAGCTGTATGGTGGGGGAGGGCAGTGAAGGAGAAAGCGAGAGTGACTCGCTCGTCCTGGGGCAAGCACGGGCTGTGCCAGGGACCCCAAATCCAGGGTGAAATTCCATATTCCCTGGAAAGCCCCTCTTGCATTCCTTCCTTTCCCTCTCCTAAAGTGAAAAGCTGGGGGAAGGGAACAAACCAAGTGGATCTGGGCTCGGCCCAGGGCGGAGTGGTGGCATCCGCGTCACCGGCCCACGCTAGCATATGGAAAAAAAAAAAAGGCAAAAACACCCTGCAATTCAGTCGATTGGAGAAAGTTCTATATATGTGAAAAAGACGTTCATTCTCCTGTGAAAATTTAAAAAGTTTATTAAAGGACAATAGGAGACAAGCACCATAAAGCAAAGGTTATAAGGTTATTACGGCCGGGTGCATCTTGGCACTCAGCCAAGACCACATTGTTACCTTTGGGGATACCCCTTAAATACTTTTTCCCTTACATCAGCCTGTTGCATATTCATAGACCCTTATGGATATCCATTAAACTAGTTTGAATTTTCCAGGAACTATTTTACATGGCCCCTCCTCGGGGCTGCCTTTTTAGAGCATGCGTGTTTCTTGGCTGTAGTTTTGGCTCCTTCTCTTTATCACTTTCAGTTTGGGCCTTGGTCTATGCTTTCTTCAGATGGTGAGTGCTGATGGCTGGCATATCTGTAGCAGGTGTCCTCATCATGTGTTCATTGGATGTTATCCCATCCAAGCAGGCATTTTAACACAAGCATAGCTATTTCACTAATATGTCTAAGCTTAATTAACAGTAGAAATACAAACTATATCTTTATAACAAAATTACTTTAACATCACACATATAAAATCCATTTTAATATTTGTGAAAAGCCAATATTATAATATCTATCTATAACAATCCCCCCTCTTATTCTTTATAAATCATTTGGCTTGAGCAATATTTCTTGTCTACTTGCATTCTTTGGACTATGCTGGTAATAAAATAAAATGGAATTAAACAAGGAAGAAATATCAAAACAGTTTTAACACCCAAAAGAAAGAAGCCTAATTTCTTCCACCATTCTATCCCCAATACATTACCCCACCAGCCAGTTTTTAACATTGTTTCCCCATTTTGGACCGGTACCTGGGTTGTTTTTCTGATATCTTTTGCTTTTTCCAGGATGACATCCTGTCCTGGTTTTGGACAAATTAGGGGAAAACACCTCCAAAGGAGCCCCCTATAGGAAACCAAACCCTCCGCAACCTCCCCCCCACCACCGGGTTCGGGAGGAATTCCTTCAGAGGGGAAGTGGAAAAAACTTGTTTATTAAGGCACAACAAAAAACACTCCCCAGCACAAGAGAAATAGCCCAAGATGACCACAGATGTTTTCACCAGTCCAAGGGGGTTGAGCTGTATCTCTCTTCACCGCAGAGGGTACGCAGCTTCTTTCGCAGACCCCGGGGGAGCTCCTGCCCGGAGTAGGTCCGATGTCTTGGGGCATGGGGGGCGGGGGGGAAAGGGAACAACGGAAACCGGGAAAAAGGGAAAAAAAAAAAAAAGGCAAAAAAGCAAGCCAGCGAAAAGCAGAGAAAAAAGAGAGGAAAGCAGAGCCAGCAAAGCATGCAGCCAGCAGCAAGCAAAAGCAGCAAGCAAGCTAAGCAGCAAGCCAGCAGCCAGCTGGGGGGGGGGGGGGGGGGAAGGAAAACAAAAAAAACTGAGGACAGGGAACAGAAACCACGATTGGGATAATGAGCATGAAAATGTCCTGTCCCCACGACATTCCACCCCTTATCCCATATCGTGAACATGTTACTGAACTTCCTTCCCACCTGCTCAAACCTTCCACACTTACACATTCCCTTCCATTCTCACTTGCTCTGACTTTCGACATTTACACATTTCCTTCTGTCCCATGTCTGTGTGGTTTAATGTACAAACAATGGCAGTGACATCCAGCAAATTGAGATGTTTGCATATGAGTCTCACCCCACAATCAGGTCTCCCTGAGGTACACATCGTGTTTTTCCATCTTTCTGCATTATCCACCATGTACAACCTGGTCCCTGAGCAAAAACAATCCCACGAATGGGTTTGTCTGTACTCGAGGCAGAATTGATCCACACTGTCCTCCCTGACAAACCTCTGATATGTGCCACTGGGACTTTATCTCCGTCTACTATATTCAGGGACTCAGACTGGGCAGGACCTGCTCGATTGGTGGAACCTCGGGTGTTAACTAACCAGGTGGCCTGTGCCAAATGCTGCTCCCAGTTTTTGAAAGATCCCCCATCCAATACTTTCAAGGTGGTTTTTAACAGTCCATTGTACCTCTCTACCTTGCCTGCAGCTGGTGCATGGTAGGGGATATGGTACACCCACTCAATGCCATGTTCCCTAGCCCAGGAGTTGATAAGGCTGTTCTTAAAATGAGTCCCATTGTCTGACTCAATCCTCTCAGGGGTACCATGCCTCCAAAGGACCTGCTTTTCAAGGCCCAAGATGGTGTTACGGGCAGTAGCATGAGACACAGGGTAGGTTTCTAACCATCCTGTGGTGGCTTCCACCATTGTGAGCACGTAGCGCTTGCCTTGGCGGGTTTGAGGCAGTGTGATGTAGTCAATCTGCCAGGCCTCCCCATACTTGTACTTGGACCACCGTCCCCCATACCATAGGGGCCTCACCCGCTTGGCCTGTTTGATGGCAGCACATGTCTGACAGTCATGGATAACCTGAGAAATACTGTCCATGGTTAAATCCACCCCTCGGTCTCGTGCCCACTTATAGGTGGCATCTCTACCCTGATGGCCTGAGGCATCATGGGCCCATCGCGCTAGGAACAACTCCCCCTTGTGTTGCCAATCTAAATCTATCTTTGACACCCCTATCTTTGCAGCCTGATCTACCTGCTGATTGTTTTGCTGTTCTTCATTAGCTCTACTCTTGGGGACATGAGCATCTACATGGCGAACCTTCACAGGCAGTTTCTCTACCCGGGTAGCAATGTCTTTCCATTCTTCAGCAGCCCAAATTGGTTTTCCTCGACGCTGCCAGTTAGCCCCTTTCCATCTCTCCAGCCATCCCCACAGAGCATTGGCTACCATCCATGAATCAGTATAGAGGTAGAGCTTTGGCCACTTCTCCCTTTCTGCAATGTCTAGGGCCAGTTGAACGGCTTTGAGTTCAGCAAGTTGACTTGATCCACCTTCTCCTTCAGTGGCCTCTGCGACCTGTCGTGTGGGGCTCCATACAGCTGCTTTCCACTTCCGATTCATTCCTACGACGCGACAGGAACCGTCAGTGAAAAGAGCATAGCGTGTTTCCTCTGCTGGCAATTGGTTGTAGGGTGGAGCCTCTTCAGCCCGTGTCACTGGTTCTTGTTCTTCGTCTGTGACACCAAAGTTTTCACCTTCAGGCCAATTTGTAATCACTTCCAAAATCCCAGGGCGATTCAGTTTACCAATACGGGCGTGCTGCGTGATGAGGGCAATCCACTTGCTCCATGTAGCACTGGTGGCATGGTGGGTAGTAGGAACCTTTCCTCTGAACATCCACCCCAGCACCGGTAGTCGGGGTGCCAGGAGTTGTGCTTCTGTACCAATTACCTCTGAGGCAGCTTGGACTCCTTCGTCGGCAGCCAAAATTTCCTTCTCTGTTGGGGTGTAGTTGGCTTCAGACCCTCTGTAGCTCCGACTCCAAAATCCTAGTGGTCGGCCTCGAGTCTCATCAGGCACCTTCTGCCAAAGGCTCCAGGACAGACCATGGTTCCCGGCTGCAGAGTAGAGCACATTCTTGACCTCTGGTCCCGTCCTGACTGGGCCAAGGGCTACTGCATGAGCAATTTCCTGCTTAATCTGGGCAAAAGCTTGTTGCTGCTCAGGGCCCCAATGGAAATTGTTCTTCTTGCGGGTGACCAGGTAAAGAGGGCTCACGATCTGACTGTACTCAGGAATGTGCATTCTCCAAAAACCTATGGCGCCTAAGAAAGCTTGCGTCTCCTTCTTGTTGGTTGGTGGGGACATAGCTGTGATCTTGTTGATGACATCTGTAGGAATCTGACGCCGCCCATCTTGCCACTTCACTCCCAGGAACTGGATCTCTCGAGCAGGTCCCTTGACTTTGCTCCTCTTGATGGCAAAACCGGCTTTCAGGAGAATCTGGATTATTTTCTCTCCTTTCTCAAACACTTCTGCTGCTGTTTTCCCACACACAATAATATCATCGATATACTGTAAATGTTCTGGAGCCTCACCCTTTTCTAGTGCAACCTGGATCAGTCCATGGCAGATGGTAGGACTGTGCTTCCACCCCTGGGGCAGTCGATTCCAGGTGTATTGCACTCCCTTCCACGTAAAGGCAAACTGAGGCCTGCATTCTGCTGCCAGAGGAATGGAGAAAAACGCATGAGCAATGTCAATAGTGGCGTACCACTGTGCTGCCTTGGACTCCAGCTCGTACTGGAGTTCCAGCATGTCCGGCACAGCAGCGCTCAGTGGTGGAGTCACTTCATTCAATGCTCGGTAGTCCACAGTCAATCTCCATTCTCCTTCAGATTTACGCACAGGCCAGATGGGGCTGTTGAAGGGTGAGTGGGTTTTGCTAACCACCCCTTGGCTCTCCAGCTCACGAATCAGTTTGTGGATGGGGATCACGGCATCTCGATTCGTTCTATACTGCCGGCGATGCACTGTCGAGGTCGCAATTGGCACGCGTTGCTCTTCCACCCTCAGGAGCCCTACTGCAGATGGGTTTTCTGTCAGTCCAGGCAAGGTGTTTAATTGCTTAATGCTCTCTGCTTCTACAGCGGCAATTCCAAAGGCCCACCTGAATCCCTTCGGGTCTTTGTAATAGCCGCTCCGGAGGAAGTCTATGCCCAGAATACATGGAGCCCCTGGGCCGGTCACAATGGGATGTTTCTTCCATTCCTTCCCAGTCAGGCTCACCTCAGCTTCCACCAGGGTCAGTTGTTGTGATCCCCCTGTCACACCGGCAATGAAAACAGGCTCTGCCCCCACATATCCCGATGGTATTAACGTACACTGTGCACCAGTATCCACTAAAGCGTTATATTCTTGTGGCTCTGATGCGCCAGGCCATCGGATCCACACCGTCCAGAAAACACGATTTTCCCATGCCTCTACCTGGCTAGAGGCAGGGCCCCTCTATGCCTGATTATCCTTCTTTCCTTGGGCATATGTCTTGGAGGTTCCCTCAAGGGGATCAGACGTGTCATCATCATACCTGGCTGTTCGGCTACGGGCAACTGGGGCTGCTTTCCTTTTCTTACCTTCCTTCAATTCACGCACCCGTTGTGCCAGAACAGCAGTAGATTTTCCTATCCCATTTCCTCATGTTTTCTCCAGACTCACGCAAGAAGAACCACAACTCAGCTCGTGGGGTGTACCGTCTCTCCCCAACAAAGGAACGTCTGCGTTGGGTGCCAGGGCCTCTAATTTGCACAGCTGAGATTTGGAGGAGGTCCTCCTTAATCTCTTCCCTGAGTTTCTTGCGGCTTTCCTCTATTTTTCCTTCTAATTCCTGCAGTCGTGTCTCCACAGCTGCAATTCTGGCATGGGTCGGGCCATGTACAGCATCCGCATATGCCCGAAGCTTCTTTGCCATATCAAGCACAGTCTCATATACCTCCTCCCGCTTCATTATTGCTAGAGCAGAAGGGTATTCAGGTGGCCCAAGTCGCACCAGTTTTCTCCACATTACAGGTGTGCATGGTACAAGGTCCGGATTCCTAATTGTTACGTCTTCTGAAAAAATGATCTCCACCACTGCCATCTCCCTCAGGCGCTGGATCCCCTGTTCTATGGTCTTCCATCGTGTCTGCTGGACATAGAGGTCATCGGCACACAGATATCTTTGTGCTACGCTGTCCAGGACCCGTTCCCAGAGGCTTTGAGGGCTAGCACCCCTCATCATGCCTTGGTCGATGACAGGATCATGTGACAGGGACCCCAAATGCCTTGCTTCAGTGCCATCCAGAATGGTAGCCTCCCCTGCCGCATCCCAAAGGCGGACCAGCCAACTAATTATAGATTCGTCGGGCTGTCGCCGATAATCCTTCCTTAGGCCTCGGAGGTCCTTCAGGGAGAAGGAATCAATATTAGCCTCTGATCTTGTTCCACTTGCTTTGACTCCTGATTTTATGTCAGGAGGTGTTGAGGGTCCTTCTCCTGCATCGTACTCATCATTGTCATCCACGGGTCGATCAGTCTTCTCTGTGCACTTTCCACTTCGTGTGCTAGTAGCAACAGCCATTGGTTGAGGCTTACAGTCTGGTTTAACTACTGGGTTCGAACCTGGGCTGTTGGCTGCAGCCTGAGTGACTGGGATTGCTGCTGGTTTATCTCCTGCCCCCCTTCCTCTGTCTGCTGCCCTACAGTATCGAGCAGAGTACGATAAGCATATGCCAGGGCCCAGCTCACTGCAATGATCCTTTTCTCCTTGGGGTTATCCTGGCATTTCCCTTTCAGATACTTTGCCACCTCAGCTGGGTTCTGGATGTGTTCGGATGGAAAGTCCCAAACTACAGGATCAGAAAACTCCTTTAAAATTTTGCCCATATCCTCCCATTTCCCGCACTACTCAGGATTTTTCACCCTTAGTTGTACTCCTAAATCAGAGGTCTCACCAGCCCCTCTAGAAATCTCAGCCTTCATCTTATATAAACTGCGGACAGTATAGAGAAAGGTTATTAAATTAAATAACAGAAAGATGGTATCCTTGGCAGTCAGGGAGGACAGGACATTTCCTAATAGAGATGTAAACAATTTGGAGGAGGAAAAGGAAAGCAAAGGCTGAAAAACCTCCTCCCCCATAACAAATTTAGTACACAGCCACAACCACGAGTTATACATTCCTGGAGCCAATAACAACATTTTTATAAGCCCCTTGCAAAGTATTACAGCCAAGCCCAGCCCGATAAATATTCTCGTTGGTGCCCCTCTGCTACAAAAGCTACGTATTAGGGACAATACCGGAGCTACTTCTGGATAAGAAAATAACTCCAGGGACCATAAAGCGATCAAAACTTCTAAGAACCCTAATGACCACAAATAGAGGCAGGCTTTCACTCCAAATGACATCATAACTTTAAAAAGAGACATACCAATATTCCCGCAGAACGGTTAAAGCCAAAAATATTATTAGAATAAAGTTTTTTCCACTTTGTCTGGGCTTCCCCGTACGGGCCACCAAAGTATTTGTCCTGGTTTTGGACAAATTAGGGGAAAACACCTCCAAAGGAGCCCCCTATAGGAAACTAAACCCTCCGCAACCTCCCCCCCACCACCGGGTTCGGGAGGAATTCCTTCAGAGGGGAAGTGGAAAAAACTTGTTTATTAAGGAACAACAAAAAACACTCCCCAGCACAAGAGAAATAGCCCAAGATGACCACAGATGTTTTCACCAGTCCAAGGGGGTTGAGCTGTATCTCTCTTCGCCGCAGAGGGTACGCAGCTTCTTTCGCAGACCCCGGGGGAGCTCCTGCCCGGAGTAGGTCCGATGTCTTCGGGGGGGGGGGGGGGGGAAGGGAACAATGGAAACCGGGAAAAAGGGAAAAAAAAAAAGCAAGCCAGCGAAAAGCAGAGAAAAAAGAGAGGAAAGCAGAGCCAGCAAAGCATGCAGCCAGCAGCAAGCAAAAGCAGCAAGCAAGCTAAGCAGCAAGCCAGCAGCCAGCTGGGGGGCGGGGGGGAAGGAAGACAAAACAAACTGAGGACAGGGAACAGAAACCACGATTGGGATAATGAGCATGAGAATGTCCTGTCCCCACGACACATCCCTGTTGTCATCTATTTTCAACAATCTGATATATTAAACTTTCCACAAACACCCCCTTCTTTAGCCAATAAATAGTCTAAAGCCAAGCTATTCTGATACACTACAGTTTTTGTTTGGCTTTGCTGACTTGATATTAATTCCAGTGCCTGAGCAGCTTTGTTTGTTATCATCTCTGTAACTGCTTGAAGTCTTATAATATGATTCAGCATATAATTTGGGGCCAATACAGAGTTAGATTGCTGTTCTGGTTTTACCTTTTTGTTTACTAATTGTTCTTTTACCAGATCTTGGACTATATCTCTAAGATCAAATGTAAAACAAATCCATCTCTCCCCTTTTGGACATTCACTTCCTGTCTATTACCACTTTTTCCTAAGTTTCTTGTCATCCAATATTTTTCCCCATTTTGCCTGCAGGTACTTAATTTGGATGGGTTATAACAGTGACTGTTGACATGAGTGTGTGTAATAAAAAAGGAACTTTGGTTTCTTTCCATTTAATGCTTTTCATAGCATTTGTGACACGATCTTGCCAGTATCCCGAAAGGGAAAAGACAACAGAGTGACAGAAACAGGAATAACAGAGGTCTGGTATGGCTTATACCCCCACCTCCCCTGCCTATGGGGTTGCAACTCATAGCAGGTGTATATGATCTTCTCGGTGGTGAGTACAGTGGTCAACCCAGGCGTGCCCTCTTTTTCCCTTGTCACTTCCTTTTTACTAATTTTTAAGCAAATCGTTTTTAACACTCCTTAACTGTGGTTTCCCACTGTTCCTCAGGTATCTCTTATTCAACAGGCACTAATAATTTCCATCCACAAAACAAAGTTATTACTTCAGTTGTTTTGAGTTCCATCTGGATAGGTGTTTAGTACTCAGCACTTCCTGCAATGAGAGCAGAGATTTTGTGAACTACAATACCAATTATTCCTACAATTTAAACATTTACTTATAACCCAGCTAGTGTGTCCAGTATTGGGATGAATCAAGCAGAATATACAGTATGGCACTGATGGAAATTGTAATTCCCCCTCTTCTTTGTATAAGTCACAGGCTAAGGCCAGAATATGAAAACTCTGTCCAAAACAGTCCTGATTCTCCTGTTTGAAGTGGAAGTATTCCTCCCCAAGGAGGTGTTGGAGGCGTCTCAGGGCTTATCCAGGTGGTACTTGAAACCAATGATGTAAGCTTGGCCTTATTTCCTAATTAGGTGTGATTCTTTGTACATTCCTTGAATCATTTGGGTCTTCCCAAACCATTACCACCCAGTCCCATTTGAAAGTCAATTTGGTATCACCTGGTTTAGATGTGATAGTCCATTCCTCAGGTTCCTTCACAAGTCCTTTGATTCTGCTGGCATGAATTCACCCTCTTTCCCTGGTTCAGATTACTGCTTCAGTAGTACCTGAAAAGGACTTCTTAATAGCACAGGGACAGTGACAAAAGGAAGACAATACTACATCAGCTTTTGCCAGCAGCATTCCCCAAAACTTTCTGAGTTTAGCAAAAAGCTTTTTTTTTTCCACAACTGCCTCTTCTTCTTGTATCCAGATGTGCTAACAGCTGTAGAGGCAAATTCTTCTTTTTGTGTGCCACAATTAGTTAAACAAGAAAGGCCGGGCCGATTTTAACACGAGATGAATCACATCTATTGCTTTTTATCCTCTGCGCAATATTTAACTGTTTTAGTATCACAGACCAATTATTCAGTGCAAAAGCCCCCCCTCCTAACAGCAAGAAAAAAGAAAAGAAAGAAACAGAAAGAAAAAAGAAATCTTGCTTTAAAAATAAACCAACTTTGCGAGGTTTGGAGAATTACCAAGAGGTTAAGGCTACCTCTGCCTTGGTCTTATCTCTAGCATCTCAAGCACTGGCCCCTCTCTCCCTCTTTTCACAGCAGCGCTTTCAACGCCATCTCTCGCCCTTCCCCCAGTGCCACCACTGCACCGCAGCAGCCCTGGCCAGGGTGGACCCTTCCCTAGCGGCTTGCTCTGGGAGCCAGGGAACTCGCAGAGAGCCACCTGCGTGGGGACTCTGGGGGTGTGCCTCGCCTCCCTTTCTCCCCCTCCTTCTTCCACTCTCCCTCGACCCACTTGCCGGGGCCGAGGCTGCCATCCCGGACTTGGGACCCCAGCAGGTTGGGAGCCACTCCCGGCAGCTCTGCCACTGAGCCAGCCGGCTCCTCAGTGGGAAACCCGTGTGATCCGCGCCCAGCACTGCCACCGAGCTGGCGAGCACATCTGGCAACCCCACACCCTCTGGGATCCTGGCACAACCAAGCCAGCCCCCAACCTCCAGCGGCGGCCCATGCAAACCCCTCCCTGTGCTGCCTCCACCAGGTGGGCGAACACTGGGAGTTGCCGCACTGGGTCGGCCCCTGCCGCAGCCCCCGAGACCTTGCCGCTCACACGAGTGCGGCCAAACACCTCCAAACTGAAATGAACAGGGCTAATGCCTTTATTAGTGTTCAGCTCTTTATTGAAAAGATCAGCTGGACAAGGGGCCCGAACGGAGCTCGCCCCTGCTGTTGTAGCTTTCCCAGCTAGCTGATAGGGAAGGAGGCGCGCAGAGTCTGTTGCTGAAGTCCAGAGCAGCAGCTGTCCCCTCTCCTTCCCTTGTGGCAGCACCAGAAAGTTCTGTCTTTCCGTCTCCACTTCCCACAGCCTACTCTAGTCTAGTCTTTTTAGGTGATGATTGAAATGAACAGGGCTAATGCCTTTATTAATGTTCAGCTCTTTATTAAAAAGATCAGCTGGGCAGGGGGCTCGACGCAGAGCTCGCCACCACGGTTGTAGCTTTCCCAGGCGGCCGAAAGGAAGGAGGCGTGCAGAGTCTGTCACTGAAGTCCAGAGCAGCAGCTGTCCCTTCTTCTTTCCTTGTGTCACACCAGTGGCCAGAGGGTGAGGAGGCGTGGCGTGCAGAGTCTGTTGCTGAAGTCCAGAACAACAGCTGTCCCCGCTCCTTCCCTGGTGGCAGCACCAGGGCTCTCTCTCTCCTCTGTCTCCCTGCTTCTCAAAGCCTAACCTAGTCTATTCTTTCTTAGGTGATGGCGACAGTTAAAAGTCAATCAGGGGATGTGTTTCCCTCTTCCTCAGCTAGTGCATTTGTCTAGACTCCTCTACTGTGTTCAGTTTTTTTATTTATATTCCTTTTTATCTCCTAAAAATACTCGCACGATCCTAAGGGGTTTTTATTTGCATGTTAGTCCCAGAATGGCAGCATGGAGGGGTAGGAGGCCAGTTATCTCCAGGTAGTTTAGAGAAAACAAACAGAGGAATTAGCTAATTAGCATTTCAATATCGGTACTTAGCTAGAGTTAGTAGTTTCTTTTAGTGTTGCCATGGGAACTAGGAAGACCCTGCCCGTGTCTCTGGGGAACACATGGAAACTGTTCATTACAATGATGACGGGCAAAAGTCAGTCAGGGGATGTGTTTCCCTCTTCCTCAGCCAGGGCATTTGTCTAGCCCCCTCTACTGTGTTTAGTTCTTTATTTAGGGGTGTCTTTATCCCCTAAAAATACTCCCATGATCTCAAGGGTTTTTTAGTTTGCATTTTAGTCCCAGAATGTCCGCGTGGGTGGGGGAGGCAGGTTATCTCCAGGTAGTTTAGAGGAAACAAACAGAGCAATTAGCTAAATAACATTTCAGTATCGGTACTCAGATAGAGCCAGCAGCTGTTCCAGTGTTGCCATGGGAACTAGGATGGCCCTGCCTGCGTCTCTGGGGAACACCTGGGAACTTTGTTCATTACACTAACGTTGTCACCCCCCGACCTGGCGTCCCCAGGTGCTTCTGACATTCTTTTTCTTTAGTAAGCATCTGGACAAACCATTGTGAAAAATGCATATTTCATGATTGGCTTTTTGCAAATGTTACAATGAATATTATATGTGTAATGTTGGAAAGTTATGCTGTATTAAAATTTTAATGATATAGTAAATGTAGTTTTGTAATTAAAATTAAGCTTTAGTAGTTAAAATAGAAACTATGTGTGTGAGATATTCTTTTTATTAGCTCAAGAAAAGGAGAAGATAATCAAGAAATTCTTCGCACAGAGATAACAATTGCAGAAACCCCTAAATTTTCCAGAGGAGAGGAATTTATGGCTTTCCTTATCAACAGAAACGAAGTTCTTCAAGCCTGACTTAGACTCGAAGGCGCCTGGGGATTAACAGAAACTTTTTGACAAGTACCATATGAATTTCTTGTTTTAAATAAAATATATGCATAATCATGACGTGTTTTGTATATGCAACAGGTAACCCCTCTTAAGGAGTAAATTCTCTTTTAACAGGGTCCTTTTCCTGGCTCATTTTTGTCCAGAAAGAGGTACCCAGCCCAGGCTGTAACTCTTTGCTGTTATTGTCTCATTAATTGTCCTAACTCTAATTGTCTAACCTTTATTACTATACTTGTATTATTATTTTTATAACCATTTTATTTTTATTAAACTTTTATAAATTTTTAAAAGAAGTGATTGGCGTTTATTACACCATCAACAGATTTTCATTTCCCTTCAAGGAAGGCTTGTTCTGCTAAATCTTCCTGAACCCCAGTTCAGCACAGAACAACCTCCAAACAACCATGTGTTATGGCACTTCCCTGCCCTTCATACAGAAATTGTATTCAAACTGCTGTCCTCCTCCAGTACCAAGATATCATTATTCCACATTCCAAAATCCTAGAGTCCGTTAACCACCCTTCTTCTTTTTCAACCTCTAATTTTCTTCTTTTTTCATTTTTTCCCCTATTTTTTCCTCTTTTTTCCTCTGATTTAACACATTTTGCACCGCACGAGGTGTATACACAACTAGTTTATCTCTAAAAATTTGTCCACAGCTCTCTTCAGTTCTGGTACAACCCCCACTTCCAGTTGCATCTGCAAGTCTCTCCCCAACAAGATGATGCCTTCCCCAGGAACCAACAAGACATCTCCTATTCCCATTCCAGTCTCTCTCCTAATTACTCCATCTTCAATGACAGGGATTTTAAACCTTTCTCCTTCTTCCCCTGCCACTTTCACCGTGTCACCACCCATATCACATCTCCCTGGAATCTCCACCACACAAGTTCTCTCCACCCCAGAATCAACCACAAATTCCAATACTTCCTCTTGGGGGCTTGCTTCCCAAGTTATCAAAGGCTCCACACAGCATTCATTGCCCAGAAAACAGAGCCCATGATCTTCTCACTCCTTCACAGGGCACTTCCCCTGAAGCACCTCCAAGTCTTCCTCTAAGTGCAGGTGCCCTCCCCCATGATGCCGTTGAGCAGGATGGGAACAGAGAACTCTAGATTAGAAGGCAAAGAAAATGAATTCTGATTTATTTCAAATGTACTGCTCTATATATAGAGAACATCGTGCAGATTAATTTCATTGGTCTTAGAGTAAAAACATCTCACACCATTGGTGTGCAGTGAATGACGCATAGTGGCAGAACATATTGATAAACAATGTGAACAACAAGATAGATTAGAGAATTATTTACATTCTTTCCCAACTGCTTCCCAGGCTCTTGCCTGGTTAGAAAACCCTTTTCTCTTTCTCTCTGACTGAGCTGAGAATATCCACACCCCCACTGCAGCAGAAACAGGCATTCCTAGTCCCTCCCTGGCACCCTGACCACACCGAGGCTCTGTCCCCCTCCTGAACCCCTCCCATAGATACAGCGGGAGCTGGAATCACCGAGAGAACAGAGAAAAGAGTGGGGGTCTGTAGGAAAGACATTTCTGTGCCATTCTTGTGAGCCAGCCAGGAGGCTTCCTGAAGGTAAGGAAAGCCTCATATCTCTCTTGAGGAAGTCACCAAGGTTATCACCATGACAACATGAAGAAAGAGTGAAAGTAAAAAGATGTGGACTTTGGTTGGCTCATTGAGTGATGTGGCTCCTTTTGCCCATCGAAAGTTTTGTTTCTTCTTTATAACCAATGGGTAGTGTATGTTTTCATTAAGTAAATGTAAGCATCTTGTAAGAGTATAAAAGCAAGATGTTGCTTAAATAAAGAGGTCTATACAGCCTTCTGACTGAGTCCTGGTGCTTTGCACCGTGTGGGGCTCTATAGCAACATCTGGTGGCCGTCCGCCATGATTACAACTGGGCTGTAAAAAAGGAAAAAAAATAAGAGAAAAATCTTGAAGGGTACCCTAATAAATGAAGGCAGCAAGGAGGCTGCGGAGGTCTGGACCTAATTCAGACATGTGATTCGAGGTGAGCGATTGGGAAAAATAATGGGAAATAATTTATCAAATGAGGAAAAGACTGTTTTGTCCACGTGGAAAGTCTTATTGAAAAGGAAAAATGTTCAAGCTTCTGATTATGCCCTTCGTAGTTTACTGATATGGTGTAAATCACAGGACTTTGAAGCTGATGCTGACACTGCCTTCAGTGTCAGGGCATGGAAAAAGTTTGGGAAGAGACTATGGGAAGTGATATCTAAGGGGGATAAGAGGGTTGTCATTTTGGCTACTACTTGGAGATTGTTGTATGAGGCATTGAAGGAATGGAAAGCAGAACAAGATAGAAGGGAGAAATTGGAGGAAGAGGAAGTAGAGCAAAAAACTGAAGTGGAGGAACAGGAGGAAGATGTGGCTGAGCCTGTTGATATATCCCCCCCTGAGGAGTCTGCTGCAGTTGCTGTGGAGGGTCCCCCAGGGTTTGCTATCGTGAGAATCAAACGGCAGGCTGAGACTGCTCCTCGGTATTCATCTCCAAAAGACTATATTAAACCTGTGTATATTTTGCCTGCTCAGCAGTTAGTTGAACTGAGTTATAAATCAAAGTACCTTATGCCTGTGCAGCAATTAGCCAAAATGAAGTTACAGAAGAAGCGATGTGAAGAACAGGCTGGGTCGTTGGCCCTTCTATCTCCCCCTGGGCCGTTTGCTACCCCCCCCCCACCCTCCCATGTGTTGGCTGTTCCCCCCTCACCCTCCCGTGGGTCAGCTGCTCCCCCCTCACTCTCCTGTGGATCGGCTGCTCCCCCCTCACTCTCCTGTGGATCGGCTGCTCCTCCCCTGCCCTCCCGTGGTTCGGTTGTCCCCCCCCCGCTTCCCCTTGAGCCGTCCGCCTCCTCTCCATGTTCCCTTGAGCCGTCCGCCCCCCCTCTGCCCCCCTTTGAGTTATCTGCCTCCGCTTCACCCCCCATTGAGCCGTCTGCCCCCCCTCTCCCTTCTGAACTCATTGAACAAATGCAATCTTTAACATTGTGTCCTTCTTCGCCTAGTGATAGTTCTGACGATGAACTGCCAGTGACAAGTACATCTAAAATGTCGCAGGGATCTGTTTCTGCTAGACCTCATAGCAGATCCAGGTCTACTGTTTCTTGGACTTTACCTCCCTGCCAGGTGGCTGTGACTCCTTGACATCCTTTGCAATTTTGGGAGCATGTGAGAATGAAAGCAGCTGAAGTGGGAGATTGGAATTTGTTGGAGAAAATAGGTCCACCTAAAAGGATGGAGATGGCTGCTGCTGCTTCTGGTGGGCCTGTGGCTTTTCCTGTTTTCAAAGCTGCTCCTTGCGGCGGCTACCTGCCACGACCTCAAGCAGTCGAGAAGCGCTGGCTAGCACTGCCTGTGTAAGGCCGGGTGGCCGCCATGTGTGTGCAGGCACTCCAGGGTAATGGCATCTGCCTCCCTGGTAATTCTGAGCACTGCGGCGCGGGTAACGCAGCTTTGGTGGCTTCAAACGCTGAGAGGAGACAAAGGGACGAGAGAAGG
The DNA here is from genome assembly GCF_026979565.1 of Vidua chalybeata. Classification (NCBI taxonomy): domain Eukaryota; kingdom Metazoa; phylum Chordata; class Aves; order Passeriformes; family Viduidae; genus Vidua; species Vidua chalybeata. Next base: position 1,279,718 of record NW_026530331.1, read on the forward strand.
ACACTTTGTTTGCAAGCCCTAAGAACTTTTATTCCCCCATGCGTGGTCGGAACAAAATGCTCCCAGAGCAATGCAATGCAAAATGCTGGAGAACAAAGAATGACAACAGATTATGTAGGGGGTGGGCAGACAGGGGTGGAAACCTGGTTCGCCCAACGGGGGCAAACGATAGAGAAATGACATCAACTATAACAACCAATGGTAACAACAGAGGTGGGTACACCGTTCTGGGACGAATAGAAAGGCTAAGGTGGGGTGATTGATACAGAACTTTCATGAAGAAGATGGGGGTGGTTACAAGATTGACACTCGTCAGGGAGTGATCAAACCTTGACTGATAGGACCAAATAAGGAGAAAACAGGGAGAGGTGAGAAGATTGACAGGTAACTGTGGATCTGAGTGGCAGGAACTTTCGGGGTAAACAACTTGGAGCAAACCACTGTGAGGGGAAAAATAGGGGAATACAAGGAACAAACCTAACTAACATTAATAAAACTCTTGACTAAATCAACCCAACCTACAACAGCTTCTAATTCAGGACAACGAGATAGCCATCAGGTTTTTGCATGGAGGGTTGTGCAGGATCTCCAGGCAAAAGTAGATCAGTATGGTGTTAATTCTTCGCAGGTGATGCAATTGATTCATGTTCTAAATGCTGATATACTTGCTCCTTATGATATTGTTCACCTTGCTACGATTCTGTTTCAGCCAGTGCAGTATGGTATGTTTCAAGCTACCTGGAAACAAATGGTTGAAAGAGTAGCACTGGATGATATGCAGTTACCTCAGCACGATCCACATCATGCTGTGGGAGTTGATGCCTTGCTGGGCAATGAACCATTCTCTAACCTGGATTTGCAGGCAAGATGGGACCCCCTGGTTCTGGCACAGGTTCAGCAGCTGGGTATGAGTGCTTTACTTAAAACAATGGAAATGGCAGCTCCTGAACTGAGGTATATTACTATCCAGCAAGGGGTAAAGGAACCTTTTCTGCAGTTTGTGGAAAGGGTTGCTGCAGCCCTTGAGAAGCAAGTAGAAGATGATAAGTTGAGGCAAATTTTATGCAGACAATTAGCCCGGGACAACGCAAATGAAGATTGCAGGAGAATTATTGATTCTTTACCAGGAGATCCCTCGCTGTCTGATATTGTAGTTACTTGCTCAAAGGTTGGTTCAGTTGGGCATAAAATGGCTGCTCTGGCAACAGTCTTGAAGTCTTCACCCAGATGTTCTGCTTGTGAAGAATCAGGGCATGTGAAGGCACAATGCCCTCAAACTGCTGGACGGTTTGTACACTCTAGGGTAATCTGGACCAATAAAGCGCCTTGTTGTCTTTGTGGTAACTTTGGCCATATTGCTAAATTTTGTAAGTTTCAATCTTTTTCAGGTGGTTGACAAGTGCAGGGAAACTGGAAGAAGAATGCGAAGGGGCACATGGAGACACAAATACCCCAACAACAATGACAAGCCCTGCCAGCATTACAAAGGTCTCCATTTGTGAACGATGCACAGGGGCCACGAGAGGCTCCACAGGGATTGATATACCGACAGCTGACACAGTAACTATTTTGACAAGACTATTTTTGTTATTATCCAAAAAGGCACTTGTATTGCTCAACTTGTTCCTTTTATGAGTTCTGTTCCAACTGTAGTGGACCGGAGTCGTAGCACTGGAGGTTTTGGATCTACAGGACCGCCTCAGGTTTTTTGGACTCAAAAGGTAATAGATGAATGTCCAGAAATACAATGTTTGGTCACCACTAAGGGATGTCATCCAGAAACCACAACAATATCGGGTTTACTTGACACAGGAGCAGATGTAACTATAATTTCACAGTTTTTTTGGCCTTCAACATGGCCCCTCACTCAATCAACCTTTGGAGTTGTTGGGTTAGGTGGGTCAACTGCTGGTGCTTTATCTGCTACTGCGATCACTGTAACACATCCTGAAGGCCAACAAGCTAACATCAGACTTTATGTTACTAACACTCAAGCTAACTTATGGGGATGTGATTGTTTAACCCAATGGGGTGTTAAAATTACAACGGATTTTTAGTGGGGGCCACTGGGATGCAGGGCCTTAAACATCCCGTTGTATCCTTGACATGGTTGACAGATAAGCCTGCTTACTGAAAAGCTTCTTGCCCTGCAAGGCTTAGTGGCAGAACAATTGCAAGCTGGACATATTGAAAAATCATTTAGCCCATGGAATACTCCTATGTTTTTAATAAAAAAGAAATCAGGTAAATGGAGACTTTTGCATGATTTGCAGCGGATAAATGCTGTGATGGCCACAATGGGTGCTTTACAATCAGGTCTTCCAACACCCACAATGATTCCACAAGGATGGAAAATAATTATCATTGATTTGAAAGATTGCTTTTTTACAATTCCATTGGCTGATCAGGATAAGGAAAAATTTGCTTTTACTGCGCCTTCTTTAAATAATGATAAACCAGGCCAAAGATATCAGTGGATGGTTCTGCCTCAAGAAATGAGAAATTCTCTGAGTATTTGTCAATGGTTTGTGGCACAAGCCTTATCTAAGGTCTGAGAGTAATTTAGCAATTTTCAACCTGTAAAATTGGACATTGAAATTAAAAATGTTACTGATGTACAGAAATTGGTTGGTGCAATAGGTTGGCTTAGGCCATACTTGGGGATAACTAATCATCAACTGCAACCTTTGTTTGACTTATTGTCAGGGATTACTTCCTCTACCGATGAGAGACATTTGATTGCTGCAGCAAAAAAGGCTGTAGAAGAAATTGAATTGGCCTTGACATCTAAATTTGCTACCAGGATAGATGTTTCTGTTGATGTGCAATTATTTATTTTGAGAGATGATGAAATACTATGTGGATTGTTGTGTCAATGGAATGATAAATGGGAAGACAAATTGCATATTTTGGAATGGACATTTCTATCTTTCAGGTCCCGAAAAACAGTTCCAGGTCTTTATGAGCTTTTTGCACACATCATTATCAAAGGTCGCAGATGCTGCCATGAAATCTTAGGCCGTGATCCTGTAACTATTGTCATACCTGTACAACAATGGTATTTTGAGTGGTGTTTTCAAAACAATCATGAGTTGCAATCTGCCTTATATTCTTTTACAGGTCAAATAGCATATCATTTACCTTCTCATCCTATTTTGAATTTCACTGAGGAGATTCCCTTTCAGGGGAAACAACTTTGTTCTTCTGTTCCAGTGGAAGGTGCAACAGTTTTTACAGATGGATCAGAGAAAACTGGAAAAGCTGCTGTAGCCTGGAAGAAGGATGACCGCTGGGAATATGAAGTAATGGTTCAACAAGGGTCTCCTCAATTAGTTGAACTTTGTGCCGTACTTTTGGCCTTTACCTGGTTTCCTAGTTCTGTAAATACAGTTACTGATCCTGTTTATGTTGCTAATTTAGTAAAACAGTTGGATCAAGCTGTGTTGCATAATGTAAAGGAGAAACTATTATTTGTTATGTTGTTGAAATTGTGGACTGTTATTTGTAAGTGAAAGCATTCTTATTTTATTATGCATATCCATAGCCATACATAGCTACCTGGATTTTTTGTTGAAGGTAACACCTAAGTGGATTCCCTTGTGGCTGCCTCAGCAGTAAAAACAGTGCCTAATGTGTTACAGCAAGCTGTTATATCTCATCAATTTTTTCATCAAGGTGCTCAGGCACTATGGCAGCAATTTAAATTATCACATAGTGAAGCAAAGTCAATTATTTCTTCTTGTTCTGATTGTCATATGTCTCATGTTTTGCAATATTACGGTATTAATCCTAGAGGCTTACTCCCTTTGCAAGAATGGCAAACAGATGTTATAAAAATGCCTGAATTTGGCCATCTAAAGTATGTTCATATTACAATTGACACCTTTTCTCATGCCATGGTTGCCTCAACATTGGCAGGTGAAACAGCACAAGATGTTATTGCCATGCCTTTTCCATCTTAGGCGTTCCACCACATGTAAAGACGGATAATGGCCCGGCATATGTTTCAAAGAAATTGCAGGTGTTTTTTCGTGCCTGGGGTGTTGATCATTCCACTGGTATTCCTCATGCTTCAACAGGTCAAGTGATTATTGAATGTGCCCATGATGTGTTGAAGTGTCAGGTACAAAAACAAAAAGGGGGAATGCAGAGGGAGTCGCCTCAAGTGAGATTAGATAAAGCTGTTTATGTGTTAAACTTTTTGCGTCCTTTACCTTGTTACTTTGTTCTTTTCTCTCTCCGACTTCCTTGTTTTCGCCCGGCTACTCTTTCCCGGGGCGCTGGCCAGGCGCTTCCGGGAGCAGCCGGAGAGAAGCAACAAACACTTTGTGGGTTCGTTTGATACAGACAGAGCTGTTTAGAGAGCGCGATCAAGACCGGGATAAAGAGACTCAAGAGATTGGACACTTGTTGTGCAGTCCAAAGTAGGTTGTATTTGCTCGAACACCGCACGTGCAGGTGACAATGATCAGGGGTCGAGACACAGGCTATATAGGGGAAAATAAGAGATAAGGTGAAACCAATAGAACAATACCCAGTGTGAATACATTATAGGTAAAATCCAATGGGAATAACTCCAGGGGGAAGGATGAATACACGTAAAAATACAGAATAGAAACTCCAGCTTTAGGTTTAGGAAACAGAAACTCCCATCTCAAATTCACAAAGCCTTTTTGCTCCGTTTGCGTAGCTGTACACTACAACATTACCTGACTTGCAATTGTCTCCAATATTCTATCACTTTTCGTCTTTGAATTCGAAACAGCCAAACTTTCAGAAAGGTATTAAGGTATGGGTAAAAGATTTAATCACGGGAAAGTGGACTGGCCCAGTAGAATTAGTAACATGGGGAGGAGGATATGCATGTGTTTTAACAGAGAATGGCTCTTGTTGGGTCTCTGCTCGTTGTGTTAAACCTTATTTGGAGCACACAGGAAAGGACAGGACGTGTCGTTCCACAGCTGAAGCAAAATGAGTAGGTAAATGTATTGGTTATTAGGTGGATGGAAGCATGGACCCTCAAAGAATGTGTGGTAAAGATGGTAATTCAAGGCAGAGTAAAGGGAGTTATTGACTTATGCTGAAAATCTAAATTTAAGTTTGTGGATGTTACTTTTGCTTCTGTTCTTCGAATTCTCTAGCAGAGAGGTTAGTAGTACTGAAAAATGTGTCTCGCACCATTTCCTTTTGCAGGGCACCCACGGTCCCAAAAATAGGGAAATTTGATGTACCAAAGGGAGAAACGTTGCCGTTCCATAGGGGTTGAATCAGTAGCTGAAGTCCACATTTTGAGCAACTAGGTTGGTTGCCCATTATGATAGCAGCAACCAGTTGTAAAGTTAAGTGGATGCCACTTTGTTCTAAGCTGTGACTAGGCAGACAACATTTATTTGACTAGAGGTGAAGGTGTCATTCTGCTAGAAATGTGTCATCCAGAAATTGCGAGGTCTATAACAGCATTTGAATATCTATTTTTTATGTGCCTTGTTTGTACATGAATGTTAAGATTGTGAGGGTGTCCTAGGGTGACGGTATGGTGCTTTTATCCCAAATCGTGTGTTCTGTTTATGCCTGATATTATGTTCTGTGCCTACAGGATTGACTCTGAAAATGAAGGATTGTTTTGTCTTGTTATTAGCCGGCTCACCTCCCCCCATGGTCTGTGTCTAGGAGAGGCTTGGCTGGCTTGGCTTGCTTGCTTGCTTGCTGGCTTGCTGGCTTGCTTGCTTTTGCTTTTGCTTTTGCTTATTAGTTAGTTTAGCTAGGCAGTCCAATTTTTACCCTGGACTGTTTCTTTTTCCCTTCCCTTTCCCTTTCCTGAATATCATCTGAACCTGCTCTGGACCGGGACCTGGGAAACACCAAGAAACACCGAGAGTCTGCATTTTGTGACCTGCAGCAGCCATCCCCAGCACCAGAGACTGATAGCTGGGCGACCACTCCCAGGAGAGACTTTCTGAATTTGTCATCTCTTCAGAGCGGTGAAAGAGTTTTGTCATCTGGTGTTGTTGTTTTTTTGTATTGGGGAGTGTTTTGCTTGTTAAATAAACAGGGCTTTTTTCCACTTCTCTCTGAGGAAATCCTTCCTGAACCAGGTGGGGGGAGGGGCCATGGGGGGTTTGCTTTCTGGGGGCTCCTTCCAGAGGTCTTCTCCCAAATTTGCCCTAATCTAGGACAAATATTTTGGCGCCCAACTCGTGGCTTGAGAGAGTGGAAAAAACCCTGTTCTAATCATATTTTGGTTGCAATTACTCTGGGCTGGTATAGAGCAGTTACTGGCTATGTTGTTTGAATTCATAATGTCCCTAGGGGTAAAGGCCTGCATGTGTTTCTGGTCCCCAGGGTTTTTTGAGGTCTTAATACCTCTGTGGTCCTTAGGTTTATTTTCTTATGCAGAAATAGCTTCGGTATTGTCCCTAATACGTAGTTTTTGCAGTAGGAGGGGCACTGACCAGTATATCCATCGGGCTGGGCTTGGTTGTAATGGCTTGCAGGAGGTTTATAAAGGTGGTGGTGTCGGTTCCAGGAATGTATGGTTCATGGTTATGGTTGTGCACCCAGTTTGTTAGAGGAGAAGCAGGAGATGAGGCTTTTCAGCCTTTGCTTTCCTTCTTCTCCGCTGAATCTGTTACATCCCTATTGGAGAATGTTCAGTTTTCCCTGAATGGTAAAGAGACCATCTTTCTGGTATTCAATTTGGTAAGCTTTCTCTATACAGTCTGCAGCTTCTCTAGAATGAGGGCTGAGATTTCTAGAAGGGCTGATGAGACCCCTGACCCAGGAGTAGACCCAGGTGTGGGAAATCCTGAGTGGTGTGGGAAATGGGAGGATATGGGCCAAATCCTGAAGGAGTTTTCTGACCCTATAGTCTGGGACTTTCCATGTGAACAAATTCAGAACCCAGCTGAGGTGGCAAAGTACCTGAAAGAGAAGTGCCATGATACCCCTAAGGAGAAAAAGATCATTGCAGTGAGCTGGGCCCTGGCATATGCTTATCGCACTCTGCTAGATACTGTAGGGCAGCAGACAGAGGAAGGGGGGCAGGGAAATAAACCAGCAGCTATCCCAGTCACTCAGGCTGCAGCCAACAGCCCAGGTTCGAAGCCAGCAGCTAAACCAGACTGTAAGCCTCGACCAATGGCTGTTGCTACTAGCACGAGAAGTGGAAAGTGCACAGACAAGACCGATCGACCAGTGGATGACGATGATGATTATGATGCAGGAGAAGGACCCTCAACGTCTCCTGACATAAAATCAGGAGTCAAAGCAACTGGTGCAAGATCAGAGGCCAGTATTGAGTCCTTTTCCCTAAAGGACCTCCGTGGCCTAAGGAAGGATTACACTCGACGACCTGATGAGTCTATAATTAGTTGGTTGGTCCGTCTTTGGGATGCTGCAGGTGAAGCTACAATTCTGGATGGCACTGAAGCGAGGCATTTGGGATCCCTGTCACATGATCCTGTCATCGACCAAGGCATGATGAGGGGAGCTAACCCTCACAGCCTCTGGGAACGGGTCCTGGAAAGTGCAGCACAGAGATACCTGTGTGCAGATGATCTTTATATGCAGCAGACCCAGTGGAAGACTATAGAACAAGGGATCCAACGCCTGAGAGAAATGGCAGTGGCAGAGATGATCTTCTCAGATGAAATAACAACTAGGAATCCAGACATGGTACCATGTACATCTGTGATGTGCCGAAAACTTGTACGGCTTGGGCCACATGAATATGCTTCTGCTTTAGCAATAATGAAGCGGCATGACAGGGATGAGACCGTGCTCGATATGGCAAAGAAGCTCCGAGCATATGCAGATGCTGTGCATGGCCCGACACGTGCCAGAATTGCAGCAGTGGAAACACGTCTACAGAAATTAGAAGACAAGATAGAGGAGAATCATAAGAAACTCAGGCAGGAGATTAAAGAGGACCTTCTCCAAATCTCGGCAGTACAAATTAGAGGCCCTGGTATCCAACACAGACATTCTCCAGATGGGGAGAGAAGGTACACCCCACGAGCTGAGCTGTGGTTCTTCTTGCGTGATTGCGGAGAAAACATGAGGAGATGGGATGGAAAATCTACTGCTGCTCTGGCACAACGGGTGCATGAATTGAAGGAAGGCAAGACTCAGAGAGGAAGTTCCACCAAAAGGAAAGCAGTGCCAATTGCCCGTAGCCAAGCCTCCAGGTATGATGATGATGATGATGACATATCCGATCCCCTGGAAGGAACCTCTAAGACATATACCCAAGGAAAGAAGGACAACCAGGCTTAGAGGGGCCCTGCCTCTAGCCAGGTAGAGGTGAGGGAAAACCGTGTTTTCTGGACTGTGTGGATCCGTTGGCCTAGCACATCAGAACCACAAAAATATAAGGCTTTGGTCGATACTGGTGCGCAATGCACATTGGTCCCATCAAGACACATGGGGGCAGAACCTGTCTCCATCGCTGGCGTGACAGGGGGATCACAGGACTTTACCTTGGTGGAAGCTGAGGTGAGCCTGACCGGAAATGAGTAGAAAAAACACCCTATTGTGCCTGGCCCAGAGGGCCCATGCATTTTGGGCATAGATCACCTCCGAAGGGGGTATTTTAAATACCCAAAAGGACTCAGGTGGGCATTTGAGATAGCGGCTGTAGTGACAGAGGGCATCCAGCAATTGAACACCTTGCCTGGACTGTCTGAGAATCCAACTACAGTAGGACTTCTGAAGGGAGAAGAGCAAAAGGTACCAATTGCCAGTTCAACAGTGCATCGCCGACAGTACAGAACAACTCGAGATGCTGTGGCTCCCATCCATAAGATGATTCGAGAGCTGGAGAGCCAAGGGGTGGTCAGCAAAACCCACTCACCCTTCAACAGCCCTATTTGGCCTGTGCGTAAATCTGAAGGAGAATGGAGATTGACAGTGGACTACCGTGCATTGAACAAAGTGACTCCACCACTGAGCGCTGCTGTGCCGGACATGCTGGAACTCCAGTACGAGCTGGAGTCCAAGGCAGCAAAGTGGTATGCCACTATTGACATTGCTCATGCATTTTTCTCCATTCCTCTGGCAGCAGAATGCAGGCCTCAGTTTGCCTTTACGTGGAAGGGAGTGCAATATACCTGGAATCGACTGCCCCAGGGGTGGAAGCACAGTCCTACCATCTGCCATGGACTGATCCAGGCTGCACTAGAAAAGGGTGAGGCTCCAGAACATTTACAGTATATCGATGATATTATTGTGTGGGGGAAAACGGCAGCAGAAGTGTTTGAGAAAGGAGAGACAATAATCCAGATTCTCCTGAAAGCCGGTTTTGCCATCAAGAGGAGCAAAGTCAAGGGACCTGCTCGAGAGATCCAGTTCCTGGGAGTGAAGTGGCAAGATGGGCGGCGTCAGATTCCTACAGATGTCATCAACAAGATCACAGCTATGTCCCCACCAACCAACAAGAAGGAGAGGCAAGCTTTCTTAGGCGCCATAGGTTTTTGGAGAATGCACATTCCTGAGTACAGTCAGATCGTGAGCCCTCTTTACCTGGTCACCCGCAAGAAGAACAATTTCCATTGGGGCCCTGAGCAGCAACAAGCTTTTGCCCAGATTAAGCAGGAAATTGCTCATGCAGTAGCCCTTGGCCCAGTCAGGACGGGACCAGAGGTCAAGAATGTGCTCTACTCTGCAGCCGGGAACCATGGTCTGTCCTGGAGCCTTTGGCAGAAGGTGCCTGATGAGACTCGAGGCCGACCACTAGGATTTTGGAGTCGGAGCTACAGAGGGTCTGAAGCCAACTACACCCCAACAGAGAAGGAAATCTTGGCTGCCTATGAAGGAGTCCAAGCTGCCTCAGAGGTGATTGGTACAGAAGCGCAACTCTTCCTGGCACCCCGACTACCGGTGCTGGGGTGGATGTTCAGAGGAAAGGTTCCTACTACCCACCATGCCACCAGTGCTACATGGAGCAAGTGGATTGCTCTCATCACGCAACGCGCCCGTATTGGTAAACTGAATCACCCTGGGATTTTGGAAGTAAATACAAATTGGCCTGAAGGTGAAAACTTTGGTGTCACAGATGAAGAACAAGAACCAGTGACACGGGCTGAAGAAGCTCCACCCTACAACCAATTGCCAGCAGAGGAAACACGCTATGCTCTCTTCACTGACGGCTCCTGTCGCATCATAGGGATGAATCGGAAGTGGAAAGCAGCTGTATGGAGCCCCACACGACGGGTTGCGGAGGCCACTGAAGGAGAAGGTGGATCAAGTCAACTTGCTGAACTCAAAGCCGTTCAACTGGCCCTAGACATTGCAGAAAGGGAGAAGTGGCCAAAGCTCTACCTCTACACTGATTCATGGATGGTAGCCAATGCTCTGTGGGGATGGCTGGAGAGATGGAAAGGGGCTAGCTGGCAGCGTAGAGGAAAACCAATTTGGGCTGCTGAAGAATGGAAAGACATTGCTACCCGGGTACAGAAACTACCTGTGAAGGTTCACCATGTAGATGCTCATGTCCCCAAGAGTAGAGCTAATGAAGAGCAGCAAAACAATCAGCAGGTAGATCAGGCTGCAAAGATAGGGGTGTCAAAGATAGATTTAGATTGGCAACACAAGGGGGAGTTGTTCTTAGCACGATGGGCCCATGATGCCTCAGGCCATCAGGGTAGAGATGCCACCTATAAGTGGGCACGAGACCGAGGGGTGGATTTAACCATGGATAGTATTTCTCAGGTTATCCATGACTGTGAGACATGTGCTGCCATCAAGCAGGCCAAGCGAGTGAAGCCCCTATGGTATGGGGGACGGTGGTCCAAGTACAGGTATGGGGAGGCCTGGCAGATTGACTACATCACACTGCCCCAGACACGCCAAGACAAGCGCTACGTGCTCACAATGGTGGAAGCCACCATGGGATGGTTGGAAACCTACCCTATGTCTCATGCTACAGCCCGTAACACCATCCTGGGCCTTGAAAAGCAGGTCCTTTGGAGGCATGGTACCCCTGAGAGGATTGAGTCAGACAATGGGACTCATTTTAAGAACAGCCTTATCAACTCCTGGGCTAGGGAACGTGGCATTGAGTGGGTGTACCATATCCCCTAACATGCACCAGCCCGTAACACCATCCTGGGCCTTGAAAAGCAGGTCCTTTGGAGGCATGGTACCCCTGAGAGGATTGAGTCAGACAATGGGACTCATTTTAAGAACAGCCTTATCAACTCCTGGGCTAGGGAACGTGGCATTGAGTGGGTGTACCATATCCCCTACCATGCACCAGCTGCAGGCAAGGTGGAGAGGTACAATGGACTGTTAAAAACCACCTTGAAAGCATTGGGTGGGGGATCTTTCAAAAACTGGGAGCAGCATTTGGCAAAGGCCACCTGGTTAGTTAACACCCGAGGTTCCACCAATCGAGCAGGTCCTGCCCAGTCTGAGTCCCTGAATATAGTAGACAGAGATAAAGACCCAGTGGCACATATCAGAGGTTTGTTAGGGAAGACAGTGTGAATCAATTCTGCCTCGAGTACAGACAAACCCATTTGTGGGATTGTCTTTGCTCAGGGACCAGGTTGTACATGGTGGATAATGCAGAAAGATGGAAGAACATGATGTGTACCTCAGGGAGACCTGATTGTGGGGTGACACTCATATGCAAATATCACAATTTGCTGGATGTTACTGCCATTGTTTGTACATTAAACCACAGAGCAAGTGAAATAGAAGGAAATGTGTAAGTGTCGAAGGTCTGAGTAAGTGAAAGATGGAAGTTTTACTTGATGAAGTTTTTACATTATGTTTGATAGTTATGTTAACCATTTGGAGATAAGGGATGGAATGTCCTAGGGTGACGGTATGGTGCTTGTATCCCAAATCGTGTGTTCTGTTTATGCCTGATATTATGTTCTGTGCCTTCAGGACTGACTCTGAAAATGAAGGATTGTTTTGTCTTGTTATCAGCCGGCTCACCTCCCCCCATAGTCTGGGTCTAGGAGAGGCTTGACTGGCTTGGCTTGCTTGCTTGCTTGCTGGCTTGCTTGCTTTTGCTTTTGCTTTTGCTTTTGCTTATTAGTTAGTTTAGCTAGGCAGTCCAATTCTTACCCTGGACTGTTTCTTTTTCCCTTCCCTTTCCCTTTCCTGAATATCATCTGAACCTGCTCTGGACCGGGACCTGGGAAACACCAAGAAACACGGAGAGTCTGCATTTTGTGACCTGCAGCAGCCATCCCCAGCACCAGAGACTGATAGCTGGGCGACCACTCCCAGGAGAGACTTTCTGAATTTGTCATCTCTTCAGAGCGGTGAAAGAGTTTTGTCATCTGGTGTTGTTGGTTTTTTGTATTGGGGAGTGTTTTGCTTGTTAAATAAACAGGGTTTTTTTCCACTTTTCTCTGAGGAAATCCTTCCCGAACCAGGTGGGGGGAGGGGCCATGGGGGGGTTTCTTTCTGGGGGCTCCTTCCGGAGGTCTTCTCCCAAATTTTGCCCTAACTAGGACAGAGGGTGTGTGTTGTGGATTTGGTAGAAGTTGGTTATTTGTAAGTGAATGAAGAACAGATCCTCTGTCTGCTTGGATTTTTGCAAGGGCCCTGCAGAAGTCCTTAGCAGTTTTGTTTGCAGGTCAAATACAAAAAGGGGGAATTGTAGGAAAGACATTTCTGTGCCATTCTTGTGAGCCAGCCAGGAGGCTTCCTGAAGATAAGGAAAGCCTCATATATCTCTCGACGAAGTCACCAAGGTTATCACCATAACAACATGAAGAAAGAGAGAAAGTAAAAAGACCTGGACTTTGATTGGCTCATACACTGACACGTCTCCTTTTACCTATCAAAAGCTTTGTTTCTTCTTTATAACCAATGGGCAGTGTATGTTTTCATTTAGTAAATGTAAGCATCTTGTAAGAGTATAAAAGCAATATGTTGCTTAAATAAAGAGGTCTATACAGCCTTCTGACTGAGCCCTGGTGCTTTGTGCCGTGTGGGGCTCTATAGCAACAGGGGTCGGCAGTGAGGTTGGAACCAATAAAGGGACATAATTAGGAGTGGAAATCAGCAGGAAAGCCGTAATCAACAAAGAAACAGAGATAGGAGCAGGCGGCTCCAGAGTCACGGCAGGGACAGGAGTGATCACGGTCAGTATGGGCCGGAAGGGCTGAAACTCCTGACACAGGCAGGGAAGCTGATATGGGTAGGGAGACTGGAGCTCCTGGCATGAGCAGAGAAACTGGAGACAGGGAGAGGCAACATTGCCAGGGGGTCCCAGTCCCTTTTTCTGGCTCCCCGTCTCATTTCCCCATGAGAAATCCATTCCCCTGACATCCAATCCATTCCCCAACAACTTGAACGCCTCCCACTCTTCACAGCACAGAAAAATACAATTCACTTTCTTCCAGAAAAGTTACACTTTAAATCAACAATCTCTATCACATATACTTTCATTCATTCACACTTACTTGCTTTTATTTCTTTAATATGTCTCACTCACTCCCACTCACAACAGGACAACACAGAAATAAGGTACCTTTGTTCTCAAGTCACTTGTTAATATCCACCCACGGGTATTATAAAATCTCAAAATGTTATTGGCCAACCCTGGATGCTCTTGGGCATCTTTATCCCTCAATCCAGCTGTGTTGTTCAACTCTGGATGTTCTTGGGCATATCCTCAATCCAGCAGAATTTTGTTCACCCCTGGATGCTCTTGGGCATATGTAAGAGACGGTCCGAAGTTTCCCTCATCTCCCTCATGATCGTCGCAAGGACAGAGACTAAGACCCTGAAGACCCTGAATGGAGTTGTGGCCTGGTTGAGGTGGATGCTTGCCAAGTGATTATTTGCAGGTGTGCTTGCTGTGCCACCACGGTACACTGCTTTGAGCAGGGACTGGCAATTAGCGGCTTGTTCTGTACTCTTACACCTACTTCACGATCCCTGCTCATCACAATAGCCCATGAATTTCCCCACCTCTTGGCCAGATACCACTTGCTTTAGAGAACTTTGGTGATCCCCCACGGAAGATCCCTTTTCTGCCTCACGACCGCCATCAAGGACAAAGATTGAAAACCCCCCCCCGCCAAGGACTGAGACCGAGACCCTTAAAATTGTAAAACAGGGGCGCTAGCCTGACTGAAGTGGGATGTCTGCCAAGTGTTACCTGCGGATGTGTTCGCTGGACCAAGACTGGGTTCCCATGGGAACCAGTCCTGAAACAATGGGTCCTGCTCACTGCTGTGACTGGTTTGTCCTGTTCGGACTTGTTCTCATCAGACTTATTACCTGTTCCCTCGACATACTATGAAAGATCCCTAAGTTAACCAAAGACTTTGACATTCTCCCCAACGTGACAAGACGGATCTATTGGCCGGACCACAAGGATTTAATCTCTCTGTTGGTAGCTATTCCCCCTCCCCCTCTTTTTCTCTCTCTCTCTATCCTTTATCTCCTTTCTAATCCTTCTATCACATTTGCTGTGGGCACTCAATTAAAGGTGCATTTGTTTTGATTGATACTGAAAATCCCCTCTCTGTTTTTTTTGCACTCTGAGATCGGTAAAACGAACCATCACGACTCCCCCTTGTACTAGCGGATCATGACAGCATATAAATCCCTCAACCCAGCAGGTTCAATCCTGCATGCTCTTGGGCATATTTAGCCCTCAACCCAGCAGAATTTTTAGGGGCCCCCTCCACTTTTTATCCCACTTTCCCAGTAGATTGTGCCAGGAAAACCCTCGGCTCCCTCTCTCCAAGGGGTCCCACCCCTTCCCTGAGACCCAGTCCCAGTTACCCCGGGGGATTCTCTCACTCCTTTTATCTTTCGCTTCACCTCTTTACTGGCCGTTTTTCTCGTGAAAGAACGGAACCGCAGTGCAGGGGGACTCATTCACACTCACTTTGCAGGTCTGGAATAACCAGCCCGCGTCTCATTCACACACACATTCATCCCCCTGTACCTGCCTCCCCGAAGAGTACTTACAATCCCCTTTTCTTCTTTGACTCTTCATGCACAAGAATTTATGGGGCTACCGTGGTTTTAGGGAGCCTTTTTTTCCCTTTTCCTTTGCTTTATGTGTCTCCTTTTGGCCACCAGGTGTTCTACCTGCAACCGTCGATCACACCAGGAGAAACAGAGCGAGGCTGCCTAAACCTGGCAGGGCATGCCTTCCCCTCTCAAGATCTCCTGGTGGTCTCAGGAATGAGGTGCTGCATCCAGGACGAGCACCCATTTGTGAAAAACACATTCACTCTCCTGTGAAAACTTAAAAAGTTTATTAAAGGACAATAGGAGACAAGGACCATAAAGCAAAGGTTATTACGGCCGGGTGCATCTTGGCACTCAGCCAAGACCACATTGTTACCTTTGGGGATACCTCTTTGTTTCATCCTGGGTTTTGGGTTCAGATTTGGGGTTCTGGTCTTTGTTAGCTTACCGGTTCCATGTATCCTCGTGTGTCCCCCGTGTCTTCTCCCCCCCACGGAAGTTAGCCCCAGGCTGTTGGCCATTGGGTCTTCTCCCGTGCCACTCCTGTGACCACTCCCCCATCCGGTCCCCAGCAGTTCCGTGCTTGTCACCTCATTCCCTCAGTCCCACTGGCCCCGAAGCCCCGTGTCCGCCTCCATCGTGTGCCCATTGGCCGTTGTGGCAACGTCACAGCCACAGCATCTGTGTTCATTGGGCAGAGAGCTCCAGTCCTCCCGTCCCACCCCTATATCCCTCTGCGGCACCCCAGCCTCGGGGCCAGATTCGTCCAAGTGAGGCTGGGAGCGGCCGCGGCTTCTCCATTGTGGCTCCTGCAACCAATAAAGCGCCCAGCCGCAACACGGACAGGTTTGGACAATTCCCTGACTCTTTGTTTCCTTCCCTCGCGCCGACGACAAAAGGCGGACAGCCCACAAGGAGCGCAGCCGCAGAAGCGCCCGGAAGTAGCGGTGGCACCGACCCTGACGAGGAGCCGAGGTGCCGAGCAGCGTTCTCGGGAGCTGGTCGGGGCGGGAAAAGTGACGCGCCTGCCGTAACCCCTTAAATACCTTTTCCCTTACATCAGCCTGTTGCATATTCATAGACGCTTATGGATATCTATTAAACTAGTTTACATTTTCCAGGAACTATTTTACATGGCCCCTCCTCGGGTCCACCTTTTTAGAGCATGCGTGTTTCTTGGCTGTGGTTTTGGCTCCTTCTCTTTATCACTTCCAGTTTGGGCCTTGGTCTATGCTTTCTTCAGATGGTGAGTGCTGATGGTTGGCATATCTGTAGCAGGTGTCCTCATCATGTGTTCATTGGATGTTATCCCATCCAAGCAGGCATTTTAACACAAGCATAGCTATTTCACTAATATGTCTAAGCTTAATTAACAGTAGAAATACAAACTATATCTTTATAACAAAATTACTTTAACATCACACATATAAAATCCATTTTAATATTTGTGAAAAGCCAATATTATAATATCTATCTATAACAATATACAGTCAATCATCTTACAGTGCCACAAAATTCAAACAATCCTGTCATTCTAAATAATTTTCTCTCATTGCAATCTTCAGGAGAGTCGCACCTGCCTCGAGTGAAAGTCTGGATATGGGACCTAACCACTAATAAGTGGCAGGGCCCATGCAACCTTATCACTTGGGACCACGGGTATGCATGCATTCCCACAGATACTGGGGTACGGTGGATACCTGCAAGGTGTGTTTGCCCTGACTTGTGACATCAAAAACAGAATGTGACCAACATTTGAATGATGATCAAGATGCTGACCATCAATCAGATGGCCCCTCTACGAGAGGGGAATGAATACTCTATCTTTTTCTTTGTTTCTGGAAAAGGGTTGTTGACAAGTTAGACTGCCAGTTCTTTGAGCAGACTAATGATGCTTTGTTACTGTATTACAATTAGTTACTGATTTTTAGAATTAATGGTTGATTTTTATAAGAAGGAGCAACAAAGCTTGATTGTAAAGGATTTGATGGTACATGTTGGAAATCTCTCTGACCATTCTGAGTCAGCATCCGATTGAGGTTCTGATTGATAACTGGCAAATTGCTAAGGGAACCTCTTGAGCTGTGTTTGTTCTCCTTCCTGTAAAGGGCCCTGCAGGGGATTACAAATGCTGCCTCCTCCTTTAAACAAAAAGGGGGGACCTGTGGTTGCAACAGCCTGGTCAGAGAGAGAAAGCCAGATAAACTTTCCCAGGAATTGTTCTGGGGAGTTTTGACAAAGCTGAGAGAAGGAATTAAAACAATCTTGCAGCTGGTGTTTTGAACAGTTGTTTTCTCATGTTACCAAAGGGTGTTTCCTTAATTAGCCGATCATGTGAGGTGTGTTGATTAAAGGACCAATCAGGTCCACCTGTGTTGGAACAGTGTTTAAAAAGGAATGGGTTTCTAATAAACTGGATTATTAGCCTTCTGGAGACCTAGAGTCTATGTGTCACTCATTCATCTGTTCCTGACTCAACGGCGACACCTTCCCCAAGCAGCAGCTCTGACTGTCCTCCTCCAAAGCCGAGAGCAGAGAGGGCTAGTAGTTGCCCCAGTGTGTTGGTTTGAAAAGACAGGTGTCTACTAAGGAAGGCAGGAGCCTCCCCTTATGGAAATGTAAAATGGAAAATGTAAACCCCCTCCCTCTGAATTATTATAATTTTGATATTAAGGGGCTCTCAGGCAAAGATCTGGGACCAGGAATAACAGTTCTTTATTAGGGAAGGAAAAAAAATAAAAAATGCAGTAATGCAATACAACACTGACAGAGTCAGAATATGACCTGACACCCTGTGGGTCAGGGTGTTGATAGTAGTCTGATTAAATGGGGGCTGCAGTCCTCCTGGAGTGACAGATGTGGTTCTGTTGAATCAGTGATGCTGTAGAAGGGTGTAGTCTTCCTCTGAAGATCCAGTGGTGGAGTAGATGGGCCTGGTCTTCCTCTGGGAATCCAGTGGGAAAGGGCTGCTCCTCTGAGAATCCAGTGGAAAAGGCTGCCTGTGGTGTTCAAAAATCTCAGTTTATATCCAGGTAGGAATGCTTGGCTCCTCCCTCTGGGCGGAGCATCTCACAATGTAATTTTATCAGTCATGCAGTGAGACTCAATGACCCATTAATAGAAGGTATCTCCCCGGAGGGAGGATTGGTTGTGGAAGAGATAAAGAAAACTGCCCAATTAACAGAAGATAACCGCTCCACAGATAGGAATAGAATACACACACCCATTTCCAACCTAAGACACCCCAGACCCGTCTTTTATCAGCCCAATTCTTGCGGTATCTCTGCCCTACTGAGAGAAACCCTCAGATAAGAGACCTGCAGCCAGATGCTCTCCTCCTTGGAGCTTGGCCGCTTCTTTTGTTTTCCTTAAGTACCCAGTCGTTACTGTTTCCTAACAACTTATGGGACAAAATTCCCTAAGTAAAAAGGAAAGCATCTAACCCCCAACACTGGTAGAGATACAGCCTAAGAGTCTAAGATCAGTTCCATTTCCTGAACAAGCAGGATTTACTTTTTTTAAATTATGCATACAGAAAAGGGTTATTTCAGGCCGTTAATCTAGGGATTTGGGCAACAGGTTTATTGAAGGACTGTGGACGGAAGTGAAAAAGTATCACAACACTTATGCCACCCAGATACAAGACCAAGACATCAAACATGGTGATGTGGTTTAGGAACGGTACTCCCCAATTTAGTGGTCCCACTGAGACTCTCCAAACCACACTGATGCTTGCTTACCTCTCCCCTCCCCGTATGGCGAGTTGGAGAGGAGAATTGGAGGCACAAAAGGTAAAGATCACGGGTTGAGATAAGAACAATTTACTGGAAACAGCAACAAAATAATAAACAGCAACAGCAACAATACTAACGACAGAGGGACACTCAAGCATGTTTGTGAGAGTGTGCTACCTCTACACAGGAGTTCTACTTCTCAAAACAGGCAGAGGATATCAGAGGTAGGTGTAATAAACGGAGTTTCCCACCCTGGTATTCTTAGCATTCCCAGCTCCAACGTCACTTGAGCAAAATCAGTCCCTCCTTTCCAGATCTTCCACTTTTAGCCCTTTCTTCCCAACACCTGTTGTGCAGACATCTGTCCACTATGAAAGGAATGAGAAGGACATGTCTTTACAAACAAACGGTGGGTCTGCTGGTAGATAAAGCCAGATACTGAGAGGTGAAAGAAGCAGTGAGGGAAACAATAAATTCCAGAGGAATTCCACTAATTGACACAGACTGTTACTTACCCAAGGCTGTGCTAAATCCCTAGATTTAGAGAAAAAGAACAGAGACACAAGGGAAAAAAAAAAAAAGGGGGGGGGATACACATTAGAAAGGGGGTTTGAATTAGGACATTAGGGAAGTCTGTACCTCTGAAGTACCTCAGCCAATGGGGAAACAGAGAGGGAAATGCAGCTGGGAAATTAGGATAAAAAGAAGGCTGAGTCCTCTAACAATTTGAGAGACCCCATGGGAAATGCCCATGAGCTCTCCCTTTATTCAAATAAAGCTACAGGACTCCTCAGTCTCCTTTTAGGAAATAAACCTCTGGTGTTTGTGGATTAATTTTCCTGAGAAAATGGGGTCTCTTTTCTGGGATATTTCCATAGTCTGAGGGTGATGGGCAGCGAGCGGAGATGAAGGCGTGCCTCACCCAGTTTCGGTAATCAGCTCCCCTTGCTGCTGGCCAGCACTGGACCCCAGCACTGGATTTTTGTCTCTTCTTTTATCCCTTATTAAACTTTACAAAAATTCTTTATCTTGAACTCGGTTTTTCACAATACAGAAAGTGTATGTAAGAATGGATGATAAAAAGGCAAAGGCAAAGGCAAAGGTTATAAGAGAGTTTTTACAGCCCCAGAGGGATAAACCTCAGGACCCAAGGAGTCTCCCAGGATAGAAGGGACAAGGTCAGCCACAAGGAAGTGGGAGAAGCATTTTCTCCTCAGCAGGGGAGAGCCAACCCAAACAGCGGTTGGGGAGGAATCAGTGTGCTATCTGCAAGGCAGAGGGACACTGGAAGCAGGAATGTATGCAGAAACAGCTGGATCCTCAAGAGGAGGAAGTCCAGAAGATAATGGAGATGGATTGCTAGGGGTGTCAGGGGCTCTCATTATACCAGGGACCCACCACACTGGAGCCCTTACTAACTTTTCAGGTGGGTCTGGATCCAGAGGAGGTGTATTTCCTGGTAGACACAGGAGCCTCTCAAGCCACTTGGAATTTTATACCCAAGGGGGGAAAATTGTAAAAAAGATCTTTGATTTTTCAAGGGGTAAGTGGAAAGGATGAACGGGTGCGTTTTATTCAACCACTATTAGAAGATGTGAGGAATAGGTTTGAAATGCAAGAATGTCTGTTTGTTCCTTATTGTGATTGTAATTTACTGGGAAAGAATTTGATGGCTAAAGTGGGAATGCAAATTAGTATTGTGAAAAATTATACAGAGGATAACACTGTGGTAACTTTGTGTAAAATGTCTGAGAACACTTATGTCGCTGTTGAGGCAGAGACCGAATGAAAAGATTCAGTTCAGAAGGCAAGAGAAGAATCATAATCTTTATTCGCAGGAAGTAGCATTCCTTTTATAACCAGGATTGCTAAGGTGAAATATGATTGGTCTCAAAGTGAAAACCTTTCACACCATTGGTGCACTATGAATAGCACACTGTGGTAGAACATATCTATAAACAACATGAACAGAAAGAGAGATAATAATTGTTTTCATTCCTTCTCCTAACTTTCCCAGGCTAGGCCTGGGAGAATTCTCTCTCTTTTCTCTCTGACTGAACTGAGAATATCCACAGGCTTACGCTGAAATAAACCCAGAAGTGTGGGCAGCCCCAGGGAAATATGGAAAATTAGATATAAAGCCTCTCCAAATTACTCTGAGGCAACCAGGACAAGTGGTGTCTAAAAAGCAATACCCTATTTCAAGGGAAGGAAAGAAGGGGTGACAGCCTGTGGGAAAGACATGTCTGTGCTGTTCTTGTGAGCCAGCAAAGGCTTCCTGAAGATAAGGAAAGCCTCATATTATCTCTCTCAAGGAAGTTACCAAGGCTATCACCATAACAACGCGAAGAAAGAGAGAAAAAAAGTGTAAGCAAAAAATCTGGACTTTGGTTGGCTTACACCGTGGTGTGGGTCCTTTCACCTATTGAAAGCTTTGTTTCTTCTTTATGACCAATGGGCAGTGTATGTGTTCGTTAAGTAAATGTAAATATCTTGTAAAACTATAAAAGCAACATGTTGTTTTAATAAATAAGTCTAAACAGCCTTCTGAGAGTCCTGGTGCCTTGCGTTGTGTGGGGCTTAGTGAAAACAGCCTGTCATTGAGTCCTTGCTAAAAGCAGGTCTTTTGGAGCCATGTGTGTGTCCCTATAACACTCCTATCCTGCTGGTTAAGAAACCAGATGGAACCTTCAGAATTGTGCAGGATCTAAGAATGATAAATGAAATTGTCAAACCAAGGCATCCCACAGTTCTGGATCCCTATACCATCCTGAATCAGATCTCTTCTTCACATCAGTATAATTCAATCCTGTATTTGAAGGATGCTTTCTGGGGGTGTGTCCTGGGGTGACCTCATGATTCTGAATTGTATCCCCATCTGTCAGTTTAGCCCAGAAATAAGTTCTGCACCTTTAAGACTGGTTCCACGAGTGAAGGGAGGGGGAGAAGAAGCACAGTTTGTTTTGCAGAAACTACACTTGCTCCCCTGCATTTTTTTCTCACACAGACTGTGTTGTCTGCAGCACAGACAGCGAGAGAAAGACAGGGAGTTTTTCTTTGTTTTTTCACTGGTTTTCCTCCTTAACTACGGCAAGGAATGTTTTCCTAAGACTGTGTCTTTTTTCTTGGAACTGATTGGCCCTGCTCTGGACTGAAAACCCAGAAAAACACTGGAAGCTCACACCTGTGGCCCACCAGGGCCCAGGACGTGGCATTTTCCAGTGTAGGAGGGACTGATAAGAGACTGAGCGAGCCAAGCTACACCCCATAAAAAGGACTCTCTCTGAATTTGCCATCTCTTCAGAACGAGAGGTTCCATTGTTTAATATTATTATTTTTTTTAATGTTTGTGAGTACTTTGCTTGTTAAATAAATTTTTTTTTCACTTTTCTCCAAGGAGATTTATGTCTCCTGAACCGGTGGGGGGAGGGGCCGCTTGAATTTGCTTTCTAGAGCGACCTTTTCAGAGGTTTCCTCCCAAATTTGCCCTAAACCAGGACAGGGTGTTTGATTACCGAGGACAGTAAACGGTATTTTGCCTTTGAGTGGGAACAGGAAGAAGGAAGGAAAATGGTAAAACAACAATTGAGATGGACAGTCCTCCTGCAGGGATATACAGAGTTACCAGTTTTGTTTGGGCAAGCCTTGCAGAAAATATTAAGAGTTTACATGTCCTAGATTGCAAGGCAAAATGTATTCCATTTGCCATCTGTTAGATGTGTGGCAGTTATCTTCTGTTAATTGGGCAGTTTTTCTTTATCTCTTCCACAAACCAATTCTCCCCCAGGAAGACATCTGCTGTTAATGGCCTATTGAATGTGACTGCACGACTGATAAAAGTTCCAGCATCCCCTTGTGAGATGCTCGCTCAGAGAGAGGAGCCAAGCATTCCTAACTAGATATAATCTGAGTTTTTGAGACACCAGACTCAGCCTTTTCTGCTAGATCCCAAGAGGAACAGCTGGGGTTTTTTCCACTAGATCTTCAAAGAAAGACTACACCCTTCTACAAGATCACTGCTCCAATAGAACCACATCTGCCACTCCAGGAGGACTGCAGCCATTCCAATTTAGACTGCTATCAACACCCTGATCAAAAGGGTGCCAGGTTGTATTTTGACACTGTCAGTAGTTTTTCTTTTGTATTATTGCATGTATTTTGTTTTCTTTTTTCCCTTTTCCTAATAAATTGTATTTCTGACTTAGAGTCTCTCACTGGTTTTGCTTTCAAACCAGAACATTACACCACCCTCAGGAGTTAGATTATTGCAGTATGTGAATGATTTGCTTTTATCAGGGGAACAGGAAAAGGTGGTTGAAGAGGCTACTGTGAAGCTGCTTAATTTTCTTGCTAAAAAGGAACTTAGAGTGTTTGAAAAGAAAGTGCAGTTGGTTAAAAAAAAAATATATTTGGGACACATTTTGACTGGAAGGTTACGGTGTATTGATCCAGAAAGAATACAAGGAATTTTACAAGTACCATTACCCCAGACTTAAAAGAAAAAAAAAAATAGTTACGTCAGTTTTTCAGGGTTGTTGGGGTACTGCAGAGCATAAATTGAAAAATTTGCTGTTTTAGCCAGGCCTTTATATGATTTTTTTAACCCAAAACAGTCCTAATGTTGTGGCATGGACACCCAAAGGAAAGCAAAACTTTAGAAAATTAAAAGATAAATTGGTTAATGCCCTAGTCATAGCTCTTTCAAACTCAGAAAAGGAAATTGAGTTATATGTGGATGTTAAACACGGCCATGCTAAAGGAATTTTGGTACAAGAGCACAGGGGAACACGACAGCCTGTTGCTTATTTTTCTAAGCTGTTAGACCCAGTGGCCAGAGGCTGGCCTCACTGTCTGCAGAACTGTGCAGCCACAGCCTTGATGGTAACCAAGGCCCAAAACCTGACAATAAGAAGGTATCTGATTGCTAAAGTTTCACATCGAGTTAAAGCTTTGTTAACTGAAAGAACCTCTAAGTGAATGACCAGCACTCCGTTATTACAGTATGAATCTGTTGCTTTGTTCTTTTCTCTCTCGGACTTCCTTGTTTTCGCCCGGCTACTCTTTCCCGGGGCGCTGGCCAGGCGCTTCCGGGAGCAGCCAGAGAGAAGCAACAAACACCTTTGTGGGTTCATTTGATACGGACAGAGCTGTTTAGAGAGCGCGATCAAGACCGGGATAAAGAGACTCAAGAGACTGGACACTTGTTGTGCAGTCCAAAGTAGGTTGTATTTGCTCGAACGCCGCACGTACAAGTGACAATGATCAGGGGTCCGGACACAGGTTATATAGGGGAACATAAGAGATAAGGTGAAACCAATAGAACAATGCCCAGTGTGAATACATTATAGGTAAAATCCAATGGGAATAACTCCAGGGGGAAGGATGAATACACGTAAAAATACAGAATAGAAACTCCAGCTTTAGGTTTAGGAAACAGAAACTCCCATCTCAAATTCACAAAGCCTTTTTGCTCCATTTGCGTAGCTGCAGACTGCAACATGAATCTTTTTTAATGGAACAGGAGGACTTAGAATTGAGAAATGGGGATGGGTTTAACCCAGTCTCCTGTCTGAACAGCACTGAAGAGGGGGGCCAGGAAAAAAACCCATGACTGCATTCAAGCGATAGATCTCCAGACCCAGGCTAGGGAAGATTTACGAAACATTCTCTGGCCTGAGGGAGAAAATGTGTTTATTGATGGGTCTTCAAGGGTGATAGAAAAGAAGTGAGTTACAGGGTCAGCTCAGACAGCAGAGCTTTATGTGCTTGTAAGATCCTGTCAATTCTATCGGGACAAGATAGTGAATATTTTTACTGATTCTAAATATGCATATGGGGTGATACATGCATTTGGGAAATTAAGGGAAGAAAGAGGTTTATTAACCTGCAGGGGATTATTGTAAATGCCGGCGAAGCCAGTGGGAAGAAATGATGATGTCTGACTCCAGTTCAGAAGGCTGAATGATTTTTTTATTAAAACTATACTATAATACATTAATATACTATTTAAAGGAGATACTAAAACTACATACCTACTTTTTCTAACTACCATATCTAACTCACTTACAACTTGTGACCCTCTCCCTGGAGTCCAGACACAGAAGGATTTGATTGGCCATCAGGCTCAAACAATCCTCACCAGAATCCAGTCAAGCAATCACCCCAGGTAAACAATTCTCCAAACACATTCCACATGGGAAAAACAAGGAGCAGAAATAGAAATTGTTTTCTCTTTCTTTCCTCTGTGCTCCTCTATGAAAAATCCTGAAAGAGAGAAGAACGTGCCTGCCACAGGGGATAAACGTTAACTCACGAGAGATTAATTTCTTACCTATTGGAGGTGGTGAATTTACCAAAAGGGGTGGCAATAATACGCATTAGGGGACACCAGGCAGGGTACTCAGATGAAGCAATAGGTAACCAACTGGCTGATGAAGAGGCTCAGAAAGCTGCAATGTTGCCAGAAATCTTTAAGATCCTCCCCTCACTCACAGTAGCTCCACTGCTGCCAGAGAAACTGTCTTTTCCACCAGAGGAGCTTGAGATAATTAAAAAGAGTGGGACAGAGGAAAGAGGGGATAATTGGTTTACAAGGGATGGTAAACAGCAGATACAAAAAGCTCTGGCCTTACAGATATTAAAACAACTCAATGAAGGGAACCATTGGGGCTCTCGAGGATTGGCAGAAGCCTTCCTCAAAATGTATGTTACTGTGAGTCTTTTTACTTTGGCAAAGCGAGCTATTGAGGGTTGTTTGATTTGTGCTAAACCAATAACAGGGTTACAAAGAAAATTGCCAGGGGAGGGAGGCCTTGGGCTGTACGTCCCTTCCAAAGATGCCAGCTGGATTTTACTGAAATGCCCCGAGTGGCAAGGTTTAAATATCTCCTGGTAATAGTATGTCAGCTAACAGGGTGGCCAGAAGCATTTCCAACTGTTTCAGCAACTACAGGATCAGTTATTAAAGTATTTTTGGAACTAATAATTCCAAGATATGGGATTGTGGAAGCAATAGACTCAGAGGAATTAATTTTACAGGAAAAATTCTTCAAGGGGTTATGACTGCTTTAGGAATACAATGGAACCTCCATACCTATTGGCAACCCCAGAGCTCGGGCTGGGTTGAAAGAATGAATGGTGAAATAAAGAAACACTTGCTGGAGCTGGTGATAGAAATTAAGATGCCTTGGGTACGGCTCCTGCCACTGGCTTTAGCAAGAATAAGGGCCAGACCCAGGGGAGATATTCAATTATCTCCCTTTGAATTGATGTTTGGAATTCCTTACCCTTGTAATTCTCAACCTAGGGGGGTTGTGGAAATAAGTGATGTATATTTAAAACAATATGTGGCCAGGATACTGTGTCTTGTGAAATCTCTTCAACAGGAAGCTCAACTGGAACAGACCCTGCCTTTGGACTTTGTTGTTCGTAACATTCAACCAAGACATTGGGTCCTACTTAAGGAGTGAAAAGAAGCACCACTGGTGGCAAAGTGGCATGGATCCTTTCCAAGTGTTACTGATCACAGAAACAGCCGTCAAGACAGCTGAACACAGGTGGACTCATCACACTCGGGTCAAGGTCTCTGAGGCCCCAGATATTTGGACATGTTAGCTGGAAGAAAAGGACTGACACTGTAGGAGTGGACCGAGTTGCAGCTAGTGTGTCGACATCGGGGGAAGCCTTGTATGCCTACCCACAGACTGCTGAAATAGTCTGTATGGGTATCCCTCCTTTAGAATCTCCAGTCATTGGGGGGCTAATCCTTGCTGTCATTGTTTTCTTTATGTTAAGTTGTTTCTGTGCCTTCACTCTCCACAGGTGGTGTGGAAGACAGCGTGAGAATTAGATTAGGTGATTAGATTACACCGTTAGAATGTTTTTCTTAATAATCTTATCTTTATATTGTCAGTTAGGTTTGGGCCATAGGTGGGAGAATCATCTTCTAGTCCTAGGAGAAGTAGCAAAAACCTTTGACCTTAGCAATTGTTGGGTCTGTGGAGGGCCAGGAGGATCTGAAGACTGGCCATGGGTGGCCAGCCGAGTCGAACCTAAATGGTGGGTCAGCACCCTGAGTGAGGTCCATAATAGAACAGGATTTTGGGATGAGGAAGCAAGTCCATGGCAACTTTATTCTTCTGAAAGAGGCATTTATTGTCTAAATAGAACAGGAGGCGTACACATGGGAAAAAGTGTTTGTAACTGCACTTTGGGTTTAGATTGCTGGACCCCCAGCTGCCCTCCTTATGATTGTTCCAAATACTGAGGCAGATGGAATCAAACACATGTTAAGCTCACTAATGGTAGCTGGGTAAGGTGTTCCTACCATAATTACTGAAGGGATTCTTAAGGCTGTAAAGCAGTGGGGAAGGACAGTGTTTTGGACCACTTATTTTTAAGCTGCCCTTGAGATAATTCCACAAGTAGGACACATGTTGTCTGTGACTATCAGTGGAAGTGGCAACACCAGAATGGAACTCGAATCTTTTTTAATAAGTTCTGGTCCAGATCTAACAAAACAGATCTGGGATGTAACTGCAAGTGGAAACCTCATGTGGGAGCTTGGAAATGCAAATACTGTGATTCTTATGGTGGGGCAACTATTGCTGGAGGACTGTTAGGCCCAGGAAGCAAGCTGTATTTTGACCCACCAACTGATGATGAAAATTGAGAAGGTCCCTTTGCCAACAGGACCTGGATTTTGAAAGGGCATTATTGGATTTGTGGCCAACATGCTTACCGCAGGTTACCTCCAAACTGGTCAGGGATATGTTATATAGGGTATATTAGACTGTTGTTCTTTTTGCTACCACAAGTTCAGGGAAATCAGTTAGGAATCAAGGTATATGATGACCTAATTAGAGAAAAGCAGTCAATTGATGTAGCCCTGGCTGGAGGGAGCACCCAAAAGGGGCAAAAGATGAATGGCCACCTGAGCAAATCATACAACACTACGGACCAGCCACTTGGAATCCAAATTAATTAATATCAGGTGCCAGAGAACCCATTTATAATTTAAATCAGATCATTAGGTTACAAGCTGTCTTTGAAATGATAATCAACCAGACAGCTACAGCTCTTGACCTTCTTGCTGACCAATCTACTCAGATGAGAAATGCAATATTTCAACATTGGATGGTATTAGATTATTAGCAGAAGAAGGGGGAGTGTGTGAAAAATTAAATTACTCAAACTGTTGTTTGCAAATAGATGACAATGGAAAAGTGGTGAAAAAAATAACAAAGGGAATAAGAAAGTTAGCTCATGTACCAGTCAAAATGTGGAAAGGATGGGAATGGGATGTTTTGCTGGTTATCTGGTGGACTGTGGGTTAAATGAATGCTTTTTTTCATCTTATGTGCTATAGCAACTCTCATATTTTTACCATGCATAATCTCTTGCTTAGTACAACTTATTCAACATGTGATCAAGGGGATGCGGGTAGTAGCTGTGCCTACTGATCCAGAAATGGCTACTAAAGGACAGAAAATGATGTAGCTGCAAATAATTGCAAAACCAGAAAAGACCCAAGACCAGAAAATTAAGTCACTGATAACTAAAATTTTTAAAGACAATTATTGAGAAAATAAGAAGAGGAGGGATTGAAAGAAATGAGAAGGAGGTGTCTTTACAAACAAACCATGGGTCTGCTGGTAGATAAAGCCAGATATTGATAGGTGAAAGAAGCAATGGGGGCAACAATAAATTCCAGAGGAATTCCACTAATTGACACAGACTGTTACTTACCCAAGGCTGTGCTAAATCCCTGGATTTAGAGAAAAAGAACAGACACAAGGAAAAAGAAAAGGGGGGGATGCACATTAGAAAGGGGGTTCAAATTAGGCGATTCAGGAAGTCTGTACCTCTCAAGTACCTCAGCCAATGGGGAAAGAGAGAGGGAAATGCTGCTGGAAAGTTAAGATAAAAAGGAGGCTGCATCCTCTAAACAATTTGAGAGACCCCATGGGAATTGCCCCATGACCTCTCCTTTTATTAGAATAAGGTTACAGGACTCCTCTGTCTCCTTTTTGGACATAAACCTCTGGTGTTTGTGGATTAATTTTCCTGACAATTACAACTCTGAGCACTGTAGTTTTTTCAGAATTCTTGATGCAACTTATACAACAGCCTTGTAACACAGCTAATGACCTGCTGTGGTAGAGCTATGAGATCATATTAATTTGTCAAAGTGGTCTGAATTATAAACAAAAAACTTTCCTTTGATCTAAATCTGATAGAAATTTTTAAGTGTCAAATTACCAGCAAAAAAATTCTCTGTAAAATTGCACAGAATTGAAAGACTTAATCACATTAAATAGTTGAAAGACTGTGAAGTAAACTACTCCATAAGTTAGGAAATAGCTAATTGCATCCAAATCAGGGAGAATTCCTATTGAGAAAATGCATATAGTAGCAAATAGGTACTTCCTTGAATTGGAGATTCTTCCTGCTTGACTTTATGTGCTATTATGTCAATTACCTGAACAGGTCTGTGTATATGTTACACATTCTGTGTTCATAGAAAGCTATTTTGCCTTGTCAGAGCTGAGGCTTCAAGGGAACAGGGATAGGAACTGGGTTTGCTCTGTCTGGAGGGAACAAAACTGAAAAGTGCTGAGGAACATTAGTGGGTTCTAATGGTATTCCAGATCAAAGGTGGAAAGTATTACATCTTCCTTAATTTTCGAGCACATGCAGTGCACTGTGACATAGCCTGTCTGTCGCTGATAATTTTTACCTGATAACTCTAATCTGTGTATACAACTTGGGAAAAAGGCAGACAGATCAAAGATCAGAGAACAAGGTACTGCTGGAGCTGCTTGTGATTGTGAGAACTTTCCTAAAAAATATGTTTCTGCAAAGTCTTGGGATTTTTATGGTTGCAAACATCTTACCCCTAGGTATATCAAGAGCAGGTATGTCTATATCTTAGGCTGCCGTGTTGTTTGGACAGTTGGAAGTAAACTAGACTCAGCAGTGCAGTACGTGACACTAGTTAATTTACTCTGTTTCTCAAAGCAACAACAGAATAAATTAAATCGTATGGAGCTTCATTAAGTACCTAAACTAGCTTGGAATTTCTGCATTGTCTGCAAATCCAGTTTAGAAACTGGTCACTTCAGGATACAGCCTTTAGCCTCCCAAATTCTCAAGATGGGACACAGTCTGGGGCACTATTGCAACTGAGTGTCACTGTGATGCACACCATTCCTCCAGTAGATCAATATTCTATATAGCAAGTATGGTAGATGCTATTTTGGCCAAAGGCAGAAACATGTAATTCTAAAGTTAAAAGCATGAATCTTTATAGCCTGGGATCAAGTTGAAAATGGCCAAATTCCCACTTCCTGTGTACTGGGACAAAAAATAAACACTAAAAATGGAATAGCTATTACGTTGTACATAAAACACCTCCACTTTTAGATACAATATCCACTGCAAAGTAAATTTCACATTCTCTGTTTAACCCACAGCAGGCAATCAACAACAGCAAGGTTTGTAGGCTTTGACATTTTGTTTTCTGCTTCAGACACTTAGGATGCAAGGTGTTAGCATAACTACTCCACACCAGCACTTAGGAAGGGGTTCAATACGGAGTGAAGAGTAGGTCACAAACCCGGGTATTAATTGGCTGCAGAGTAATGTTTCCTCACAGTATTCCCGGCCCCGGAACAGGACTGCAAGTCGCAGCAGTCACAGACAAGCTGATTCAGACAGGCGCGGCATGGCGCCCAAACTAGGGGATGTCCGAGTTACCTCGGCTCCAGCCGGCCTCAGGGCCCCAGCGACTCCCGCTCACCTCGCCCCGTGACGGGCAGCTTCTGCTGGTCGAGGCTTCCTCGGGCGGGCGGGCGGGCGGGCGGCGAGGCGAGGCGAGGCGAGGCGAGGCCAGCAGCCGGGGCCGCGCCCCTCAAGCCTAAGCTCCGCGGCGGGCGTCCAGCGCCCTCTCCAGGCCGGGCAGGCAGAGCGCCTTCGCTAGCCAGGGCGGGAGGCCGCGGCGCCGCTGGAGGCGGGGTCCCGACACTACGTCCTCCGCCCCAATTAAGTCCTGCCGATCACTCCATTTCTTCGCTCCCTGGCTATCTCTGGCTAGAACTCGGCGGTTGCCATTGGCTTAGCGGCCTCATCCGGGCACTCGGCGCAACGCTATTGCTCAGCTCAATCGTCCCAATATGGCGGAGGTGAGCGGGGAAAGTGGGCTGGGATGTCGGAATTCGGCTGGTTCCCTGTGGGGTCCCGCTGCTGGCGGGCCTTCTTCACCCGCCTCACCATCCCCTTAAAGCGCTTCTGGGATGGCTCGGCGACGTGGGGTGGCCAGCGAAGCGACCTGCAACGCCTAGACACTGGGAGCCTACGCGACTAGGCCTCACGGCGGGTGCCGCGCAGCGCGGGTCTCGAGTTCGCCGCCCGCGGGCGGCCGACAAGCCATGGCCAAGCGCGCGGTCGCCGCACCGAGCCCCGGAGGGCGCGGGATGGGCCAGTGGCAGCGCCACCGCAGCGCGGACGATGGAGAAACGCTCGGCGGGAGGGAGGAGAAGCGAGCCCTGGCCTGCCAGCGGGGAAGAGGCTGCTGGTCCGCCTCTCTCTGCCTGCCACTGTCATGTTCCGCCGGGGTCGGAAGGAGTGGGAGTGCCGGGTCAGGCGAGGCTCCTTAGGGGGTTTTTGCTAAAGGAGGAGGAAAAAATGAGAGCGATAGGTAGGGAACGAGCGAGAGAAGGAGGGATAGGAGAGGGTGAACACGATGGAGGGGCGAGTAGGGCGGGGGCTGGCGGGGGAAGGGAGCAGGTCCGGGGGAGAGGGGATGGGAGGGGCCATGAAATGGAGACTCCCTACCTGCTGCTGGGTTGGATGGAGTCCGTGTCTCACCTCACTCTTTTCTCTTCCTGCAGGCTTCCTTTGGGAGTTCGAGCCCAGGTTCGTCTTTGCCCACCTTCTGCCCCAGTACCTAGCCTGCTGCCTGCACGCTGCTCTCTCCTTTCTCCTCCTTCTCGAACTTACCTTCTGTTGCCTCGTAGCTCTCCTAATACTTCATGTAACTAACTGCCTGCCTGATTTTTAAGAGAAGGTGTGCTCTGGGGAGTTCTTCACTTACCTCTGGTTACAGTTAGTAATTGGCTGCTCAGAATTCAAAATGAAAATAAAGTTTTGTAGTATTTTTAAGACAGCATCTCAGTAAAGCCATGTAGCCTGGAGAGAGATCACTTCTGTTGCTGCTGCTAACTGCAGGGTTGTGTAAATTTTTGATTTATTGATAATATCAGAAAACATTTTAAATCATAATGATATGTAATTGTTAAGGTTTTAACTACTGTTAAGGTTCTTTGGAATATTTACACAAGGAAGCCTATTTAACATCAGCAGGGCTACTCCTGAAAAATATTTGGGGAACGCATTTGCTTCTGTATACCTGCTCTTGGCACTGGCTGAGCTCTAGTATGTAAGAACTAGAAGGGGAAACCAGAGGTGAAAGAGAAATATCCTAGTCTGTTTTTTTTCTCCATCATGAAAGTCTTAAGAAAGTGAACACTGAAAAACAAAACAACCCTGCATTTCAGTAATTTTCATTGTAGAACACTGACATTGCTGTACAGAATATTTGCATCTTAAAAACTTGTTGAATATAGTGCTTTCTAACAAATGCAGTCAAAATAACAACGGTACCGTTTTATTACTTATGAGTATCCTCTTGGGTAATGAAAAAGTGTCTGTTGAACCACAGAGCTGTCATAATGACTTGTTAATTACTGTGATCCATTAGAAATGTTTTGTTATTTCTGGTATATTTCCCTCTATATTTCTTGAAACTGCTACGTTTGTTCTTCTTTTTTAGATCAATTATTAAGAATTAAATTAGTTTTATTAAAAAATCTCATCCGTGAGACTAATCTGAAGTGAGTCTTGCTGCTTATTTTGCTGTTTTTAGGAAACTGGTTTGCAACCTAAGTTAGCTGTTAATCAGTGAAAAGCTATGCTAGTTGCCATAAAAATAATATAAATAGAATCTGAGTCTATAAATCAGTGTCTTGCAGCATCTGAAATCTTGTGATATGTAGATGTTATACTTTAATGATGATTTCCAGGATCTTTAAAACAGTCTTTTATTCAGTAAAATATTAATTTGTTATCGTACTTTCTGAAACTTTGTTTCAGTAGTTTAGATACTTTTCCCAAGTACTCTATACTGCAAGAGAGGAAACTGCACCTATTACAGTACAAAAAGGGAAGGCCAGCTAAAATAGTTGAATTTGTTGGGTAGTTAAGAATTTGTTCCATTTATTCCATTGAGAGTTCTAACTATGTATGTAAAGACTCATGCAACCTTTTTTTTCCCTGTGTTGTAATTTCATATGTTGGTATAGAAAAAAAATTACTCAAATTAGGGTTTTTTGATAGTTGGCTCTTTATCCTCTGAGGATCATGACTTTGACCCTTCTGCTGAAATGCTGGTACATGATTATGATGATGAACGAACTCTTGATGAAGAGGAGGAAATGATGGAAGAAAACAAAAATTTCAGCTCTGAAATTGAAGATTTAGAAAAGGTAAGAGTGACTTACTCTCTCCTAAATGTCCCTATATGTTGTAGCTTTTTAGTGAAGACAACACTCAACCTGTTCTTTGGTTTGTATTGCATAATGCAATTTTCTGCAAAATGCCTTTGGAATTTTTTTTTTTTAAAGAAAAAAATATTGGGTTTGGTTAGGACATAGTGCTTCCTCACAGAAAGGCTGACCTTAGCTTCTCAAAGTTATTAGTGTTAAGTTCAGATTGGTCTTTTTCATTTAATAACTTTTTCACTTTGGAAAAGAAATTACTGAAGCAGATTTTAAAGTCTTCTTATCTAATATTGCTTGTCACTTCTAAGTTTTATAAGTTGGAAGTAAGTTTAAATTGTACATTAAGTGACAGCTAGCTGTGTTTCATTCTGTTGGTCAGATTTTGGTTTTCCAATCTGGAAGCACAGTCCTGTTTTGCACATTTTTCACATTCATTTGCTACATAAATTGTAGTTCTTTATCTCAGTTTCATCAGTTTGGCATTTGCTGGATGTACAAAATGACCAGCGTGCTCCTTGGCTTTTCCTATTCCTTTTTACATTCTTTAATTACATGTTTTTTCTGTTTCTACCTCTTGTTCATCTGGTTCAGTGCATCACCCATTTTAAACGCCTGCTGAATGCTAAATAGCCACAAACTGATGCTGCTTGCATTACCATTCAGTGACCCACTTACACCACTCAGCATAGCTGCAGATTTTGATCAACAGACTTCTAGGAAAGTGTAATTTTTAGCATTAAATAGGCGACTGTGCTTTTGTAGTCCATTTAAAAACAATTTTTTTTAACTTCTGGGGTTTTTGTTTGTTTTGGTTTTGCCTTGCTACCTTTTACAGTTATATTTTTGCTAATTATGAACTAGCAATTATAATAGCAAAGCAGCTTGCCAAGTCTGGTGGTTAAAATGGAGTTGGTACTTCACAAAATTATCTTATTGCTTCTATAAAAGAAGGAAAAAGAACTGAGAGCCACTCATCTTAAATACTTTAGTACTTTATGTCCCAATCCTGGAAAGACTTGGACACGAATTTGCATTTACCCATTGTGAAAAATCTTTGCAGGCCTAAGACCTTAGTTGATTAAAGCAAACAAGTAGCTTAATCAGTGTATAAGTTCAACAAGAAAAATTTTAAGGTAATGTAACTTTTAAAGGTATAAATTATTGGAAAATATTTCTAATTATTTGGTAACTTGAATCTGGTAACTAAACAAAATTTCCATGTTTTTTTTTATTAAATGTGTTAGGATGCAAGTATGATAATATTTAGTAAAATAGTTTGATCAAAAGCTGTTGGAAAAAAAGAAGTTGTAAACTAAGCGTTTCTCTTGATTTTTGCTTCTGTATCCATTTTTCTCCTATTTCTGTACTGGTCTTGTCTGGGAGAGTTAATTTTCTTCTTAGTACTTAGTATGGGGCTATGCTTTGGATTTGTGCTTAAACAGTGTTGATAACACACTGATGTTGTAGTTATTGCAGAACAAAGCTTACACAGAGCCAAGGCCTTTTCTGCTTCTCACACTGCCCTGCTGCTCAGGGACTGGCTGGGCATTGGTCAGTTCATGGTGAGCAATTGTTTTCATTTGGATAACTTGTGTTTCTTGGGTTTTACTTCCCCCCTCTTTTTATTTTTTCTTTTCCTTACAATATTTAAAAAATATTATATCTTTTTAAACATTAAACTGTCTTTATTTTAACACACAAGTTTCTTTTTCACTCATCCAATTCTCTTCCCCCCATCCCATGGGGAGAGAGGGAAGAAGCAGCTCTGTGATGTTTAGTTGCCATCCAGGGTTAAGACACAACAGGGCACAAATGGTTTGAGTTAACAGATTTGACCATAACATTAGGAAGAATTTACATCTGTTAACATTTGCTGGTCATGATATTGATTTATCTGTTCTTGACATTAGCTTGTCTGATCTATGCCATGCTCTCTTTTTTTTGCTGTACGTGTTCAAGATTGGTGTTGGATTTTGCAGTTTGCTAATGCTCTGTAGTGCTTAGTGATGTTTTGCCTGCAAGATTTATTATTAAAACACTGGCCTTGAGCTTAATCTGGTATTTGGGCTCTGTACTGAAGATTAATGTACTTCAGGTACCATCTCATGGAGACAATTAACAATTATACTTCTTCCACGGAGAGATTTTTTTGTGGAGGTAATACGGAATGGCACCTTCACCATCACCTTTTGTCATGTTTTCTCCCTTGTTACAATAATTCTTCAGTATCTTGAACATCCTTGGGTAGTCTAAATACTTCTATTTGTATTTCTTAGGAATATTACTTCAGCTTTTCATGAGGTTAACAAGCTATTTAGGAATATGACCCAGGCCCTGTGGCAGTGTTGTTATGCATGGCAAGGCATGTATGTGGGAGAATATGGACAGGTGTCTGGAAAGGTTTACACCTTCAATGGTCTGGAACTTCTCTCCTGAACAAGTGCGGAATCCCGATGAAGTGATAGAATATATGGGGGGAAAGAAAAAGATGCCCTGGCTATTCCAAAGAGGCAGAAACAATGGAAGCAGAAGTCAACTTGTTTAGTAAGAGATGAAGAAGCTTCTCCTAACAGAGAGCAGGAGAACAAATCAGAAGAGGCAGCCTCAAAAAGAAATATTAGCAGTATATGAAGGAGTTCAAGCAGCTTCAGAAGTAGTTGGTACTGAAGCACCGCTCCTTTTGGCACCTCGATTTCCTGTGTTGGGCTGGATGTTCAAAGGCAGGGTCCCCTCTACACATCATGCAACTGATGCTACGTGGAGTAAGTGGGTTGCACTGATCAAACAATGGGTTTGAATGAGAAACCCCAACCGCCCAGGAATTCTGAAAGTGATTGTGAACTGGTCGAAACTTCAGTGTTGCCAAAGGAGGTGACTCGGGCTCAAGAGTCCCCACTATATAATAAACTACCAGAAAATGAAAAGCAATATGCCCTGTTTACAGATGGATCCTGTCATATTGTAGGAAAACATCAAAGTTGGAAAGCTGCCATGTGGAGTCCTACACGACGAGTTGTGGAAACTGCTGAAGGAGAAGGTGAATCAAGTCAGTTTGCAGAGGTGAAAGCCATCCAGCTGGCTACAAATATTGCTGAACAAGAAAAATGGCCAATACTTTATCTCTACACTGACTCAGGGATGGTGGCAAATGCCCTGTGGGGGTGGTTGCAGCGATGGAAGCAGGATAACTGGCAGTGCAGAGATAAACCCATCTGGGCTGCTGCATTGTGGCAAGATATTGCTGCTTGGGCAGAGAACCTGGTTGTGAAGGTATGTCACGTAGATGCTCATGTACTCAAGAGTCAGGCCACTGAAGAACATTGAAACAATAAGCAGGTGGATCAGGCTGCTGGGATTGAAGTGTCTCAGGTGGATCTGGACTGGGAACAGAAGGGTGACCTATTTATAGCTTGATGGGCCCATGGCACATTAGGATATATAGGAAGGGATGCAGCATACAAATGGGCTCATGATTGAGAGGTCAACTTGACTTGATGCCACTGCACAGGTTACCATGAGTGTTAAATATATGCCATGATCAAACAAGCCAAGTGGCTGAATGGTGTTGGGAAGCCACTGCTCAGGGACTAGCTGGGCATCAGTTGGTTGGTGGTGAGCAATTGTTTTCATTTGGATTATTTATCTTTCTTGGGTTTTATATACCTCTGTCTTGTTATGGTTCTTTTTTCTTCTATTTTCCTTGAATTTAAAAAAAAAAGTTTATTTTTAATGATTAGACTGTCTTTATCTCAACTCATGAGTTTCTCACTTTTACCATTTCATTTCTCACCTCCATCTCACTGGGGAGGAGTGAGCAGCTGTGTGGTACTTAGTTGCTGCTTGGGGTTAAAATACAACACCTTCTCTACAGTAATTATAATATGTATTGTGCAGAAGATGGAAAGGGATAAAAGATTGCTACATTGGTTTATTTCTGTGGTGTTTTGCACAGTTGCAGGTGTAACTATATAGGACTAAAGTTTTCATGTTTTTCTGCGTTTCTTGTAAGGGGATTGTTAATGTTCCTAGTCTATCTTCTGTCTTGAAGAAAAATAGGCAAATAATGTTCTACAGTGTGAATCAGATAAGGAGCAAATTTTTAATAATTACTCTTTAGTTTCATCCACTAAACGGTTTTTTTCAGTAGTTTAATGGGGCTTCATTATATGCTGAGAGACACAGTTATGAATTATTTCAGTCTCATGCCTGAAAATATTTTAGATCTTTAATCAAGATTCCTGCTTTCAATTAAATGTTTCTTGTTTGTTTTTTACTTTTGTTTTTCAAAATATGTCTTATCCTTTTAGGCCTGAACTATTTACAAGTATTTGGCAATATGTTGAAATGTTTGTAAATCTTCTTGTATTAGGAAGGAAACATGCCGTTGGAAGATTTGCTGGCATTTTATGGCTATGAACCCACAATTCCAGTTATGGCTGGTTCCGGTGTGGATAGCTCTCCAAGTGAACTTGCAGATGAGCTTCCAGATATGACTCTAGATAAAGTAAGTCAGAACTGTTTTTCCCTGTATTACGGTTTAAAAGTAGAAATCCATGTGACCTTAACTTATATTTCACTGTCTCTTGATGTTACAAAATACATATCTTTGTCAATTTCAACATAAAATTAAGAGTTATTGTACTAGTGGTGGACTTGGCAGTGTTAGGTTTATGGTTGGACTCAATGAACTTAAAGGTCTTTTCCAACCTAAATGATTCTGTGATTGTACTTTTAATTCTTTTTCAAAGATATTTAGGATCTGGATTGAATTATAATTATCACACAAATGCATAGCAACTTTAGTGGCATTATATTATTACAATTGAGAAATGAATAAGGTAGTGGTTCTTCTAAAACACATTCAGAGAACTTTAAATAGATTTATTTTTTTTATTATTATTTTATAGAAGTGGGATTTTTTATGAAAAGTTCTGTATTTTATTTTAATATATGCAATGTCCAGAAATAATAATTCTGGCTTCAAACATACATGTCATATATGAAACCTTTGTGGATAACTTGAAAAGTGCACTACTGGGTGCTTTTGGATGTTTCTTTCAAATGCATGTAATTTATAAAAATCTCATCTTTGGGGAGTGAGAGAGATTGTTCTCTGTGCAGTTACGATATGTATTGCATTGTTGAATATAGAAACACAAAACTACAGTTTTTATGATTCACAGGCTAACTTTGAATTCTGAGATGAATCTGATTGTTGGCTATAAGGCATGCAGCTAGTAGTTTGTATTATAAAATCTGTAGGTAGTAAGTACATGTCTTTTTTGTTTTACTTTCCATAAGTATGATGAAATTATAAACTCCACAGAAAGTTTGAAATTATAAACTGCACAGAAAGTTTAGTATAATGATGGCTCTGCACATCTGATTCTCATTAGGAGTCACCATTGTGTTGAGGCTACAGAAATGTACTTGGCTTCTTGTCTAATAAAGTTCTTTGCCTCCCTAATCACTATAGAGGGGTTCAATCATGTCTGGTAGTGGAGGAAGCATGTTCTTGCCCCCCCACTTTATTATATTTTGTCAGTTATCTGTAATTCTTCTCAGGAAAAAATATATGAAAGTCCCCATTACCCCCCCCCCCGCCGAATTTAAGGGGTATCTGTGATGTAAAGAATGACAGAATTTAACATGTTTCCACTCACTTTTTTATTTTAAAGCAGTTGGATGAATATCTGAGATTTGATGCTTGCAGGAGTTACTACTTGTGCATTTATTAGCTTTTTAATAGTGAACAGTCTGTTAAAATTGCTTATAGTAAAATAATTCATTTTAATAAATGAGGCAATTTGCTGAATCTAAATGCTCACCAGTTTATATTTAATAGTCTGTCTGAAGTTTTGGGTTTTTTTATTTTAATGATACAGGAGGAAATAGCTAAAGATCTCTTGTCAGGTGATGATGAAGAAACGCAGTCCTCTGCTGATGACTTGACACCATCAGTTACTTCACATGAGGCTACTGACTTCTTTCCTCGGCCATTAAGATGTAGGAAACCTAATTTTATGATAGTACTCATAAAGTCTTAGTATTTATTATAAACTGTATAGCTTTCTAGTTTAAAATATCAGAATTGCAGAGTGGAATTGAGAAACAGTGCTTTGCAGGATGTTGTACATGAATATTGTCTTTGGTTGGTGTTATTGATTACCTAAAAGGCCTATATTTAATATGGTGCTCAAAGCACCAGCACAATTTTTCTAAAAATACAGTAGCTTTTCATAATGAATAGTTAATGTGTGTCAAGGAACACTCTTGGTAATTGTCTGTGCATTGGTGAATGGCATGAATATGTAACCTGTTCTTTTAAATTAGTGTTTCTCTAC
Organism: Vidua chalybeata; assembly: GCF_026979565.1. Taxonomy (NCBI): domain Eukaryota; kingdom Metazoa; phylum Chordata; class Aves; order Passeriformes; family Viduidae; genus Vidua; species Vidua chalybeata. Next base: position 1,319,306 of record NW_026530331.1, read on the forward strand.
TAAAATGTTTGCCGCTACTTTTAAGCCAGTGACTCCTCTATTCAACCTATGGATGTGAACTGGAATTTGGTTTCTTTGTTATTATTTCCCTTCACATATTCAATGGTTTTCCATAGGAGTTCATGAGCCAGAGTGTTTTTATATGGGATGGGGCCTATGAACCCATGACCACCAAAATTTCACTACCCATGGAACTATTATGGGAAAGATCCAAGAACCATTGGTTCAATTATCCAACCTTGGCAAGATATTCCTCATTGCTCCAACTCTAGTACACCAGTGAACAAATGAACTGCAATAGACAGTGTGGAGGATTTTTATCACAATTTTAATTTGGCAAGTATTTTGAGCTTTTTCTGGGGGACTTCATCCCTCTAGAGAAAGGGGTTGATAAAGGGCATGTGCTGTCTCAATCATCAGCAACTGTAGCCCCTTTGCATGCTGCTGATTGTGTAATGTAAGGCATTTTTGAGAGAGATACAAAAAACTTAACTAAAAAAGGGCATTATAATTTTTTAAGCAAACCCCAATCTTGCTGGCACTTAAACATTGCTTGTGAACTGTTAATGAATATGACACTGAAAGTGTGGCAACTTTATGGAAAGAATTATTGGCCCCTTCATCTTACTCAGGATTAAGAAACAGTCATGTTTGCTTTCAGCTATTGTGGTTTTTCTATCAGAATGTTGCTCTTTCTCTATTAGAACTTTTGATTGGGCATTTTAACATCAAATATCCACCATGTCAGGGAGGGAAATGTCAGTTTTCTGTGCTGTTGACAGTTCCATTTTTTTTTCTCATCCCTGTCCATTTCTCTTAAGATAACATTCAATTTTAAGATAAACATGTTTAACACAGGCCATTTTGTTAAATTTGGATTCACTGGAAAAAGTAATTGCATATTATTATCCAGGCATATTGCTCTTTCACGTATTCATGTTAGCTTCTTGCCTCTTTCTAACAGCAAAAAGAGATAGACTGGTGATTCTAGTAATGACTACAGAAGAGGAGCCTCAGTCTATCATCTTGGATATTGTCTTTGGTGTTGATGATTCTATTTAGTTGTGATGAAGCTAAAATTGAAACCCTATTTATGAACATGTTATTACTGAAAATTGAGAATATGAAATAGCTCTTATCAGAACTATAGATTCCATTCTGCTGGGGAGAAAATAAAAAATAGAATTACTTCAGAACCCAGAAGCACAGAGTTCCAAATTCTAAAATATGAGTTATTCTGTGGAGTACTGTATTTTAATTACTTGGAGTGCTCTGCTGTATTTCTTCCTAAGGAAAAAAATATTTAAGGGGAGTAAGCAGTCTTTTGTTATCTTTTGCTTATTCTGTTTTCTGTATATCTACTATATCTTTAGTCCTTGCTGAGGTAGCCTTGTTTAAAGGAATGTTTTGAATGTCAATTAAAACTTCAGATGAAAGGCTTCAGTAGGTAATAAAGACTTACCTTCAACTTTCTTTGTGATTAACCCATGGCTAAGTCATAGCCCTGGAAGTTTTCTGTTTTTCTCATACCTTTTCTATAAGGTGTAAGCATTTATTGAAGAAAATCAATGAAGAAAAATGATCTAATTTCCTTTTGACTGTTAGAAATATTGTCTTAGTTGCAATAGTGGTAAATGTTTCAATTCTGCAATATGCAAACACCAATGCTTTCTGACTTCATTCTAATTTGATAGAAATGTCGATCAACAGACTGGTGATGAGTGTCTTCCAGGATAAAAGTAGGGCTCCTTTCAAAAGTAAAGAATATATTGTAGTTCTGTGTTTGAACTGAAAATTCTTCCTAGCTAAAACCAACTTATTTGTGTCTGAAGCAAACACTACGTGTGATGGAGATAAGGAATCAGATGGTGAAGACATAGAGGCAGACAATGGTAATTCATCTGAAGATTTGAGAAAGGTAATAATTATATCTTAAGAAAAAGAAAAAGTTAAGAAAACTTTTGCTATTAAAAAATGCATTAAAATTTATAGTACATATCTAAAATAGTACCTTAATTCTGAAATTATCTGCAAAATCCCATGTTAATGGACTTTGTAATGCTTCCATGCACAGAATATTAATATCCTTATGATTTTTGTTACATCTTCAGGAAATAAAGGTTGGTTCACAGTATCAGGCTGAAATTCCACCTTACCTTGGCAGATACAGTAGTAATGAAAAGGGTAAGTTATTCTGTTTTAGTTCTTATATTTATACATAGCAGCTAATGGAAAAAAGTTATTTAAATTTATAAGATAAATTCAATGACTTAGTTAAAAAACCCAAACCAACCAATCAAAAAACACCTAGTCAACTGAAGTAATACAACCACATAATTATATCTTAAAAGTGTGATTCTACAGCTTTGAGAGGATATTTTCGAGAAGACATAGGAGGATGGGTTACAGTGTTAATTCTGAAGTATCTAGCAATATTAGGAGGCAACAAACTGAGTCAAGAAGTAAATATTTGCATCAGGATATCATAACTGGGCTATGAACATGTAAGTTTGCATTGAAGATCTTCAGTATTTTTCTTTGCTTCTTTTTTAGCAAGCACGACAGTGTGGGTTACAAAATGGTTATGAAAAACAAAGCAATTAATTATTTGAATTTTCCATAGCATGAGTAGAAGATGTAGGTCTCAATATACCTTGTCTTAAAAAAAAAAAGATGTTTTAAGTATGATGTTATTGCTGTGTAAACTGAAATTGTGCCAGAGTAGAAGAAATAACTTTATTTAATAGATTTTTATTTGGTACCTTTAGAAACCTTCACTGGCTGGAAGCATTAGCAAATTAACATCTCTTATGTTGCTTAAGAGATCTATGGAAGTTTTCTATTTTCTATGATTTGAGCATGATGCTTATTGGTTGTAAGAAACAGAAGAGTGAAAACCAGTTTTATCTGAATAGTCCTTTTACTATTTACACATCTTGACTTCTCCTTGGTCAAGAACTAGAGAAGGGCCAATAACCAGAGGATGATCAGGAAGGCATTAATCTGACAACTTTCTCTGGAACAAGCTGGTGCAAGAGAGAACCAGATTTTTCACTGGCATAGCCAGGAGCAAAGAGGTAGCTACCAGATGGGGGAGCCTGAGGAGTTCCTCTTGAGAATATCAGGTATAGATTCCAGCAAAAAGTGTTGGGTTGTCTTGGTTGATAATGGAGTTTGAAGCTGAGCTCAGCAATGCTTGGAGAGGGTGGAAGATTCTGTAAAAGCCTCTTTTGTACTTCCTGAAGAGCTTGTGATGGCAAACAGGGGCTTATATTTCTGCTGTGAAGTCCCAGGTACTGAAATTGTGCTAGAAAGCAGTTCTGCTCTTCTATAAATCTTACACTTGTAACATATCTGTTTGAAAGCTTTCAGTGTTCTTAAGTCATAACAGAACTTTAGGAGGAGGTGAAATTTTATTCTTCACCTTAGGTTAATATTCTTTCCTGCAGTTATATGAGAGATTTGAGAATCTTCATCTCTTCTAGTGGAACTGCCATTATACTTGGATGTGTTTGAATTTAATAACTCTAATTTGTACTGCCAAGAGAGTACATAAAGCATTATGTGTAAACACATCTATTGATCAGAGTAAAGGATTTTGTTTAATCTAGAGTTTAAATGTGTGCATAGACAAGAGTTCAGGCCAACTCTTGAATATTTCCAATATATTTCAAATAAGCTACTTTAGAGGTGCATACATGATTTTAGTATTCTATGAAGGAGGACTATACATCCTGATTGCTTGTAAAATAGTTGATAACGGCATTCAGTTGTTAGTGAATGCTAAAAGAAATTACCACATTTAGACCTAGATTTCCATTCTGCTAAGTAAGTTTTAGAAAATTTTAGTTGAAAATGACCAATTAGCTGCCACCTCTTTTTTTTTATTTTATATGCAGTATTTGAAATATTAAAGTACACTTTTTATTGTAAACGATAGCTTATTTGTTGTAAACATTTGAATAAAACAGAGTGGTTTTGCTATTTTTTAATATTAAGATTAATACATATGCATAATTTGACTTGAATCATCTACCTGTCAACAACCTGCTGCTCTGTAGAGATTCTGTCTCAAGAGCCAGTTCCTTATCTCATCCTCATGGAACCTGAATCTCTTCACCATACCACACTGCAGTCTCTCTCTAAGGATTTTGGGGAAAAAATGAGCTGCAATTTGAAAGTGGCATGACAGTGCTTGATTTTATTACTTCTGTATTCCTGTTCTTTGTGAAATAGCTTTTTATGTTCTAGCCTTAAAAGTGTCACACTTGCCATAAATTCTGTTTTAACAGCCTATGAAAATGAAGACCATTTACTTTGGAAACCTGATGTGATCTCAGAAAGTAAAGTTAAAGAATACCTTTTTGAAACCTCCTTAAGAGCAGGAAATGAAAATATGATTGGCAGAATTCCTGAAGGACTACATACACGTGACAATGAACAAGTATATTTTATATCCTGTTCCATTTGTGGCACATTGCTTTGTAATTAATGTGTTCTCTTTCTCTGCCTTGTATTATAAAGGCAGGAATATTTTTTTAATTGGATGTTACAGGGGTCAGGATCTTATTTGTAATTTTAAACACATGCTTAAAATTGAGTATTTTAATGTTTGCAGTGTGATCTATGATGTTTCAAATTGGCATGATGTTGACAAACCTAGTTTTTCTAATTATTGCATATAATGTTTTACATTTGCTTAATTAAACCTTGCCTTAACATTTGGATGGTTTTGCTTTTGATTATTTTAACATTTTCATCCTGTATAAAGATATAACCTCTTTTTACATTAGATATGTTCACTGAAAGGCTTGTTTCAGAAATTTATATAGGATATTTGGAAACTTTAACACTTTCTAAAGACTACTTCTATTTTATAGGCACTATATGAACTTCTCAAAAGTAGCCATAATGTTAAAGAAGCAATTGAGAGATACTGCTCAAATGGAAAGGCATCTCAGGGTAAGAGAGAGTATCTGCTTTTTAAGAAATATGTCTTTGGAGGGGGTAGAAAACACATGAGTAAAATTCAGATTAATAAGCACATCCCTTTCCATGATGTCTTTAGCACAGATTACTCATAGAATCATAGAATATGCTGAATTGGAAGAGAATCACAAGGATCATCAAAGTCCAACTCCTGGCCCTGCACAGGACACCCCAAAAATCCAACCAAATGCTCCTTGAGTTCTGGCAGCCTTGGGGCCATGAGCATTCCCTGGGGAGCCTGTTCCAGGGCCTGACCACCCTCTGGGTGAAGAACCTTTTCCTAATATCCAGCCCAAACCTCCCCTGATACAACTTCAGACCATTCCCTTGGGTCCTGTCACTGGTCACCAGAAAAGAGATCAGTACCTCCTCCTCCTCTTCCCCTCACAAAGAAGTTGTAGACTGCAATGAGGTCTGACCTCAGTCTCCTCCAGGCTGAACAACTGTCCTCGGCTGCTCCTCGTACGGCTTCCCTCAAGGCCCTTCACCATCTTTGTTGCCCTCCTTTGGACACTAATACCTTTATATCTTTCTTATATTGTGGTGCCCAAAACTGTCCCCAGGACTCGAGGCGAGGCCACCCCAGTGCAGAGCAGACTGAGACAATCACCTCCCTTTGACTGGCTGGCAGTGCTGTGTCTGATGCACTCCAGGACACAGTTGGTCCTCCTGGCTGCCAGGGCACTGCTGACTCATATTCAACTTGCCATTGGCCAGGACCTGCCGGTCCCTTTCCGCAGCACTGCTTTCCAGCATCTCGTTCCCCAGTCTGTCTGTACATCCAGGGTTGCCCCATCCCAGGTGCACATTCCAGGACTTGCCCTTATTGAACTTGATACAGTTGGTGATTGCCCAGTCCTCTAATTGGTCAAGGTCTCTCTGCAAGGCCTCTCTGCCCTCAAGGGAGTCAACAGCTCTTCACAGTTTTGTATCATCTGCAAACTTACTTAGCATCCTTTCCAGTCCTGTGTCCAAGTCATTAATGAAGGTGTTGAAGAGCACTGGGCCTAAGATGGAGCCCTGTGGAACCCCACTAGTGGCAGGTGGCCAGTCTGATGTCACCCCATTCACTATAACCCTTCGTGCCCAACCCATGAGCCAGTTGCTCACCCATCGCATGACGTGTTTATCCAGCTGTGGGCTGGACATTTTGTCCAGAAGGATCCTGGGAAAAAACAGTATCAAAAGCTTTACTGAATCAAAAAAGATGACATCAACTGGCTTCCTTCGATCAACTAGGTGGGTAACCTTGTCATAAAAGGAAATCAGGTTTGATAAGCAGGACTTTTCTCTCATGAAGCTATGCTGGCTATGATTGCTGTGATCGATGACTGCATTGTCCTTCAGATATTTTTCAATAATTCCCATTAGGCATATAACTCAGATTAGGTATGATCTGACTGTTGGCCAGATGGAGATTTCTGCTAGAGAAGTTTGCAATTTGTATAAAGATTGCAGGATCAAATTTTACATCTTTTCTTTCCTTCTTTTTTCCATTTTTTTTTTCTATTTTAAGAATGACACAGACTGAGGAGAAGGGGGGGGAATTGTAATTTTGCTCCCATAAGACAGTTCTCCCCCACATTGCAGTACCTTTTTGAGATAATGATCAATTATAAACTAATGACATTTATGTGAGAAGCAGAACATAGCTGATAATGAGTGAGCCCCAGTCTTCATCACTGTGCTAACATTGTGCTATGTCAACCCCAAACTTGGTTCTACTGTATAATTCTCTAGGTCTATGGTAGAGTGTGGAGAGTTTTGCTTGAGTTTACAGTGGAAAACAATTTTGTTTGTCCCTAACTTTATTATTCCCTTAAATAAAAATTAGTGTATAATTTAGCAAAGAGTTCTTTGTCCTGTAGTTTGACACATGTTCCATAAAGCAGAAATGGCCTATGAGGCCTGGTATAAGTTTGTATTCTGGCAGCTATTCCTTACTCAGAACTGGATCTAAGGAGAAATTGAATGTTTCTGTGTTAGGTGCTCTGAAAGCTTAAGTATCTAAGATAAAAGTGAAGGGAACAATAAGGAATATCAGAGCAGTGTTTCAGAAAGCTCTTTTATGAGAGATTGTGTGTTAGAGACCCAAATTCTGTCTTAAGGACTAGTGCTCATCCTCTCCCGGACCCCAAGTCAGATGGAGTTTATATCCTCATTAAAAATGGTAGAGGATGATAATACTGTTGATACCTGTCTCTTAGAATAATCATTGTGCAATGATCTATACCCACTGAAGTTCACTGTTATTCTCAATATGCATTAAAAATCTACATCTCCCAAGATAATTTCATAACAGTGAGACTTTACATGTGGATCTCCTCTTTGAAGCTTGAGAATTCTGTAGTAAGGAGTGCAAAATTAATGGACTTGTAGTGGAATGATTATCACCTTCATCTGAAAGCAGCAAGGTCTTTGTTCCAGTGTCTGCTTCCAGAAATGCTTTGAAATGTGATTGTTGGTTGGTTTTTGTTATCCACCCTCATTGGCTTTAAATGACAACTGAACAGATCACTACTATGAATGTAAGATGCCCAAAATATCCCTCCTTTATTATATATAGATACAAAGCCATAATCAAGATAGGGAAGCAACAATACTTGAGACAAAACTGACCTACTCAAATAGTTTGAGCTACTTTGTTTTAAAGCTTTTATTCCTTTTTAGTGGGTTTTGCTTTTGTTTAATTTGTAAAACTAAAATTCACTTCTGTCTTTAAAAAGTCAGAGGTTGTTCCTTCACTCTTTTGTTCCAACAGTCACTGTATTTGATGCAAGAAGGAATATTCAGAAAAATAATGATAACAAATCTTGGGGTTTTTTTAATGACAAACTTCTTAAGAAATAATAAATGAAGTCTTTTGAATGTCCTTTGCCCTCCAGGGTGAAATACTTCAGTAATCAAACTCTTATGAGTCTTTATAAGCAGGAATACTAGATTTCAGGTAGGATATCTTTACATTAGAGGAAAGAACATGGGTCAAAATAACTGAACTATTGCATTTTTTTTAGAGTGTGTTTGGATGTTCAGGCATTAGCAACACAAAGATTAGTGAGTGAAAATAAGTTTATCATGCTGCTTTTGCAATTGTCTAGAAGAGATGACAGCATGGACAGAAGAAGAATGCAGAAGCTTTGAACATGCACTTCTGATTTACGGGAAAGACTTTCATCTCATACAGAAAAACAAGGTTAGTATTTTACAGTTAAATGAAAGAATTGGTAGATTATATGATGCTGAATGTTCGCAAAAGCAATGCTTTTTCAGAAGCTATGCAAAAGAGTGAAATAAGAGCCAACATATTAAAACCAGCTTGGTGTTTCCATGCTAATTTTGCCTCTGATACCATTGGAAAAGCTAGGTGTTGCAACATGAGTCAATATATTATCTTTGAAATCAACTCATGTTGATATTGCTTCCATATATGCATTTATGTTAAAATTTAGATTAAATGTCTGCCTCTCCTAGAGGTGTATTATGTTCATACCATGTCTGTGAGAGGGGGAAATACATCTTTATTTTTGTCACTCAGAAGGTGTAATTCTACAGAAATGGGCTTTGTGTTTTCAAAAAGTGTAGTCATCCATCAGTACTCTGGTTTCTGACCAACAAAGGAGTTCTAATCTTTATCTGAATTGCTTCTGATTAACTCCTCTGTGCCTGAAGATTAGGAATTGGACTTTTCTTTTTTTTTATTAAGTAAATGTATAATTTGGTACAGTTGCCAGTATGTGTGTTTCCAAATTTTCTGTACATGTCCTGTATGTTTTGATACCACCACCTTGAGGTTTTGTACTGGCTGTGACTGGGATAGAGTTAATTTTCTTTATAGTAGCTAGTATGGGCTATGCTTTGGACTTGTGCTGGAAACAGTGTTGATAAGACACTAATGTTTTAGTTATTGCTGAGCAGAGCTTATGTAGAGTCTCAGCCTTTTCTCCTCAGACTATCCTGCCAGTGAGGAGGCTGGGGGTGCACAAGGAGTTGGGAGGGGACACAGCTGGGACAGCTGACCCCAAATAACAGGGGGGTGTTCCAGACCATATGACATCCTGCTCAGTAATAAAACTGGGGGGGGGAAGGTTGGTGGGTGGGGGCTGCTGTGGCTTGAGAACTGGCTGGGCATCAATTGGTTGATGGTGAACAGTTGGGTTTTTATGCATTGCTTGTTTTTCTTGGGTTTTATTTTCTTCTTTTTTAGCTTTTTTTTTTTTAATTAGTAAACTGTCTTTATCTCAAACCATGAGTTTTCTCACTTTTGCCCCTCTAATTCTTCCCCCTGATCCCACTGGAGGGAGGAAGTGAGCAAGCAGCTCTGCGGTGCTTAGTTGCTGGTGGGGTTTAAACCACAAGTCTTTTTTTTAGGAGACTGGTGCTTTTGTTGTATTTCAGTTAAACTTTATAGGGTTGTGGTTGCTGTTCAACAACAGTCAATTAATCCTGTTCAACACTTGGCTTAACCTGTCCAATGCTAAATATCTGGGTGGTTCAATTTTTAAATGGACCTTACCCGTAAACAGTAATTCACCAGCAATACAAATAAATAATTTTAAAATATTTTTTCCAAAGTGCAACAAAGCATATGAGTTGGTCTGTCACTATGGACCAGAATTTTCCAAGTACCCAATGTCTTTTCTGCTTCACTTCTCTTGGGTCATTCAGTTGCTCAGTGTTTTACTTCTTAACAGAGTCTGTCCCATAGTTATAAAATTGCTTTGTAAGTTATGAATTGAAATGCTTTAGATGTAGATACAGTTTCAGTCTAGTTTAAAAAAACAAACCTAAACAACAATAATGCATACAATAGAACAGATGTAGCAATTATTTAGAATAGAATATACTGTTTCAGTTGGATGGGACCTACAAGGATCATCTAGTCCAACTGCTTGACCACTTCATGGCTTGCCAAAAGTTCCAGCATGTTTCTAAGGGCATTGTCCAAATGCCTCTTAAACAATGACAGGCTGAGGCATCAACCACCTCTCTAGGAAGTCCATTCCAGTGTTTGACCACCCTCTTGGTAAAGAAATTTAAAACTGTAGATCTCTTTTTCAGATCCTCTGATTTAATTTGTTTGTTACAGATACTAGAACAGTAAAAGGAACAATATTACAGGAATATGGGGACTGGGGAGATGACAAAACATAATGCTCTGCATTTATCTTGTCAGTTCTTCTTGCCTTCTTTTAGGTAAGAACCAGAACAGTTGCTGAGTGTGTGGCTTTCTATTACATGTGGAAAAAGTCAGAACGTTATGATTACTTTGCTCAGCAAACAAGATTTGGAAAGAAGAGATATAACCATCATCCTGGAGTTACGTAAGTAAAATGTCCTTAGAATATGTTTTCTGTTGCAAATTGTAAATGTAAAAGATAAGTTTTTCTTCCCATCATTGCAGTGTAAAGCTGCAGTGGCTATGGCAACTGAGAATAAATCCATCATCATTTTTAGGCCTTGTTTTCCTATTAAATAACCTATTATGAATGCCGTATTCTTAAAGGGACTACATGGATCGTTTGGTAGATGAAGCAGAAGCTCTTGGTGGAGCAGTACATTCTTCAGCCTTAACATCTAATACTCGAACAGAAAGCATTCCTGATCAACAGCTAAGCATTCTGAACTCTATCACTGCCAATGAGTTGACAGGTAAATCAAGGGAAAAAACCCAAAGAAAACCCACATCTTTTTTGTTGTAACTATACAAACAACTATTTAATTCACATTTTATGTTCATCTGTTTTCCAGCACTGCCAAATACTGTAGCTACAGTCTGTCACAGTCACACTTCAGCTGTGAACTGCCTGGATGATGCCTTCCCTCCTGTGGACAGCTTACCCCAAGCACCGGTAGTTAATCATGTGCCTGTTGGAACAGAAGAATTGCTTAACTTGCCTAGCAATGGTGAAAGTGATTGTTTTAATTTATTTGAGACTGGCTTTTATCACTCAGAGTTAAACCCAAGGAACATGTGCAGTGAGGAGACAGAAAGACCTGCAAAGAGACTGAAAATGGGGATTGCTGTCCCAGAATCTTTCATTAATGATGTCTCTGTAAATAACCTTGGTGTGGACTTTGAGAACCACACACACCATATTGCCAGTGCCAAAATGGCTGTTTCAGTGGCTGACTTCAGCAGTCTATCTGCAAATGAGACAAATGGTTTTATAAATACCCATACTCTTCACCAACATACTACCCTTCATTCAGAATGACTGTGGAAAGCTAAACAAAGAGTGGGTACTTTATGCAGTAGTAGTAAACTTGATGGGAACTATCAGGTTTGCTTAGTCTTTCACTGGAAGTTTGAACTTTGACATCAGTGATGTCTTTTTATGTACAGAACTATATCTTGATTTACCAAGAGTAATTTCTTTTTTCAGTCCATAAATGTGGAAATGTTTGGCAGAGTTTGGAACTAAGAGAACTCTGTGGTGCAGCTTTAGGCTCTGCTTCAAATTTATTTTAAAGCCTGTAGAGAGAGGCCACCATTTTAAAACCAGCACACAAGTTCTGAACTGATTGGAGTGGCTTTTTAGTCAAAATTACTTTTGCCATAATGGATGCAGTGTAATAAAAGTGTTTACAGGTACCGTTCCTGATCCCTGCTCAATGTAGCATTTTATTTTTTTTTTTTTTCTTATAAAGGCAGGGATGGATTTCTTTAACTTAAACTGCACAAACATACAAGGATATTTTTTAAATGGAACCTTCTCTCATGTGATACTAAACTAGAGCACTTCAGTTTAAAAACACCAGCAATTTCATCTTGGTGGAAGCTACCACAAGGGACATAACATGAATAAATTATGAAGACCTACACTTGGAGGCTGTTGCAAAATTATAGGCCATGGCTACCTTACACAGAAGTAATTATGCTGCCAGAGGTATCTGTGTACTTTAAACTTACTGGCTTAAACTGATATATTTTAGGCTATTGTAGTCAGATGAGTTTTGTCCACAACTTTGAAGATTAATGCACCTGTGTAACTTAACTTTCCTAAGACAGCTGCTGTATAAAGCTACAGTCTGCACACCTTAGGATTTACCACTAAATGAACAGTCTGCATTTTGGAAGACAAATTGTTTGGAGCACTGCAATTCAATGTGTTACAGTTTTGAGGGGCTATCTAGTTTATATAGAAGTAGTAGAACCTTGAAGTATGTATTTGAAAGTTTTTCTTCGGTGTGGATTGCATTTATTTATTTAGCAAGTCATTAGCTCAAAAATAGCACTTCACTACTTTTGGTCAAATAGAAAAGGATGAATAAAAATGTCTCCCATAAAAGCAACTATTTAAACTCAATACATTTTTATTTTGACCATTGAGTGCAATTTAGCCATTAATTAAGTTTTCTTTAAAATGTTAGCTCTAATTCTTGTAGGAGAACATCAGTAGGATTACCGGATTACCCCTTTCCCTCCATACTTTTTCTTTGCATTGTTCATATTACAAATTTAATTGCCACAAACTTGTTTTAATTATTAAAGTGATTAGGCTTGCATTGATGATATTTGTAATAGTTGCTTCAAGGTTATGCTGAGTAATTAGGAAGTAGTTACTTAAATATTTGAAAGGGAAGAGGGTATTTATTATGCTTACTGTGAATTGCATTGACATCCTGAGTTATGGATGCAGTGTATGGAATTTTCTTTACAGCACTGCAATGAAGATTACTTTAAAGCATTTATGCAGTAGCACATTTATCATAGTAAATTAGTTTAGCACAGTGGACACAAGTAAAGATAATTTTGTAATCAGTTCTTAACTTATGCATCTGAAATATGGAATTCTAGTAAGTACACAATAAATAATGGATAGCCTTGGCCTTGTGTTGTATTCTGACATTTTTATCCAAGTTGTCAGTTTCTTGCTGCTGTGTTTTGTGCTGAACTGTGTACCTTGTTTCTTTTCTTTATGAATCAACATATTTTATGTAATTCTGTAAAATGCTGGTCATAATCCTTTATTGTTATGCATTCAGGTCTATGGGTTTACAGTGAGTGGCTGGTCTGTATAAAAATCATTATACAAAGATGATTGAATGCTTACAACAGTTGCGTTTAAATGAACATGCCCATTCTCATTAGCTGATGCAGTAATATATTCAATTAATCTATGCATTGCTGGGCTCTTAATGTAGACAGATACTTGTCTAAGGCTTGGGTTGTCAGCAAGTTGAATGGACACTTTAGTTATTTAATAAAGACTTTTGACCAAAATTCAGAAAATTATGGGAGAAAAATTAATTTCAGCTAGTCTAATAGATTTTTAAATGCTGATCTTATTTAGCTTGTTGGCTAGCTAGCTGTTATTGTTTACTTTTAATTCCTTGTTAAAATGAGGCAATAATTTGCAAGATTTTGTAAATATTTAATTCTTCATATCTTTTTAGATATCTATTTCAATATTTTCTGACTACTTGTGTGTATAGTAACATTTTTGTGCATGCTTGATGTGACATTCATAAATTTGTACCACGATAACTTTATCCATGTAAAATAGCTATTTATTGAATTTTTCATTTAGAAGCTGGACTTAATTATTTTTCTCTCAGTTGAAACGTTTAAAATGGAGAACTTGTTACTGTTTATTAAAAGAATTGTCTTTTGAAAGTCAGCACGAAAACAACTGAATTGCAACCATATGAAGAAATTATATTGCCTTGGTTCTTTGATGGTGAAGCACAATTCTTATAACAAACTGTGATGAATTCTTTGTCGTCTGCTATACTTGTTTTTCATACAAACAAACCAAAAATCCATAATGGGAAATTGCAGTGTTGGTAAATGTATCCTTTTAATGTACAAGGAATCTGAAGGGGATAGCTGATTCATTTAGAAGTGTAACTTAGTGCTGTGATTATAGCAATACTTTTACATTGGTTACTCATATATCATCTCCTCATGTTAGGTTTTTAAAGGTTTAGTTTTCCTCTTGCCATGGTTAAAGTAGTAAATTGTGTACTGTTAGGTCAATGAATTGTGTAATTGTTTCCTGTTTTTAACTTTTAAAACTGAGGATCAAAAATGTATAAAAACTTCAGATCAAGTAGAACATAGTGATAGTACTTAATTTAACCAAAGTCTTTAGGTAAGTATTTCAACTTTGAATGTAAACTAATGTATAAACTGACCAACAGGGACACTTTGCCCAGCACTACAAGCACATTGTCTACAGATGGGGAAATGAAATACAGTAATTTATAAAATAATGACAAGGTTACTATTTTTTTATTCCTATTTTTCATTGGAAGAAGGAAAATACTATCAATTGTAAAATACAGAAGGTATGGTTATAGTCCTCTTAATAAAACAGATTCCAGTTATTCAAAGTACCTTGTGCATAACAACAAATTTTGTGACAATCGGGACATGATTTTAATACCAGATGTTCAAGAGGAAGTCGCTATTGTTGCATTGGTTTTAATATTTGTACATAAACACTGATTTTTATTTTTTTTTAGCATTATTTTCTATTTGTTGTACTTTAATACCTGGTGTACAATTCCAGAAATAAATGTCTGGGAACTTTTCTTTATTTGTGATGCAGATATATGAAAAGCTTGGTTAGCTACTTTCTTTTCAGAAATACACAGCAATACCTCTGAACACATTTTAAGATACTCTGGGTCCTCCTGAAGTGCACACTACCACTCTATAAGCAGTTGGGAGAAGTCTCACATACATTACCCTTTGCTCTTGCAGAGGACTTCAACTTACCAGATGTCTGCTGAAAATACAATGCAGGGGAGAGGAAACAGTGTAGGAGGTGGTGTGGTGTGGTTTAACCCCAGCCGACAACTACATACATGCAGGAATAACCCAGACTGTTTTCCCCAGCATGTTTTTAATGTGCACTATAGGAACTATCCTCTTCTACAGTACGTAAAAGTTTTGATTGGGCAGGGCCAGCCCGCGTGGCAGATCCTCTGGTGTTGACTAACCAGATGCCTTTTGTTAAATATGTATTCCAATGTTTGAAGGTCCCACCAGCCATTGCTCTCAGTGTCATCTTTAACAGTCCATTATATTTTTCAATGTTTCCAGAGGCTGGTGCATGATAGGGAATGTGATACACCCACTCAGTGCCATGTTCTTTGGCCCAAATGTCTATGAGGTTGTTTCAGAAATTAGTCCTGCTGTCTGAGTCAGTTCTTTCTGGTGTGGCATATTGCCATAAGACTTGCTTTTCAAGGCCCAGGACAGTATTCTGGGCGGTGCCATGGGGCACAAGGTATATTTCCAGCCATCCTGTGGTTGCTTCCAGCATTGTAAACAAACAGTGCTTGCCATCATGGTTTTGGGGGAATGTGATATAGTCAATCTGCCAGGCCTCTCCATACTTATATTTCAGCCATTGTCCTCCATATCACAGAGACTTTAACCACTTGGCCCTGCTTGATTGCAGCGCATGTTTCACATTCATGGATAACCTGTGTCCATGGGCAAGTTGACTCCTCCAAATAAAAGTCGCATCTCTTCCCCTTATGTTGCCAATCCAAATTGACCTGAGCCACTTCAATCCCAGCACCCTGATCGACCTGCTGGTTGTTCCGATGTTCTTGGGTGGCCTGACTCTTAAGTACATGAACATCTACGTGACAGACTTTCACAACCAGATTTTCTGCCCAGGCAGCGCTATCATAGAATCATAGAATGGCCTGGGTTGGAAGGGACCTTAAAGATCATCTAGTTCCAGTCCCCCTGCCAGGGGCGGGGACCCCTTCCACTAGACCAGGTTGCTCAGAGCCCTGTCCAACCTGGCCTTGAACACTTCCAGGGATGGGGCAGCCACAGCTTCTCTGGGCAACCTGTTCCAGTGCCTCATCACCCTCATAGGGAAGAATTTCTTCCTAATATCTAACTGTCATGATTTGATACTGGTTAAAATATCAGGTACTCATGAAAATTGTAATGAAGGGTTTGTGACTTGCAATAAAGATTAGAATAAAACACTTTAAGGGCAAAACAGGCTCAAACTTGAAAGTATTAAGTAAATTTATTATTAACAGAGTCAGAGGAGGATAATGAGAAATAAGATAAGCCCTTAAAGCACCTTTTTTCCCCCCAGCCCCTCCCTCCTTCCCACTGAGAGCGCAGGGAGACAGGGCATGGGGGTTTTGGTCAGTTCTTCGCTCAAAATCTTTCTTCAGTTTGCTTAGGGAAAGGAGTCTTTTTTTCTGTTATGCTGTGGGGTCCTTCCCACAGGAGAGTTTTCTGTGAATTCCTGTAGCATGGTTTTTATTTCATGAGCAGCAGTCCTGCCCAACCTGCTGTAACATGTCCTGGTTCAGGGCAAGTCTGGGGAAAGAATTCCCCTCCCCCCCACAAAAGGGTTCCTTTAGGAAAGCAGAGTCAATTGGCCCCTCCCCCCAGCCGGTTCGGGAGAAAATACCTCTGGAGGAAAAAAGTGGAAAAAACCTGTTTATTACACAAGAGAACTTAGACAATATTAAACAATAAGACTTCTTGCCACTCCAAGAGAGACAAATTCAGAGCAAATCCCCCCGGGCTGCAGCTCAGCTCACTCAGTCTCTGACCAGTCCTTCCGGCGCTGGCAATGCCGCGGCCCAGGCCCGGCCCGCTGGGCCACAGATGTGAGCTGCTGATGCTCTTCTGGTGTTCAGTCCAGAGCAGGTCCAGAGAAAGGGAAAAAAACCACAGTCCAGGGAACTTCTCTGCCTCAGCTAGCTAAAACTAACTAGAAAAAGCAAAGGAGAGCTCTGTCTCGCTGTCCGTCCGTCTGCAGACAACACCGTCCCGGAGCAGGAATGTGGAGGAGGGAGTGAGTTTTTTGAAAACAAACCCTGAGCTTCTTCCCTCCTCCTTTCACTCTTGGAACAAGACTTCAACATAAACAGGGCAGACGATTGGGGATAAAGGCATCATACAGCCACCCTAGGACAAACATGAGTCCCTCCCACGGGCAAAACAGTCTTCCCAAAACTGCATGGCATGGGTCATTTAGTCCATGGGGTGTAGCCTTTTAAGGATGAGCTGCTCTAGTTTGGAAACAAGGGCCCCTTTTCTCTATCTCTGGAAGCAAAGGCCCTCTCTCTGTTCAGGTCTCTCACTGGATTACAGCTTTTATAGCATCCACCCGCTCTGGCATGAGCACCTTTTCCCACAGGCTGTGAGTGTATCTCTGCATCCCCCCATGAACTTCATGGATTACAGGGAGACTGTTTTATTATAGTCTTCACCATGGCTTGCAAAAGGCTCTCAGCTCTGATGTTTGGGCCACCTCCTCCCACTCTTTCTTTTCATTGACCTTGGTGTCACCATGTTGGTTTTCTCCACGTCCTCACTTCCTCCCATTTTCTCTGACTAGAAGGAAAAAAATAGTGCTCGGAAGTACCACTGCCAACAAATTTTGTCAGTTCAATGATTTCTGCAGGGTCTCACAGCGCTGAGAAGTTGATTTTGTTTAGGTTCAGCGTCAGGAAATTGTTCACCCTGTTTCTGCTGCTAGTCACGCGATCCTCGCTGTGACTGTGTGGGCGGTGCCAGCCACCACGCCACCCGTGCTATTCAACGCTTCTTTTCATGCAGGGTGCCAGGAAGGAGAAGCCGCTGCCACCCCCCCTGCCCTTCTGCTCGTGGCACAGCTGGCTAGGGGCATCCAGGCAGGCAAAGCTCACTGCGGGCCACGTGGCCGTTTCAGCCACATGGCCGCACCTGGCACCAGGATGATCCCAGTGGCAGCGCCTTGCCACCCCTCGGGGAAAAAAAGCTGCATGCAGTTTTGATTTCCTTCTTAAATATGTCATCACAGAGGTGTTACCAACTTCTCTAATTGGGTCAGCAGCATGTCCATCTTCAGAGCCATCGGAGATTGGTTCTGTCGGACACAGTGGAAGTTTCTGGCAAATCAGGCTCTGTTAAACCAACACATTACTCTAAACCTACTCTCAGTTTGAAGCCATTCCCCCTTGTCCTGTCACTCCAGGCCCTTGTAAATAGTCTCTCCTCATCTTTCTTGTAGGCTCCCTTCGGGTACTGAAAAGTCACAAATAGGTCACCCCAAAGCCTTCTCTTTTCCAGGGTGAACAATCCCAACTCAGCCTTTCCTCATAGCAGAGATGCTCCATCCCTCTAATCATCTTGGTGGCCTCGTCTGGACTTGCTCCAAGATTAATGTCCTTCCTGTGCTGGGGACCCAGAACTGGAGGCAGCTCTGCAGGTGGGATCTCACCAAAGCAGAGCAGAGAGGCAGAATCTCCTCCCTCGCCCTGCTGCCCATGCTGCTTTGGATGCAGCCCAGGACACAGGGTGTTCCTGGGCTGCAAGTGGACATTGCTGGCTCATAGGAATACTTATCACACAATATGCTGAGTTGGATGGGACCCACAAGGATCATTGACTCCACCTCCTGGCCTTGCACAGCATCATCCCCAAGAGTCGCACCATGTGTCCAAGAGTATTGTCCAAACACTTCTTGAACTCTGTCAGGCTTGGTGCTGTGACCACTTCCCTGGGGAGTCCATTCCAGTGCCCAACCACCCTCTGGGGGAAGAATCTTTTTCTAATATCCAACCTAAACCTCCCCTGACACAACTTCAGGCCAGGTCTCCACAGAGAGGAGATCAGTACCTGCTCCTCCTCTTCCCCTCATGAGAAAATTGTAGACTGCAATGAGGTCTGACCTCAGTCTCCTCCAGGCTGAACAAGCCAAGTGACCTCAGCTGCTCCTCGTACGGCTTCCCTCAAGGCCCTTCACCACCTTTGTTGCCCTCCCTTGGACACTCTCTGTTAGCTTTATATCTTTCTTATACTGTGGTGCCCAAAACTGCCCCCAGACTCGAGGTGAGGCCACCCCAGTGCAGAGCAGATTGGGACAATGTCTCGGTTTGAGACAAATTAGGAGGAAACGTCCTGAGATGAATGTGTCCTCTAATGGAAGGCAGGTTTCAGCAGCCCCTCCCCCACAGGTTCAAAAGGAATTTCTTGGAGGAAAGTGAAAAAAACCCCAATCTGTTTATTTGACAAGCAGGGTGCACACAGGCACAAAAAAGAAAATTAATAATGTTAGATAATAAACCTTCTCATTGTGGAGAAAACTGGTGGAATTTTTAGAGCCCTGCTCTTGCTCTTCCAAGATCTGGAGCTGGGGTGGTCATCCCAGGGCCTCCCCTCTGGGCTGTGACATGGGGCTCCTGGCGATGTTCTGGTGTTTCAGACTGGAGAAGAGCTGAACAGTTCCAGAAGAAGAAGCCACAGTCTCAGGTAAAAACTTCTTGCCTCAGCTAACAAAAAAGAAACTAGCTAAAAAGCAAAGCTGTCCACTGTCTATCTGCGCTAGACAGCACAGCTGAGAGAGGACCCAGGGGAGGATGTGCGAAAACCTTGCTGAAAGAATTCCACTGGTCCTCCCCCTTTCCCTGGGCCTAGCTTAAAGCTACAGGACCCATGTCTGGGCATAAAGCAGATGATAGGGGATACAGTATCATAAAGTGACCCCAAGACAGACAATCACCTCCCTTTAACTGGCTGGCAATGCTGTGTCTGATGCACCCCAAGACATGGTTGGTCCTCTTGCCTGCCAGGACACTGCTGACTCATATTCAATTTGCCACTGACCAGGATCCGCAGGTCCCTTTCTGTGGCACTGCTTTCCAGCATCTCATTCCCCAGTTTGTCCATACATCCAGGGTTGCCCCATCTCAGGTGCAGAATCTGGCACTTGCCCCTGTTCAACTCGATATAGCTGGTGATTGCCTAGTTCTCTAATTTGTTGAGGTCTCTCTGCATGGCCAACCTCTCTCCACCAGCACCCTGACATCCTTCTCGGTAGGGCTGCTCTCAATCTGTTCATCCCCCAGCCTGGATTGATACTGGGTGTTGCCCCAACCCAGGTGCAGCACTTTGCACTTCATGAGATTCCCATGGGTGAACTTTTCAAGCTTGTCCAGGTCCCTCTCGATGGCCCCATCCTTTTCGTGTTTCACCTGCACCACTGAGCTTGGTGTCACCTGCAAATTTTCTGAGGGTGCCCTTGATCCCTTCGTCTGTGTCATTAATGAAGATATAAGACTGGTCCCAATACAGACCCTTGAGGGACACCACTGGTCACTAATTTCCATCGGGACTGAGCTGTTGACCACTACCCTCTGGATGTGACCATCCAACCATTGAATACACCTCTCTCCTATTTTGAGAGAAGGATGTTGTGGGGGACTGTCAACAGCTTTACAGAAGTCCAGATAAATGACATCTGTAGCCCTTCCCTTCTCCACTGATGTAGTCACACCATCAGAGAAGGTCACTGGATTGGTCAAGCAGGACTTGCCTTTGGTGAAGCTGTGCTGGCTGTCCCAAATCACCTCCCTGTCCTCCATGTGCCTCAGCAGAGCTTCCAGGAGGGTCTGTTCCGTGATCTTCCCAGGCACAAAGGTGAGGCTGACAGGGTGGTAGTTCCCAGGGTCCACCTTTCTAGTCTCTTTAAAGATGGGGGCAATGTTTCCCCTTTTCCAGTCACCTGGGACTTCACCTGACTGTCATGATTTTTCAAATATCATGAAGAGTGGCTTGACAACTACATCAGCCAATTCCCTCAGGAGTTTGGGATGCCTCTCACTGGGTCCCATAGACTGATGTACATTCATGTTCCTCAGGTGGTCATGAACCCCATCTTGTCTTACAGTGGGAGGGACTTTTCTCTCCTAATCACCATCCTGCTGTCCAGCCACTCGAAAGGTGTGGGAAGAGAGGTTGCCACTGAAGATTGAGGCAAAAGAGAGGAGCTATGCTTCAGTATTAAAACAAATACTTCTGTTAGATTCCATTTTACCTTGTGTATATGGGATGGGAGCATGAGTACTATGAAAAGTCTTTTGATAAATTTTAATGAGAGTTAAATACACAGTTATCACAAACATGTTGTAACATCTACCTGATAAACAAAGCTAAAATTCCTTACACTTTTAAGATGGGTTTTTAAAATGTAGGATATGGTGACTGTTGTGGTTTAACCCCAGCCAGCAACCAAGCACCACCTGCCCCCCCTCGCCCATGAACAGTGGGATGGGGAGCAGAATCAGGGAAAAAAAAGTAGAACTTATGGTTTGAGACAAGAACAGTCCGACAATTGAAACAAAGTAAATGTAATAGCAAAACCAATAGCAATAAAAAGGAGAGAGAGATAAAATCAGCCCAGCACAGATAACCAGGATGCCAGGAGAAGCTGTACTTCAGTACCAATCCCCTGCAAAGCAGCTTGGACCTCTTCATAAGCTGCCAGTATCTTCTTTTCACTTGAAGTATAGCGGGCCTCAGATCCTCTGTGTGAAAAATGCATATTATATGATTGAGTCTTTGCAAATGTTAAAATGAATACTATATGTGTTATGTTTGAAAGTTATGCTGTATTAATCCCTTTTAAGTAGTGCTGTATTAATCTCCTTGCAGTAGTGTGGTATGTGAAAAAGGCATATTATATGGCTCTACGCAGATATTTACTATATGTATTATGCTGAAAGTTATGCTGTATTAACATTTTAATAATATAGTAAATGTAGTTTTGTAATCAAAATTAAGCATTAGTAGTTAAAATAGAAACTATGTGTGAGAGATATTTTTTTAGAAAAGGAGAAGATAATCAAGGAATTCTTCACACAGAGATAACAATTACAGAAACCCCTAAATTTTCCAGAGAAGAGGAATTTATGGCTTTCCTTATCACAGAAACGAAGTTCTTCAAGCCTGACTTAGACTCGAAGGCGCCTAGGGATTAACAGAAACTTTTTGACAAGTACCATATGAATTTCTTGTTTTAAATAAAATATATGCATAATCATGAAGTGTTTTGTATATGCAACAGGCTATTGCTTTTAAGGTTATTCCTTTGTTCACAAGGCATGCTTGTCGTGGCTTAAGTGCCCGAGAGCATCCAGACGTCCGTAATTCTTTGCTTTTTATTGTCTTGTAATTGTCCTAACTCTAAATTGTTATTACTCTAATTGTATTACTATTTTTATAACCATTTTATTATTATTAAACTTTAAAATTTTTAAAAACCAAGAGATTGGCGTTTTTCACAATTATGGTAGCAGAGGATGGTTCTTAACACCTCTCTGCCGGTGCCTTAGGAGAGTCAGAGTGAGGGAGATGCGTCCTACCCTGTTAGGCAGCCTCACTGTGCTCCCCTGGTGTGACCGACAGATGCAGGTTACGATCCGATGGACAAAAAGAGACAATAAAACAAAGAAAAGGGAAGGGATTCCCTAAAAACCGCGGTAATTAGCCCCTAAGACTAAAGTGTACACGAAGAACAAAGACCAAGGACAAAGGATAGGTAAGTATTTGTTGGGACGGGGTGGATAAAGGGGGGATGAATGTGTGTGAATGAGAGGCGGGCTGGTTATCCCAGACCTGCTAAGCGAGAGCGGTAGTCTCCCATGCTGCGTTTCCGTCTTTTTCGCGAGAAAAGCGGCCAGTAAAGAGACGAAGCGAGTGGTAAAGAGTGAGAGAAACCCCCACGGGAAATTGGGACTGGGTCTCAGGGAAAGAGTGGGACCCCTTGGTGGGGGAGGAAAATAAAAAGGTAATTAATTGGAAAAAAATTAAATTAATAAAAGGTTAAAAGAGGGTTTTCTTGGCATAATCTATTGGGGAAAAATAAAAGGTATTGGGGAAAATTCGAGAGTACTCAGGATGGAATAAAAATTTTGCCGGTTTGAGGATAAGCCCAAGAGAATCTGGGGTTGGAAAACACAGCTGGATTGAGGGATATCCAAGAGC
Source organism: Vidua chalybeata (assembly GCF_026979565.1). Classification (NCBI taxonomy): domain Eukaryota; kingdom Metazoa; phylum Chordata; class Aves; order Passeriformes; family Viduidae; genus Vidua; species Vidua chalybeata. The sequence goes on from NW_026530331.1 coordinate 1,342,038, forward strand.
TCTGGGATTGGCCAGAGCAAGGTACCTTGTTGTCTTGTTGTGTACGCGAGGGTGGGTCCCGCACCAACAAGTCCCCGCGGGTGGGAGCTTAGGCAAAACACCGCAAACCTAGCCTTGTTCCCCCGGGCGTGAGGGGGAAGCTGTGACTCGCACCAGGTGTGAGTCGCATGCAGCCAGCCTCAAAGGTGAATTGGCACCAGAGGCAACTAAATTCAGGGCACTTCCCAGAGACCTGGCGGTACTGAAGCCCAGAGAGGCTGCCCCCAAAGCAAGGATGGCTCAGTATCGTAGGACCTTTTAGCACCGCGGATGCGAAAAGTAGTCGTTTAACCCATTCCCCCGGGGGAGAGGGGGTGGGGAGTCCAGATCGGGCAAGGTGCGGAGGTCCGAACCCCTGACTCTGAGGCTATCTCTAGGGAAGAGGGATAGCCAAACCTCGGGGAGGTGGAAGGGGTCAGGGTGGGGCTTGCACGATCCGCGATTCTCTGGTAACAAAAATCCCTTCGTGTAAGTCTAAGATGTTTGCTAACGTTTCCTTCCTCTGTGCAATAAAACAAACGGAAATGTAGAAGTGTGAATGAACAGGTCTGAGGGTGTGAATGTGTGTGCGAGAGTAAGTGGAAAATAAAGGTGAGTAAATGGAAATGAGTGGAAGACAAAAATTTTGCTGGTTTGAGGATAAGCCTGAGAGGATCTGGGGTTGGGAACAAGACAGCTAGATTGAGAGGTATCCAAGAACACCAGGACTGGCCAGGGACACCTAAAGGTGTAAAGGTACTTTGTTGTTGTGGCTGTTTTGTTAGCACCCAGACTTAAGCTTACTGGGTTGAGATATTAATATTCGAGAGCATCCAGAAGTAAGTTTGCTGGGTGTGATAAGTTAGAAAAGACTCTTTGTTCATCAAGACAGAAAGAAGCCTTGTGTAGATAACAGAAAATCAAAGGAGAAGCCTTGTGTAGATAACAGAGAATCAAAGGAGAAGCCTTGTGTAGATAACAGAGAATCAAAGGAGAAGCCTTGGGTAGATAACAGAAAACCGCCAGACAGAAACTAGTTAGTATGTTGATTACTTAAGCTGGGTGTGTAATTAGAACTTAGGTGCATATGGAAAAGACCATTGCAGGGCCATGGACTTTCGCCGGGGAAGAAGAGAGGATCTTCCCTCGGGCGACCAACAGAGAGTAAAAGACGACCCCCTAGCAACAGAAGGCGCAAGCGCAGAGTACACCTAGAGATATCGCGGCCCCGGGGAAAAAAAAAAAAAGTATAAAAAGACTGTGGGAAGGGGGAAAACGGTGTGTGGGCCGTTTTTGCGGAGCGGGGACTCCCCGGCTGCACCCAGCGCTGTTTGCTTGCCATCGCTTGCTGTAATCAATAAATTTCTGATTGACTCTTGAAAGGCTGAACAAATTATTCGCCTCTATTTATAACAATCTGGTGCCGTGACTCGGATAAGGGCTATCCGTTGGAAGCTCCTCATGGGGAGGCGCCCTCGCTGCCTTGGCAGCGAGCCCCGCTCAGCAGTCTTCCCTCTGGGACCCTTACCGACGAACCCAAATCCGGTGGCAAGCAAAGAATAGCCGGCAACCCCTTAATCTTTGTGCACAAAGTCCCGGGCGAAGACACAGGATTGTGTAAGTACCTTTCAGTGGTCCTTCGGGGCTACTGAGGTTGCCCCGTTCGGAGGCAGCGGGGCCCGTTCGGTCGGGGTTGGGATCCCGGAGTGTGATGAGTGAGACGTCTCTGTGAGACGACGTGTGTGTGGACCTCATAGTAGTGCGTTTCCCATACCCGGCGACGGGCTGGGCCACGAATTGAGGGAAGCGTAGAGGTGTGTGTAAGAAGGCACTCCGGAAGATGGGACAGAGGAAAAGCAAGCCCTCTGGTCCCATGGGTAGGGGAAACCCTGTAAAGCTTCCCCAGATTCCTCCAGATAGTCCATTAGGACTAATGATTAAAAGTTGGGATTCCTTCCCCTCCAGGAAAGGAAAGGACAAGGTGAAAATGGTGCACTACTGCATAGAGGTTTGGGGAGGGAAACAAATAAGAGGGGACCATTTGTACTGGCCAGTGTTTGGCTCATTTGAGGATTGGATATGTCAGGCTTTAAATATTTATGTGAATTCTAAAGAGCCCTCGAACTCAGAGGAGAGCGAGTACGCCTCCCTCTGGATAATGGGGGAAACTCGCACTAAGCTGTTTACACTTAGTACTAAGGAGAAAAAGAAAAGATTGAAAGAGGATACAGACCTACCCGATTCCCCCCCTCCACCCTACATACCTCCTCCCCCTCCATCACCTCCTCTACCACCAGCTCCCCCTCCCCGTTCTCCTCCCCGGAACCTTTGCCCACCCCTGCCTCCACATTCACCACAACATCCTGACCCCTCTGCCCCAGCACAAAACGACTCAGCAAAAGATGACTCAGAGGGGGGTGAGTTGAATGCCGAGCTCCAGGGGAATAACCAGCGGGTAACTAGAAGCCAGACTAGGAAAAGGCGGGAGGAATTGGGATTGTTCCCACTCCGAGAAGCAGGAATGGGGATGGTGCCTAACCCTAATGCAGGACAACCGGGGCAACCAGCCCAAATCTTAGGAGTTGGATATGTGTCTGTACCCTTGAACTCGGGAGATGTGAGGGAGTTCAAAAAGGAAATGGGACATCTCTTAGAGGACCCCCTTGGAGTCGCCAAAAGATTAGACCAATTTCTGGGTCCGAACGTTTATACTTGGGATGAGATGCAATCTATTTTAGGTATATTATTTACCTCTGAGGAAAGGAGGATGATTAGAGATGTAGGGATGAGAATATGGGATGATGAACACCAACAAGGGCCCCTCGCAGACACCAAGTGGCCTATGCAACGCCCTGACTGGAACAACCAGGATCCGCAACACAGAGCCCATATGGCAGATTTGCAGAACATTATAATACAAGGAATAAGAAGATCTGTCCCTCGAGGACAGAATATTCACAGGGCTTTTCGAGAACAGCAAAAAAAGGACGAAGACCCCACAGAATGGTTGGAAAGGTTGAGAAAAATCTTTCAGTTATATTCTGGAGTGGACCCTGATACCCCAGTGGGGGAGGCCGTGCTAAAAACACAGTTTGTAGAAAACTCATGGGTGGACATTCGGAAGGAGTTAGAAAAATTGGAGGATTGGCAAGGAAGAGGATTGGATGAATTATTGCGAGAGGCGCAGAAAGTTTATGTAAGGAGGGAGGATGAAACTCATAAAAAGCAAGTTAGGATGATGGTAGCAGCAGTTCGGGAAGGGCAGAAAACTGCCCCCTCTCCTTTACAGAAGGGGGCAGCCGTGCGGGGAAGTAAGCAAATTCCAAGGCGGACTGATGGGATTGATGAGAGGAAGGAGGAGAGAAGAATTGCCTGCTTTTACTGTGGGAGGAGGGGTCACATTAAGCGGGAATGCCGACAAAGGATAGCTGATGAAAAACAGTTTCAGGAAGACTAGGGGTGTCGGGGCTCTATCTGCTGGGGACAAGAGAAAGAACGGAGCCCCTGGTAAAGCTAAAGATAGGTCCCCAGCAGCAAGAATACGACTTCCTTAGGTGAAGGAACAGCTTTGGTACAGTATGTAGATGATTTGCTAATCAATCGCAGGCAAGGAGGAGGAGATAGTAAGAAAAGAAAGCATAAAGCTACTAAACTTCCTGAGTTTGAAGGGACTTAAAGTTTCAAAGTCTAAGCTACAGTTTGTAGAGGAAGAAGTTAAATACTTGGGACATAAGTTAACCAAAGGAACTAAGAAATTGGATGCTGAAAGGGTCCAAGGTATACTCTCATTACAAGCCCCACAGAATAAGAGACAGATACGGCAGTTGTTAGGACTTTTTGGATACTGTCGACAGTGGATAGTGAACTTTAGTGGGAAAGTTAAATTTCTGTATGAAAAATTAACTCAAAAAGGATTACTCAAGTGGACACCTGAAGATGAGGACCGACTAAAGGCCCTAAAGGTTGAATTGGTGAATGTACCAGTCCTCAGTCTCCCTGACCTAAAAAGACCATTCTTCCTATTTATTAATGTGGAAGAGGGAACTGCATATGGGGTGCTGGCCCAGGACTGGGCCGGGAACAAAAAACCAGTGGCGTATCTCTCAAAACTTTTAGACCCTGTTAGTAGAGGGTGGCCCACCTGCTTACAAGTAATTGTAGCTGCTGCTCTCTTAGTAGAAGAAGCAGGGAAAATAACCTTTGGAAGTGAGCTGCGGGTCTTATCTCCTCATAACATCCGGGGAGTTTTGCAACAAAAAGCTGAAAAATGGATAACAGATGCCAGGCTGCTTAAATATGAGGGCATCCTAATATCATCCCCTACATTGACTATAGAAACTACCAGTTTACAAAATCCTGCTCAATTCCTATATGGGGAACCAACTACTGAGCTGGCACACGATTGCCTCCAACAAATTGAGGAACAAACCAAAATACGGCCAGATTTGGAAGAGGAAGAACTAGCCTCAGGGGCCCGGTTATATGTGGATGGATCCTCCCGGGTTGTTGAGGGGAAACGGAAATCTGGATACGCTGTGGTGGATGGAAAAACCTTCAAGATAATAGAATCTGGCCCCCTTAGCCCTAGCTGGTCAGCACAAGCATGTGAATTATATGCAGTACTCAGAGCATTAGAATTGTTAAAAGAAAAATCCGGAACCATCTACACTGACTCTAAATATGTTTATGGGGTAGTACACACTTTCGGCAAAATTTGGGAAGAGAGAGGATTAATTAACTCACAAGGAAAGGGGTTAATACATGAGGAATTAATCCGACGAGTTTTACAAGCTCTCAGATATCCGGAAAGGATAGCAGTAGTGCATGTCCGTGGCCATCAGACAGGAATAGGAGCCTCCATTAGGGGAAACAATTTAGCTGATCAAGAGGCCAAGAGAGCTGCGCTACTGACTTTAAAACATAAGCTTGAGGTTACACAAAGGGAGGATTGCTCTGCTTGTGGAGATGATTCAGGAACAACACCGTGTTGGTCAGGTTGTAAAATGTTTAGAGATGATTCCATCAGAAGTGCTTGTGGTAACCCCCAAAAGAAACATTGCTGGTATCATGGCTCAAAGAAATATTTATTAACATTCACAGTACAAGAAAAAGAAAAATTAGACCAAATGGGAATACGGGAAAAGGAGGAAGGCAAGTGGGTATTACCCGATGGTCGAGAAGTACTCCCGAAAGGAGTAGCCATGAGAATCCTGCAGGCTATACATGATAAAACCCATTGGGGCACTCAGGCCTTAGTCGATCAGTTTGCTATCAAATACATGTGTATAGGAATCTATACTCTAGCTAAACAGGTAACCCAACGCTGCCTAACCTGTCAAAAGGTAAACAAGCAGCAACAAAGAGAGAGACCAATGGGTGGGAGAGAGTTAGCACAAAGACCTTTCTCTCATATACAAGTAGACTTTACTGAACTACCCAAAATAGGGAGGTACAAGTACCTGTTGGTATTGATAGATCACTTGACACATTATGTAGAAGCATTCCCCACTGCCAGAGCAACGTCTCATGCGGTGGTTAAGATACTTTTAGAACAAATCATACCTAGATACGGGATGATAGAGATCCTAGATTCTGATAGGGGCCCCCACTTTACTTCAAAAATAGCAAAAGATATTCTCACCACCCTGGGGACCCAGTGGAAGTATCACACTCCATGGCACCCGCAAAGTTCTGGGAGAGTGGAGCGGATGAATGGGGAAATCAAGAAACAGCTAACTAAATTAATGCTAGAAACAAAGATGTCTTGGGTCAAGTGTTTGCCCTTGGCTCTATTAAATATCCGCACTCAACCCCGAACTGATGTGGGGATATCCCCTTTTGAAATGCTATTCGGAATGCCCTATGATATGGAGGCCCCTGTAGATCACCCTTGTTTGAAAGATTCTCAGATCAATACCTATATTGTGCAAATTATGAACAGAAGGAGAGAATTTAGGGAAAAGGGGCTGTTAACTCAGAGACCTCCATTAGACCTAGCAATACATAAGATTAAACCTGGAGATAGAGTACTTATTAAATCATGGAAAGAAAATTCTTTAACACCTCGTTGGGAAGGCCCCTTCGTTGTTTTGCTCACCACAGAGACTGCAATTCGGACCACCGAGAAGGGATGGACCCACGCAAGCCGAGTTAAAGGACCGATCACTACGGCTGACCATTGGAAAGTAACGAGCCAACCCGGAAACCTGAAGGTCACCTTGAAGAAGAACTAACGGACTCAGTGTGGGTAATCCAAATAGACCAAGAGGGGGAACAAAAAGGGTACACTTACCCCTCGGCTGACGATTATAGAGTAGTATCTGAAGAAATACGTTGTGACTGTTATCCTTTTGTGTGCTTTGTTTGTAAAACTTGCCAAGAATGGTGGTAAGTCCATTGCTACAAAGGAAAGCCATCTACTGGGATTTGCTCCAGCTGCTACAAGCTAGAGCAAGGATTAACAAGAATCATATTAGAGTTAGGGGAATTGGAGAATAAGTGGGTAAGGTTCAAATCAGAAGAGTGGTGGGAGGTTTACAGAAAAGGGGTTAACCCTGAGAATTTTTGCTTCCACCTGAATGAACCTGCCCCCTTGTTGCCTATATTGTAAACCGGTGTTGTCGGAAAGAGCTGAAAGAAATCCCGTGTGACTCATCCCCGGTCAAGGATAAGAACTGGGAGCAGTATAAGGCTAGAAGGGGAAAAGGGAATGGATGCGCTGGAGAGTACCGCTGCTGCCGAGAAGATGGTAATCCCCGCGGCTCGAAGCACCCGAGTCGGCGGGCGAGGCAGAGGGGAAAGAACCAGGCTCTTCCCAATCCCAAGTAGAATAATGCAGAGATACTTCAAATATTACCGACTGGGTATTTATAATCTCCCAAAAGGTACCGACTCAACCACGCCGGGTAAACAAAAAGGGCAACAAGCTAAAAGGGAAATGGTAGGAAATTATGAGTTAAGTGCAAAACCAGGACTCCACCCTCCTTGGCAAGTTATCATTATTGTACCTCTGATTATGTTATTGCCAGGAGGATATTCTCAATTCTCACATCAACCCTTTAAGTGGATACTAACCCGAGTAGATGGGAAAGAAATCCAAACTCGGATATCATCCGGATCTCCCAGCTTTACACTGTCATTATGCACACTGGCCCCCATCGAACCATGTCTAAATAAAATAGGTTTCTATATGTGTCTAGCATCAAATCCAGGAAAGGGGTATTGCAATTACCCTGGGTAATACTTCTGTGGGTATTGGGGCTGTGAAACAATAGCATCGGATTGGCCAGTAGAAGGAGATCAATGGCTTACTGTTTCTTGGGGACCCTACGGCTGTAAAGCTCCACAGAAGGACTGGTCGGGCGGCATAGTCAATCAGGGGAATTGTCAATTTGTGTATCTGAATGTAACTAAACCATTAGATCCAGGATGGACAGTGGGACGGACATGGGGTTTTCGGTATGTGGAACCTGGTAAGGACAGAGGCAACATGTTCACCATAAAGAAGGAGCCAATCTCACCAGATACCCGACCAGTAGGCCCTAACCCGGTAATAGCTAAAGATGGAGAGCCAAGCCATGTTGAAATAATCAATAATCAAAGTAACTCAGGAATGGAAAATTCAAATGTTGTCACCCAGACAATAGCACCCCCTAGCGAGGATTCTCGAATTAACACCCTTTGGAAGCTGGTAGAGGGAGCATACCGGGTTCTTGAATGTAACTAACCCCCGGCTTACAGAGCATTGTTGGCTCTGCTTTGATGTTAAACCCCCATTTTATGAAGCTATCGGAATATCAGAAAAGGCGAGACGTGCAAATGGCAGTAACCCCCCTTCGTGTAATTGGAAAGATCCACGGGGGCAAGGAATCACATTGGCCTCAGTAACAGGGAAGGGGAGATGCATTGGCCAAGTGCCCCAGCACATGGAATTCCTGTGCGAAATAATAACTACAGCAAAACGAGAGGATAAGCCAGCCAAGTGGTTACTCCCTGCTAAAAACACAAAGTGGATCTGTGCAAAAGGAGGACTCACACCCTGCATCTCCCTGGAAATTTTCGATGAGATCTCAGATTGCTGCATACAAGTAGTCGTAATCCCAAAAATTATCTATCACCCTCAAGACTATGTATATAACCTACAAACTACCCCAGCACACCATCTACAAAAACGAGAACCTTTTACTACACTTACAGTGGCTGCTTTAATGCTCATGGGGGGAGCAGGTGTAAGCACGGGAGTGGCCTCCTTAGTAAAACAAACGAAAGAATTTCACTCTCTAAGGATAGCTAGCAATAGACGAGGACTTAGAGCGAATAGAGCAATCGATATCAGCCTTAGAGAAATCAGTGAGATCTCTATCTGAAGTAGTTTTGCAAAACAGGAGAGGATTGGACCTCCTGCTCCTACAGCAAGGAGGGCTATGCGCAGCACTCAGAGAGGAGTGCTGTATCTATGCAGATCACACAGGGGTAGTCAGGGATACAATGACAAAACTAAGGGAAGGATTAGAAAAACGAAAAAGGGAAAGAGAAGCCCAACCAGGTTGGTATGAAACCTGGTTCAACAGTTCCCCGTGGCTGACTACCCTATTGTCCACAATTGCAGGGCCCCTAATTTTACTGATTTTGGGACTAACCTTTGGCCCGTGCATTTTTAATAGATCATAGACATAGTAAAGAGGAGATTGGAGGCTGCTCACCTCATGTTAATAAGGGCCAAATATGAACCCGTACCGGAGGATCCTGAGACTAATGAAACCTTAGCCCTTAGCTTACAAGAACTAAAAAGGTTTGATGAACAAAATAAAGAAAAAGAAAAGGGGGGGATTGCGATAAGTTAGAAAAGACTCTTTGTTCATCAAGACAGAAAGAAGAAGACTTGTGTAGATAACAGAGAATCAAAGGAGAAGCCTTGTGTAGATAACAGAGAATCAAAGGAGAAGCCTTGGGTAGATAACAGAAAACCGCCAGACAGAAACTAGTTAGTATGTTGATTACTTAAGCTGGGTGTGTAATTAGAACTTAGGTGCATATGGAAAAGACCATTGCAGGGCCATGGACTTTCGCCGGGGAAGAAGAGAGGATCTTCCCTCGGGCGACCAACAGAGAGTAAAAGACGACCCCCTAGCAACAGAAGGCGCAAGCGCAGAGTACACCAAGAGATATCGCGGCCCCGGGGAAAAAAAAAAAAGTATAAAAAGACTGTGGGAAGGGGGAAAACGGTGTGTGGGCCGTTTTTGCGGAGCGGGGACTCCCCGGCTGCACCCAGCGCTGTTTGCTTGCCATCGCTTGCTGTAATCAATAAATTTCTGATTGACTCTTGAAAGGCTGAACAAATTATTCGCCTCTATTTATAACACTGGGTTGAGATATTAATATTCGAGAGCACCCAGGATTGAGTATAAGCCTGAGAGGATCTGGGGTTGGGAACAACACAGCTAGACTGAGGGGTATCCTAGAACACCGGGACTGGCCAGTGACATCTAAAAGTGTAATAGGTGTGTTGAAAAATAAAAAGTACCTTGTTGTTGTGGTTGTTTTGTTGTGTATGAGAGTAAGCAAAAAAATAATGTTGAGCAAATGTGGACGGATGAAAGTATATGTAATGTAGATTGTTTATTTTAAGCTTTATTATAGTTCCTCGGAGGAAAGTGTATTGTATTGAAAAGTAGTGTGAGAAAAAGGAGAGTTTTTTTTTGGAGAATATAGTCGAAAGAAAAGTAGTATTTAGGTAGTGAGAGGAAAGTGAAAAACAGAGGCAGGGGGTGAATAGAAAAAAATCTTGAAAAATGGGACAGAAATCCAGTAAGGAGAATACAGGAAAGAAATCCAGGAGTAAGAAATTATCAACAGAGATCCCCCAGGATAGTCCCCTAGGAGTTATGTTATCCAACTGGGAAAATAACCCTTGTACAAGAAAAAAGGACAAAGTAAAGATGATACAATTTTGTATGCTTGAATGGCCAACAAAGGAAATAAGATCGGACCACGTTTATCGGCCTAGATATGGTTCTTTTGAAAGATGGATTTGTCAGGCTCTAAATGTATTTGTAAACTCAAAGGAACCGTTTAATCCAGAAGAAAGATAATATGCCACATGTTGGACAGGGGATTTTAGGAAAATAAAAATCTTTAAGGTATCAGAAATCCCCGAAACAAAACAGGAAAAGAAAAAAGGGAAAGAGAAGGGAGGGGAGCAAGAGGAAAAAAGCGGAAAAGAAAAAGAATGGGATCCTTTACAAGCTCTACCCCCTCCCTTCCCATTCGCGCCTGCACCACCTGCGGCCCCAGCGCCGGTTTTAGGTCCCAGCGAGCTGCTCCCTTCAGCTCCGCCGGCCCCGGTGTCGGTGCCTGTCCCGGTCCCAGCGCCTACCCCAGATCCTGGCTTGCCGCGTGTTCATGCCCCGGTTTCCGTCCCAGGCGCGAGTTCGCTGCCCGCGGCGGCGGCTCTGCAGATTCCCGCCCCGCTGCCCGCAGCAGCCCCCCCACCCCGTCTCTCTCTCTCTCGCCGCCCGCCGCTTCGGTACCGGCCCCCGCCTCGCTGCTCGCGGCTGCCCGACCGGCCCCCGCCCCCATCCTGCCCGACTGGTCCGCGGCTGGTCCGCTAGCCGCGTCCGGCGGGCTCCCGTCGATCCCGGCCATCCCGTCTTTAGCCGCTTCTCCCGCAGCGGTTTTCTCGGTCCCATCCCCAGCGGCTTTGCCCATTCCGGCTACGCTGAGTGCTGCCGCCGCTGCCTTGCCTCTGCTGGGAGCGGCTGGCTCTGCCGCCATTAGCCACGTGGAGGCTGACCGCGCTGCCGTCCGGCACCCCCCCGGAAATGCTCCCTCCTTCAGCAGTTCCAGCAGCAAACCCCGCCCATGCCCCGCCTCTGGAGGACCAAGTCTCGATGGTATGCCCTTCTCACACCCCCCTCCCTGCCCGGAGTTCCGTTCCCTTAGAAACCGCTGCTCCGGCTCAAAGGAACTCCCTGTCCCTAGAAGATGCTCCTTATAAAAATACTAGAAGTACAGTTAAGAGACAACTTCCTCCTGATTCTTCCTCACCACACGAAAATAAGGCTACAGAAAAAGACAGGGGTAAAGAAATTGGTCTATTTCCACTGAGAGAGGTCCCGATGGGAGGGGGTGGGACTGGATTTGTGAATGCTCCCCTGACTTCTGAGGTCAGGAATTTAAAAAAGGAAATCAAAGGGATTTTGGAGGACCCCATAGGCACAGCTGAACAACTTGACCAATTTTTAGGTCCAAACATTTATACCTGGGAAGAAATGCAGTCTATACTAAAGATACTATTTTCTCAGGGGGAAAGAGAATTTATCAGAATTGCAGGCATAAAAACCTGGAATAAAGAAAATCCACAGGGGCCTCCTGGAGAGGAGAAAATGCCCACTGCACCTCGTGAGTGGGGTCAAAACAATGAGGAGGGGAGAAAACATATGAATGAGTATCGTAATTTGATAATCAAGGGAATAAAAGGGGCAGCACCTCGAGGGCAAAATGCTAAAAACGCTTTTGAGACACAGCAGGGGAAAGAAGAGACCCCAACCGAATGGTTAGACAGACTCAGGAGAAATATAAAACAATATTCCGGAATAGATCCTGAAACTGATGTGGGAAAAGCTTTGTTAAGAATTAACTTTGTTACAAATGCTTGTCCAGATATTAGAAAGATATTAGAGAAAATTGAGGATTGGCATGATAAACCATTAGAGGACTTATTGAAGGAAGCTCAGAAAGTTTATGTCCGGAGGGATGAAGAAAAAGCTAAACTGAAGGCAAAAATTATGGCAGTCACCATGAGAGAAAACAATTACAAGAAAAATCAAAAACACACGGGCACTACTCCTAAATATGACGGTCGTAGAGACAGGGGGACAGAAAAGAATAAAACCCCAATACAAACCAAGCCTCAGGAGCATTCCAGGAATGTCTGTTTTTACTGTCAGGGCAAAGGACATTATAAGAGGGACTGTCCTAAACGGGCAAAAGATCTGAAAATCTTCAAAGAGATGAACACAGAGGAAGAATAGGGGTGTCAAAGGCTCTATTTTCTAGGGGACAAATACCATCTAGAGCCTGTGATAACTTTAAAAATAGGTCCCCAAGAAGAAGAATTGGAATTCGTGGTAGATACAGGAGCAGAAAGAACCTGTTTGTTAAATATTCCAAAAGGTTATAGTGTAAGTAAAGATACTGTAAAAGTAACAGGAGCAAAAGGAGAGCGTTTCACTGTTCCTGTCATCAAAGATGTGGTAATGGAGGGAGAAACTAGATTTTGGATGGGGGATGTTTTGTTAGTCCTGGGAGCAGGTAGTAATTTATTAGGATGAGATTTTCAAGTGAAATTAAGAATAGGAGTTATTCCAGAAGATGGGAAGATGACAGCTAAAGTGCTAAAATTAAACCAAGAAGATGAAAACAAAATTAAAAAGGAAGTTTGGGCTGGTGAAGGAAATAGGGGAGGATTAAATATTGATCCCATAAAGGTTACAATTGAGAGAGAAGATTGTCCCATACGTGTGCGTCAGTATCCTATTTCATTAGAAGGATGGGAGGGTTTGAAGCCAGTAATAGAAGGGCTAATAAAGGATGGGACATTAGAACCTTGTATGTCTCCCCATAATACCCCTATTCTCCCAGTAAAGAAGCCTGATGGGAGTTACAGACTGGTACAAGATTTAAGGGAGGTAAACAAAAGAACTTGGACTCGCTACCCAGTGGTACCAAATCCCTATACTCTCCTAAGTAAGGTCCCTCCCCAGCATCAGTGGTTTAGTGTAGTGGATCTTAAAGATGCTTTTTGGGCTTGCCCATTAGCCAAGGAGAGCCGAGATATCTTTGCCTTTGAATGGGAGGATCCCCAAATTGGAAGAAAGCAGCAATTAAGATGGACGAAATTACCACAAGGCTTCACAGAATCCCCAAACTTATTTGGACAAGCTTTAGAAACAATATTACAAGCTTTCCCCACTCCTCCTGGAATACAAATTATCCAATATGTGGATGATCTTATACTATTGGGGGAAATTGAAGCTGAAGTCAGAGAAGCTGCTATAAAACTTTTGAATTTTCTTGGGGAAAAAGGATTAAGGATATCAAAAGGGAAGCTGCAATTTGTGGAACCAGAGGTAAAATATCTTGGACACTTAATAAGTAAGGGTAGTCGGAAGCTCAACCCAGAGAGAATTGCAGGAATTTTATCCCTTCCCCCTCCCTCTTCTAAGAGGGAGATTAGAAAACTACTCGGGTTATTGGGATATTGTAGATTATGGATTGAGGGATACACACAGGCAGTAAAATTTTTGTATGAAAAATTGACAGAGGGAGATGATATCAAATGGACCAAGGAAGATGATGATAAATTAGGAGAACTGAAGTTAAAACTGGCCTCAATACCAGCTTTAAGCTTACCTTCACTAGCAAAACCCTTTCATTTGTATGTGAATGCAGAAAAGGGGGTGGCTCATGGAGTTTTGGTTCAGGAGTGGGGAGGAGTAAAGAGACCAGTGGCTTACTTATCAAAGATGTTGGATCCAGTGAGCCATGGCTGGCCAGTATGTATTCAAGCTATAGCAGCTACTGCAATCCTGGTGGAAGAAAGTCGTAAACTGACTTTTGGAGGTAAACTAATTGTGTGCACACCTCATGCAGTACAAAATGTGTTGAATCAAAAGGCTGAAAAATGGTTGACAGACTCTAGGATGTTAAACTATGAAGCAATCTTGATAGACAGTGATGACTTGACACTAAAAGTAAATAGAACTTTAAATCCAGCTCAATTTTTATATGGGGAACTAACAGATGATCTAATATATGATTGTCTAGAAATTATCCAATACCAAACAAAAGTTCGAGAAGACCTTGAAGAACAAACCCTTTCAGAAGGGGAAATAATTTATGTGGATGGTTCCTCCAGGTGTCTACAAGGGAAAAGAATGTCAGGGTATGCAGTAGTTGATGGGAAAAACATGCAAACGATTGAAAAGGGGAAATTACCTTCAAACTGGTCAGCTCGAACCTGTGAATTATATGCTCTAAAAAGGGCACTGGAATATTTAGCACACAAAAAGGGAACTATATATACTGATTCAAGGTATGCCTTTGGAGTAGTACATACCTTTGGGATAATTTGGGAAGAAAGAGGATTGCTTAATTCAAGAGGAAAAGAATTAGTACATGAGGGGCTCATTTTAGAGGTTTTAGAAGCATTAAAATTACCGGAAGAGATAGCTGTAGTACATATTAAGGGTCACCAAAAGGGAGTGACTCCAGAAGTAAGGGGAAATGATTTGGCAGACAAGGAAGCTAAGGATTCAGCAGAAACTGGAGCTGAAAGAGTTATGCTAATATTAACTCCAAATGAGGAGAAATTGGAAATTCCAAAATTTAGTGAAGCAGAGGACAAAGAATTAAACAAGATAGGAGGTGAACAAGATGAATCAGGGAAATGGAAACTTCCTGATGGAAGACAATTACTTAATAAAATACTTACTAGAAGAATATTAGAAGACATGCATCAGAAAACTCACTGGGGTACTCAGGCCTTGTGTGACCATTTTCTAAGGAACTATGGCTGTATTGGGATTTTTGGGATAGCAAAGAAAGTAACTGAAAAATGTATAACATGCCAAAGGATAAATAAAAAGGTAATGAGGAAAACCACACTGGGAGGTCGAGAATTAGCTCTTAGACCGTTTCAAAGTATCCAAGTAGATTTTACTGAACTTCCTCAAGTTCAAAGATGGAAGTATTTATTAGTAATGACAGACCATCTAACTCATTGGGTGGAAGCGGTTCCCACTGCCAAGGCCACAGCCAATGTGGTAAGTAAAACCCTTTTGGAACAGATTATTCCAAGATATGGAATGGTTAATAGGATAGACTCGGACAAAGGAACACATTTTACGTCAAAAGTGTTACAACAATTAATTCAGACCTTGGGGATAAAATGGGAGTTACACACCCCATGGCATCCACAAAGTTCTGTCCGAGTAGAGAGGATGAACCAGACTCTAAAAAGAACTTTAACTAAATTAATAGTTGAAACCCAAATGTCGTGGGTACATTGCCTACCTTTAGCCTTACTGAGAATCCGAACACAACCCAGGTCAGACCTGGGAGTGTCACCTTATGAAATGATGTTTGGATTACCATTTTTGACCACTCAACATGAAAACGCTACCTATGAGGTAGGGGAAAAGAGTGTTAAGAGATATATTAACACCATTGCAAAAACTCTTCAAAATTTGAGGTTAAAAGGAATAATCCCTCAAACCACACCTTTAGACCTTAAAATCCATAATATTCACCCAGGGGAATGGGTATTGGTAAAAACATGTAACGAACAATCTTTAACTCCACAATGGGAAGGTCCTTTTCAGGTATTGCTGACGACTGAGACTGCGATCTGGGCCAGGGAACGAGGGTGGATCCATGCCAGCAGAAACAAAGGACCTGTGGAAGAACCTAAGGAGTGGACGATAACATCTGAACCGGGTGATACAAAGTTAACTCTTAAACGGGGAATGGGTGGTAATGAACTGGGAAGGCCCGAATGATACAAGAAATATACGCAGGATCACACCTGACTGGGAAGTTAGACCGAGTTTACAGCAGTGGTTTCAAATACCGCCTGGACAAACTTTGAGGCGCCTCTGGTACCCTCCTTGGGAAGGAATACTGCCACCACAGACAGGAGGATCGGGACTCTTTCAGACAGAAAACTCCTGTCTTTTGGCCTTAGCCTGTGATTTATACAAAGAGGAGAGTGAATTACAACCTCAATCAGTGCCATGTAATATACCGTGTTTGATTCACCCAAATACCGGGCACGTTAGTTGGGTTAAATGTAAATGTTTGAGTTGTGGGAAAATCTGGTATTGTAGTTCACACAATCAACGCCCTCATTGCAGGAAGTGTCAAGTGCCAACTAGGTCCCCTATCCAAGTAGAACTCGAAGCGACTGAAATTGTAACTTTGTTTTGCGGATGGGAATTACTAGTGCCCGTTGAATGGGAAATAGCTGAGGAACAGTGGGAAACCACCGTTAAGGAGTGTCAAAAACAATTTGCCTGGAAATTAGCCAAGAGGAAGTGACAAGAGAAGAGAGGGCAAGACCAGATTGGCCTCTATAATCGCCACCAAGAAGATCACATACACCTGCTGTGGGTTGCAACCCCATAGGCATGGGAGGTGGGAGTATAAGCCATACTGGACCTCTCCTTTTTCTGTCACTCATTTTCTGTCTTTTCCCTTTTGGAATATTGACAAAGCCATGCTACAGGTGTTACCGGAAGCTGTATATGGAAAGACACCGAGGCTCCTTTTTTACCTCTCACACTCATGTCAACAGTCACTGTTATAACCCATCCAAATTAGGAAACTGCATGCACAATGGACAAAAGTACTGGATTACGGAGAATTTAGGAATAAGTGGTAACAGGATGGGAAGTGAATGCCCAAAAGGGGAGAAATGGATTTGTTTCACATACGCTATTGGGAATAAAGCACAGGATTTGGTAAAAGAGCAATTGATAAACAAAAAGGCTAAGCCAGCACCACCACCTAAACCTGTACCAATCTCACTTGACGATTTGTATACAAAACTGGAACAACAATTAGAAAAAGAAATAGATATTTCAAGGATGGGTAAAAATCAGTTTGTGGAATTGGGAGAAAGAATAAGTAAGGAACTTAACATAACCAATTGTTGGGTCTGTGGAGGGGCCTTGATGTCAGAAGAATGGCCATGGAAAGGCAGCAGCTTAGGCCCAATTGAGCTCCTTAAGTGGAACCAGACAAGTATAAGCGGAGAAAACCGACCAGAGGGGTGGATTTTGAGTTCAGTAGTCATAGGGGAAGAATGTCTTTGGCGCAATGGGAAAAAGTTCCTTCATGAAGTAGGAAAAACTCCCTGTAAAAGATATAAGGTTAGTAATGGAACTTCTGTATGGTGGGTCCCAGAAGAACCTACCATGTATTGGACCCAAGAAAAAGTAAAAAAAGGAAATTGTAAGTATAATAATAATATCAGACTTTTTCAATGTAATGACACAGGTAAAAATCCTTACGTTGGCATCCCAGACATTTCTAAATTTTGGGAGAATATAGATGAGCAAAAATTTGGTTATTGGAAAGCTCCAGATGGCTTATTCTGGATATGTGGAAAAAGAGCATACCCAAAACTTCCCTCTCAGTGGAGAGGGAGCTGTACTCTAGGAGTCATACAGCCAGGATTTTTTCATTTGCCAGGGCCTGAAGGGGATCACTTAGGGATACCAGTTTATGAGGATCTAAAAAGAAACAAGAGAGACATAATTGGAGGATTCCAAAAATGGGGAGACAAGGAGTGGCCCCCTGAACGTATATTGGAAACATATGGGCCAGCCACCTGGGCACAAGATGGGAGTTGGGGATATCAAACTCCAATTTATATGTTAAATCGTATTATAAGACTCCAAGCAGCTGTAGAGATAATAACAAGCAAAACTGGTCGGGCAATGACATTAATATCAAGACAACAAACCCAAACCAGAGCAGCCGTGTATCAGAATAGGTTGGCTTTAGATTATCTATTAGCTGAAGAAGGGAGTGTTTGTGGAAAATTCAATACATCGGATTGCTACTTAAAAATAGATGATAACGGGGATGCTGTCCTAGATATAGTCAGTGATATCAGAAAAATCGCCCATGTACCAGTTCAAAGGTGGGAGTCAATGCTGAGTACTAGCTGGTGGGATAATGTGTTGGGAACAGAATGGTGGAAGAAACTAGGCTTCTTTCTTTTATGCGCTACAGGTGGTCTAATATTCCTTCCTTGTTTGATCCCCTGTTTCATTTGACTTATCACCAGTGTAGTTCAAGGCATGCAAATAGTGACCATGGATCAAAAGTTGGATACAACAAAAACGGTGCAAAGGATTATGGTATTAAAGAAACAAAATAATATAGAAGACCCCTTTCAAGAAGCTAGATTGATTTATGAAGAAAATGAACGAAAAATGAAGGCTAGAAAGCAGTAAATATTGCTCGAGCCAAAGTAATTATAAAAAAAGAAAAAGGAAGGATTGTGAAAAATGCATATTATATGGCTCTACGCAGATATTTACTATATGTATTATGCTGAAAGTTATGCTGTATTAACATTTTAATAATATAGTAAATGTAGTTTTGTAATCAAAATTAAGCATTAGTAGTTAAAATAGAAACTATGTGTGTGAGATATTCTTTTTATTAGAAAAGGCGAAGATAATAAAGGAATTCTTCACACAGAGATAACAATTACAGAAACCCCTAAATTTTCCAGAGAAGAGGAATTTATGGTTTTCCTTATCAACAGAAACTAACTTCTTCAAGCCTGACTTAGACTCTAAGGCGCCTGGGGATTAACAGAAACTTTTTGACAAGTACCATATGAATTTCTTGTTTTAAATAAAATATATGCATAATCATGAAGTGTTTTGTATATGCAACAGGCTATTGCTTTTAAGGTTATTCCTTTGTTCACAAGGCATGCTTGTCGTGGCTTAAGTGTCCGAGAGCATCCGGACGTCCGTAATTCTTTGCTTTTTATTGTCTTGTAATTGTCCTAACTCTAAATTTGTATTACTCTAATTGTATTACTATTTTTATAACCATTTTATTATTAATAAACTTTAAAAATTTTAAAAACCAAGAGATTGGCGTTTTTCACAGGTAAACATAGTTTTTAGGCTATAGCATAATATTAAAATAGAAATTATGTGATGTAAGATACTTTTTGTAACTAGTGCAAGGAATGGAAAAGATAATCAAGAAATTCTTCGCATTATCCTATCTGGATAGAGATAACAGCAACAAGACACCAACATCCCAAGAAAAGAATTATTGCCTCCTTATTGGGGAAAGCCCAGACTTCAAGGATTTGAAGAAGATTGATTTACAGGATGAGGGGGAAACTGAAATTAAGCAGAAACACCCTAGTTTGAAAGGAATGTTTGACTCATGTATGTGATATATGAATATGCAATAGGCTATTGCTTTTAAGGGGTAATCTGCCGCCGTGCCTGCCCGAAGCTCCCTGGCTTCGCCTGCACAGCCAAGGCACCGTCAGCAGCGGGGGACACTCCCCTGTTTCTCAAGGAGATTCAGGGAGCGGCTAAGACAAAGCGCTTCGCTGTTTGCCTTGTAAGGAGGAGAGGCGGCGTCCGAGGAGGTAATGAGGGAGTCAACTCAAGGCTGGGGAGGAAGTCTCAGCTTTAATGCAAGCTCCAGGGAGCTCCGAATGCCACTGTCCCGGCGGCCAAAAGTGGCCTCGAGGCTCTTGCAATTGCCCTAAGTACCAGGGCGGTAACCAGAGGGAAGGGACGCCCACCACCCAATGGGGGGATTTGGGGGAGTGGAAGGCGGAGGGACAGACAGACACACAAACCAATGGGGGAAGTTCAAGGGAGGGACCCCTGGCCCTCGTCCACTCACTCGATGCCGAAGGTGGAAGATTCTGGGAGAGCGGGATGGGGAGCCAAGTGATGGACAGGGTACCAGGGAGGGGACAGGGAAATGACTGAGCATTTTCAAGGAGATTGGCATTGAGGGAAAGGCGGGAAAGCTCAGGGTGGAACCATTGGGAGAAAATGGGAGCTGAAGGGGCAAACCATTACAGAACTGTTACAGAGACAGGAAAACACAATACAACAGTAATCCTTTGTTAGCAAGGTGTGCTTTGTGGCAGAGTGCAAGGCACTTGGACATCCGTAATTCTTTGCTTTTTGTGGTCTCTTATTGTCCTAATTTTTATTACTATTTTCATTACTATTAAAATTCTAAAATTTTAACACAAGTGAATGGCGTTTTTCACACTCTGTATCCCAGACTCCAAAAACCTAGAAGTCCACCTCGAGTCACCCCTGGTGCTTCCTACCAGAGGCTCCAGGTAGGGCCATTCTCCCCATGTTATAAATTGAGGCGAATAATTTGTTCAGCCTTTTGAGAGTCAATCAGAAATTTATTGATTACAGCAAGCAATGGCAAGCAAACAGCGCTGGGTGCAGCTGGGGAGTCAGTGCTCTGCCAACGGCTAACACTGTTTCCCCCTTCCCACAATCTTTTTATACTCTTTTTCTTCCGTGTCCGCGGTATCTCTGGGTGTACTCTGCGCTTGCACCCTCTGTTGCTAGGGGGTCTTCTTCTACTCTCTGGTGGTCTTTTGAGGAAGGCTCCTCTCTTCTTCCTCGGTGAAAGTCCACGGCCCTGTAACGGTCTTTTCCATATAAGGTCATATGTTATATGCGCCTAAGTTCTAGTTACACAATCAGCTTAAGTACTCAACATACTAGCTAGTTTCTGTCTTGCGGTTTTCTGTTATCTACACAAGGCTTCTCCTTTGATTTTCTGTTATCTACACAAGGCTTCTCTTTTGGTTTTCTGTTATCTACACAAGGCTTCTCCTTTCTGTCTTGATGAACAAAGAGTCCTTTCTAACTTATCACACCCAGGTGCAGTATAAAGACCATTTTATACATCTTGTCCTGTTCAGACTGGTGCAAGGGCTACAGCATGAACTATCTCCTGCTTGATTTGTTCAAAGGCTTGTCACTGCTCAGGGACCCATTTGAAATCATTCTTCTTCAGGTCACTTGATAGAGGGTTTACAATCAGACTGCAATTTGGAATGTGCATTATCCAAAATCCCACAACACCTAAAAAAGCTTGTGTTTCTGAGACATGGGGGGTTAGAAATTAACTTAGAGTAGAAATTAATTTTGGATTTTGTGATAAGTTAGAAAAGACTCTTTGTTCATGAACAGTTTCCAGGTGTTCCCCAGAGACGCGGGCAGGGCTTTCCTAGTTCCCATGGCAACACTAAAAGAAAACTACTAACTCTAGCTAAGTACCGATTTTGAAATTCTAATTAGCTAATTGCTCTGTTTGTTTTCTCTAAACTACCTGGCCTCCCACCCCTCCACGCTGCCATTCTGGGACTAACATGCAAATAAAAAACCCCTTAGGATCATGGGAGTATTTTTAGGAGATAAAAATGAATATAAATCAAAAACTGAACACAATAGAGGAGTCTAGATAAATGCCCTAGCTGAGGAAGAGGGAAACACATCCCCTGATTGGCTTTTAACCGTCGCCATCACCTAAGAAAGAAAAGACTATATTAGGCTCTGAGAAGCAGGGAGATAGAGAGAGAGAGCCCTGGTGCTGCCACCACGGAAGGAGCGGGGACAGCTGTTGTTCTGGACTTCAGCAACAGACTCTGCACACCACGCCTCCTCATCCTCGGGCCACCGGTGTGCCACAAGGAAAGGAGAAAGGACAGCTGCTGCTCGGGACTCCAGTGACCGACTCTGCATGCTGCCTTCCTTCCGGCTGCCTGGGAAAGCTACGACTGCGGGGGCGGGCTCTGCGTCGAGCCCCCTGCCCAGCTGATCTTTTTAATAAAGAGCTGAACATTAATAAAGGCATTAGCCCTGTTCATTTCAATCAAGACAAAAAGGGGAAGCCTTGTGTAGATAACAGAAAACCAAAGGGGAAGCCTTGTGTAGATAGCAGGACTTGAGCTTAGGCACATATAACATATAACCTTATATGGAAAAGACCATTACAGGGCCGTGGACTTTCACCGAGGAAGGAGAGAGGAGCCTTCATCAAACGACCACCAGAGAGTAGAAGAAGACCCCCTAGCAACAGAGGGCGCAAGCGCAGAGTATACCCAGAGATACCGCGGACACGGAAGAAAGAGAGTATATAAAGACTGTGGAAAGGGGGAAACGGTGTGAGCCATTGGCGGAGCGTTGACTCCCTGGCTGCACCCAGCGCTGTTTGCTTGCCATTGCTTGCTGTAATCAATAAATTTCTGATTGACTCTCAAAAGGCTGAACAAATTATTCGCCTCAATTTATAACAATCTGGTGCCGTGACTCGGATAAGGGCTATCCGTTGGAAGCTCCTCCCGAGGAGGCACCCTCGCTGCCTTGGCAGCGAGCCCCGCTCAGCAGTCTTCCCTCTGGGACCCTTACCGACGAACCCAAATCTGGTGGCAAGCAAAGAATAGCTGGCAACCCCTTAATCTTTGTGCACGAAGTCCCGGGCGAAGACACAGGATTGTGTAAGTACCTTTCAGTGGTCCTTCAAGGCTACTGAGGTTGCCCCGTTTAAAGGGAACGGGGCCCGCTCGGTTGGGGTTGGGATCCCGGAGTGTGATGAGTGAGACGTCTCTGTGAGACGACGTGTGTGTGGACCTCATAGTAGTGCGTTTCCCACACCCGGCGACGGGCTGGGCCATGAATTGAGGGAAGCGTAGAGGTGTGCGTAAGAAGGCACTCCGGAAGATGGGACAGAGGAAAAGCAAGCCCTCTGGTCCCATGGGTGGGGGAACCCCTGTAAAGCTTCCCCAAATTCCTCCAGATAGTCCATAAGAACTAATGATTAAAAACTGGGATGCCTTCCCCTCCAGGAAAGGAAAGGACAAGGTGAAAATGGTGCACTACTGCATAGAGGTTTGGGGAGGGAAACAAATAAGAGGGGACCATTTTTACTGGCCCGTGTTTGGCTCATTTGAGGATTAGATATGTCAGGCTTTAAATATTTATGTGAATTCTAAAGGGCCCTTGAACTTAGAGGAAAGCGAGTACGCCTCCCTCTAGATAGTGGGGGAAACTCGCACTAAGTTGTTTGCACTTAGTACTAGGGAGAAGAAGAAAAGATTGAAAGAGGATACAGACCTACCTGATTCCACCCCTCCACCCTACATACCTCCTCCCCCTCCACCACCTCCTCCACCACCACCCCCCACCCCTCCTCCCCGTTCTCCTCCCCGGAACCTTTACCCACCCCTACCTCCACATTCACTACAACATCCTGAACCCTCTGCCCCGGTACAAGATGACTCGGTACAAGATGACTCGGAGGGGGATGAGTTGAATGTTGAGCTCCAGGGGAATAACCAGTGGGTAACTAAAAGCCAGACTAGGAAAAGGCAGGAGGACCTCCCCAGCTGATAGCGCGGCTCGGGGAGGGAGAAATCGCAATTTCAGTGTGCTGTGTGTTGGGTCCCAATTTCGGTGTGGTGTGTCTTTTACGTCCGGACGTGTGTGCTTGTGTGCGTGTGTGTGTATGTGTGAGTGAAACGGTGAAGCGCGGTGCGGCGTTGCTAAGATACAGAGATGCGGCCCGGCGGTGCTGGAGAGCGCATGCGCGGGGCAGCTCTCAGCCCACACTATCTGCTAGAGCGGGTAGTGCGCATGCGCGGGGCACCTCAGCCACACTACCTGATAGAGCGGGTGGTGCGCATGCGTGACACGGGCTGTCTCTGGCGAGCGGGGGGAGCGCGGCACGGGGCTTAAGTCGGGGCTTGCAAAAGTGCTTTAGGCGCAGCCTAGCTGATAGTGCAGCGGGCGCGCGGGCACAAGCCTCGGTTTGAGGAGCTGCTTTGAACACCACTAGCTGATAGCGCAGCTAGTGGGAGCGTAGTACAAAGTGGGAGTTACAAGCACCGTTTACAAGCATCGCTAGTTGGTAAAGGGCTTTGTCACCATCCGCTTCTTGCGGGGTGTCGTGATGGTTCTTTTCACCGATCCCAAAAGTGCAACAAAGGCAAACAACAAGGGACTATCAGTTAATCACAACAAATGCACCTTTATTAGGGGCCAAAACAGTAAATGCGATAGTGGGGATCAGAAAGGAGATAAAAGGATAGAGAGAGAGAGAAGAGAAGAGGGGTATGGGAATAGCTACCAACACAGGCGAGATCCTCAGTGGTCCGGACGATGGGGATCCGTCTGTCGTGTCGGGGAAGTCTTCGAAGTTCTGGTTGACTCGGGGGTCCAATTATAGTCCACAGAGGAAAGAGGGGGGGGAACAAGTGTAACAATGAAAGTCCATTGTAATCGCCCCGAGGGAACAGGTGAGTCCACAGAAACCACCGAAGCAAGACGAATACAATGAAGAATAAGTCCATTAAAATTACTGAAGGGAAACAGGTCATGTCATTAGTGGTCAGACCACCAATTTCCCCTCCCCCCTATAGTAGGGGTCTCAGTCCTTGGGAGGAGGGTTCTCATTCTTTGTTTGTCACAGTGGTAACGAGGCAGATGAGGGGTCTTCAATGAAGGACCACGGGAGTCACCCCAAAAGTTCATTTGGCTTAAGAACGGAGATTAGAAGCAGGCCACGCATCAGGCTGTCCCGTGATGGGTCCATGTCAGGTCTTTGCCAAGTCCTTGCCAACTCCTTGCCAAGTTCTTGCCAGGCCTTGTTCGGAACAGCCAGCATGACGGTTCAGTGGTTCCACCTGTGCTGTGTCCTGTTCTAAGCCGGAACTGCAGTGGGGGAAGGGATTCTTTCTCGTGGCAATCGGAAGGCAGAATGGAAAATGAGAGGCTTCAGACGGACTCTTACACCACCCCGTGACTGACGATTGCCCTCGAAAGATCTTCCATGGTGTCGTTGTGGAGTCTTCAGGACTCGTCAAGTGTTGGCAGCACATCCCAGGGAAAAGGGAAGAGGAAAAAGGAAAGGAAAGAGAAAACAGGAAAACTAAAACAATCACAACATATTAGTAATTAAATAATAAGCATAAATACAATAAGTATTAATTAAATCAATAATAGTTGAACAATAAATTGTTCAGATAATAATCAATATTCATAAATTAAACAATAGATTGATCAAATAATAAACCAGTATAATCAATATTAAACAATAAAGTAATACACCTAGTATAATCAATATTACGGAGTACAATTTTATAATCAATAAACAAAAAATAATTAAAACAATGATTAAAACAAATCATAAAAGAAAATTATGTAAAACATATCTTCTAAGCTTATAATCTTCTTGTGTCTACAGTTTTGGGAACATCTATAGTGTAAAGGATGTCGGCCAAGTGGTGTGCATTAATTATAGATGCTAATTTTGTTAATCGTTTCATCATTCTCCAATTTACAATAAGCAAGATTACTGATAAAACAAAACCAATCATAACTAAAATCAGAAGAACAACAATGGGATGACACAATTTGTTCAGGATACCGGTGGCGGTGGGTGACCACCCGAAAAGGGTATCCCACCACTTGTGCTCGGCATCACTTTTCACCCTTTCTACAACACGATGTATTTCTTGCACATCATGATGAACAGTTACCAGAGTTTTCTGTCCATTCCCCTTTATTTTTCCTAGGATCTCTATTAGATCTTGATGAAGTAATAATTGCTTTACCAGAGTAAGGTTCATCCCAATGGGAGTAGGCAATAGCTTGTGAATCATCGTGAGATTGGATTCTAAAAGTTCATGTGAAGTAACTGGAGCTACAAAAGAAAAATCACATCCTGCAATTTTAGTAAAGTTGCAAACATAGAAATTTGAATGATTTTTAGTATCTACTACTGTACTTTCTATAAATACAGTATCACAAGCGGTTCTGAAGCAGGCACACCCATTGCCTGTATATACAAGGACTGTTTCAGAAGTCTCGTTAGGATGGATGTCAAAATGACAGATATTTTGTTCTGTGTCTAAACAGATATCTTGAGCTATAATTGCATTACCTTCACAGATAAACCCTAGTTGTTCTCGGATAGTACAGGACTCTAAATTGACAGTTTGCCATTTGTCATTAATTTGACGGGCCCATTCTCTATGTTCAGAGGGATAGAAAATGGCTCCGTCATGATTTAATCCTAGTGCAATGATAGGGAATATCAAATGCACCGAGGCATTACTTATGGTCAACACAAATGCTGTGGCTGTGTTTGTGTTAGGGTCATAGGTAAAATTCACTAAATTCCACCAGGATTGGAAATCTCTTTCAAAGTCAGTGGCACTGTCCCAGACTATTTTCCTAATTTCAGTAGGAAAAGTGCCTTCTTCACCTTCTCTTATAATTGAGGCAGCAACTGACTGCATCCATAATTGAGCCTGGATACAGCTAAGAGCTAAGGAAACGTTGCTTTGTGTGGCATTAAGTGCATCAATTATCAATTTGCTATCATTCACATTTATCTTTTCCCAATTTGGTAGAATGTTTGATAGCAACCACTGATGTGTTCCCAAGGCCGATAAGGACGATTGCAGTGGCTGCTGTATTTTGGTTAAATCTTTAGTCGTGGAGGCCAATTTATTCATTAATACTTCTGAATCAATACTATTTAGGATTCCCAGTCCCGTTCCCACGACACCAGTTATGTCTCTTTGCACCCGGTTTTTAGGAGGGTTCCACTGTCGCAGCCAGGTTGTCCAACCCTGAAAAGAAGTTTGCAAAAAGGATGAACAAGCTGGTTGTATTTCTGAGACATTGTTTTGCATCAGCAATTTGACTTGTTTAAGAGACCATGCCGGATTAAATAATATCTGTTGTTGGCCAGTTTTCCTGTTTATATATGGTCCAACTTCAAAAATTTTCGGGGTAAGCATAACTGGTGGCTGGGCTCGAGTGGTGGTAGTGGTGGTGGTATAAACCGTAGTAGATTGGGCTACAGCATTTATTATAAACTTAAAAGAAAGCCCTTTGGTGTTTTTTCCCCATAAGCAAACCACTTCTGCAGTCTGTGTTAGTGCAAAATTGTGCCAACAATCCTGTATGCTTGGGTGCGTGCAGACTCTCTCCTGCTTGTCTGTTTGACCTATTTGAACACTGATTGAGGTTGCCTTACTATAAGCAGTTTTGTTAACCATTCGGCATCCTATGCTAATTTTCTCTCCCATTACCCCTTGAAGTTGTCAGATTTTGTATTCTTTCCATTCTTGCCTGGTGTATATCTGGTTATTATGCATGACAAGAGTTATTAGGTTTAAATCTTTTACATTTCCCATGTATCCGGAAAAATAAACAAAAGCTTGGGACCAAGGTCCTTCAGTGAAGGGGCTTTCCGTCCACTGGGATACGACTATTTTGTTATTATTGGTTGTAGCATTAATCTTAAATTTGTGAACCAGGCCTTGGAAACTAAATGGGTTAGTCAAGTTGTTTTGCCAGCTACATGTCACATAAGTAGTTTTAGTTAAAGTAAAGCTATACCAGCAATCAGCAGATTCATTTTTACAATCTTTTGTAATGGCAATATTGTTAGTTCGACGAGCTGCGGTATAATTACCAACATATTCTTGACGGCAGCATAGGGTAAGGGGAAATATTTTGGCACATTCCCATTTCTTGGTAGGGCATATTTTTGCTGAAGGGATTTTAAAATAATTTTCTCCTCCTGGTTTCATAAAATTTCCAGCAATTGTGATAGAGGAAGCTTTCTCATGTAGAGATCCTTCCACTTTTCTGCATGCTACCACAATAGTCTCACCAATCGTTCCAGTTAGGGTTCTGGTCCATTCCTTCTGATCCCATCCCCACTCACTTGGACGATATACCTTAGAGTTATGTAGCACAAGAGTTGCCAGATTCGGGTGACGACCTTTAGGATATGATCCTAGAACATTAGTGTGCTCGATGGTAGCTTCAGACCACGGCCACTCAGCAGGGTTCTGGCCAGAGAGTTGTGGTAAGATGCAGAAAAGTATCACCAATTTTATCATGGCTCAGATGATGTCGTCCCTCGAGGTTCTTCTGTAAAGGTAAACACAACAGAAAAGTTTTGCCACTATATGGCAGAAAAGGTTAGAATGATGGAATTATCCAGCGTGTATTTATCCTGTGCTCCTTTCCCAGAGCATCAGAAGCTATCCATGCATATTTATTCAGAGGAGTTTTCAACACAATTGGTACCTCCCCTACTGTAGGAAGGTCTACTAAAACAGGTTGTCCAGGATAATGAGCAGGGTTTATGGAATCGTCAGGTCCTTTCAGCGCGGGAATGATACTTGGAGCTGTTGGACAAAAGGCCGTGATCTTGGGACACCCATTTACTCCCCATCTGTCATTTACACCTTTGATAGCTTCCCATAATCGGAGGTCCCAATTTCCTTCCTGTGGTTTTAACAGTCGCTTTAAAAGACCATTAGTCCTTTCTACAATCCCGTTAGCTTGAGGATAGTAAGGGGTGTGAAAAATCCATTTGATTCCTTCACCTTTTGCCCAGTCCTGTACAACTCTGGCAGTGAAATGAGACCCGTTATCAGATTGAATTTCCTGTGGCTTCGGGAAAGTTCCAAACCACCCTTGCAAAGCCTTGACAGTATTGTCCCCAGTAGCTCTTTTAAAAGCATCAGCTTGAACTAACCCAGACACAATCTCTACTCCTACCAACACAAAATGTTTTCCTCCTGATTTCTTAAAGGGACCAATATAATCTACCTGCCATGCGTCCCACAAGCCTTTGCCTTTCCTTAAATGCAAAGGGTCATCTTCTAAAGGGTGTCTTTCCAGTCGCTTGCGACACTGCTCACAGGCTGATATGCATGTTTTACACATTTCCCTAGTAACGGGCCAACCCCGGGCATGAGCATCCTGGTATAAGTCTTTTGCACCTGTGTGCTGTCTTTTTACATGCAGCCATTCTAACAATTGATTCCATTCTTCTGTAATTTGCTCCTTCTTCAGGGGGCTAAGCCTTGCTATCTCATCAGCTTTATTATTCCATTCTCCTGCTGGATTCCCATCTGTTTGATGAGAGGCCACCCAGCCTACTGCAAAATTCCCCTGACTTGCAATATTTAATATTTCTTGCCATTTCTCCTTTTGCCATATGGGGATTCTGTTGACCTCCCAGTCGTTTTGCTGCCAAAAAGGAAGCCATTCAGTACAACCTTTGTATACAGCATAAGAGTCAGTGTAAATGCAGACCAGAGAGGAATTCTGTGCTTCTCGTTGAAAAACACTCCAAACAGCTACCAGCTCCCCAACCTGCGCACTGCCTTCTCCTTCTGTAATTATTTGCTCACCAGAGGAAATGTGAAGGGCTGCTGCTTTATACTTCCACATTTTACCTTCCCTTTTAGCAGAAGCATCAGTAAACCAAGAATTTGGTGATTGTTCAGGAGAGAAAGGAGGGGCCACTTTAATTACAGAAGCTGGTTTATCTTGGCCACTATCCAGCTCCTCAGTTTCTTGGATTGCTAAATTTTTTACAGCTCCTTCTGTTATTGTAAAAATATTACAGTAATGTTCAATTTGAGCATACCACTTTCTCACTGAGGCCCTCTGAGCCACCCCATCGGGAGGGGGGGTTCCACTAGTGACTGTTTTAATAACCTTGAAGGGCCCCCTTAGCACAATAGGTTGTTGACGTGCTATTTTTTCCACTTCAATGAGAGCCAGACTAACCACAAACAGTCCCTTTTCCCAGGTAGTGTATCTTTTCTCAGCGTCTCTGAAACCACGAGAGTAGAAACCCACAGGCCTTGTTGGACCCTCAGGTCCCCGCTGCCATATGTGTACTAACAGCCCTGAGGAGGCAAATCCCCATTCTACCTGAAAGGGATCTGTAGGATGGATAGGACCCAATGCTTGATGAGCTGTCGCCTCAAAAATCAGTAATTGCAATGCTTCTTCCTGGGAAGGAGTCCAATCCCATTTTACCCCTTTTCTTAACAAGTCATAAAGGGGCCTAGCAATTATTGAAAAATCTGGAATGTGTTTTCTCCAGAACACTAATAGTCCCAGAGCCTGTTGGAGATCCTTCCTAGTGCGAGGCATTTTGATCTGATCTAAAGAAGTCAGTGTGTCTGGTGGAATACATGTCATGCCTCCTTTCCACCAAATTCCCAAGAACTTTACTTCTTGGGAGGGCTTTTGAATTTTTTCTGGAGGAATCTGTAAATCGAGACTCTCTAAATGGGAGATTATTTTCTGTTGAGTCTCTCCTACTGCTTTAATTTCATCTCCTCCCACCAAAATGTCATCAATGTATTGGTAAACATCTACATCATCAGGTTTGGATATCTTTTCTATTTCTTTAGCTAGTGCATGATGGGCTAGAGTGGGGGAATGTTTGTATCCCTGGGGAAGCCTAGTGAAAGTGTATTGCTGTCCCTCCCACGTAAAGGCGAAACGGTCCCTGTCTTCTGGTTGTATAGGTATCATAAAAAACATGTCCTTGACATCTATAGTTGCCATAATTGGATGAGCCTTTTCTTGAATAGATATTATCAACTCAGCTAAATTCGGGACTGCTGCCGTGAGAGGGTCAGTGTTGGCATTAAGCCTGCGGAAATCAACTGTTAGCCTCCATTTGCCATTGGATTTACGTACTGGCCAGACAGGTGAGTTGAAAGCAGAATGTGTGTTAATTATTACTCCCTGGTCTCGCAAATCCTGTATAACTGGTTTGATACCTTCTCTGGCACCTGAAGGTAGAGGGTATTGTTTTACATTTGTTATTTTACTATACGGTAGAGAAGGTGCAGTTTGAAGCAGCCTAATATTTAAAGGTGTAGTGCCAAAACACCACAAAGATCCCTCTGAGCCCTCCCATTGTCTCCCAGCAAGAACATCCATCCCTAATAAATTGTTTGGAATGTTTCCAATTACCATTTTGACAACTAATTGATTCTCATCTCCAGGAAGTGTGAGTTTAACCAAGGCTACATTCATAGATTCTGAGTTTCCTAGGGCATTTAGAACACAGTATTGCCTCTTAGTTGGAACAACTCCACTCCTCTGTGCATCCTTTTCTGTTAATGCAGAAATTTGTGCCCCAGTGTCAATCAAAAACGTTACAAAAGCACGTTTGGGGCCTGTAATAGCTGTAATTAAAATATCTCCTAATTTGTTTTTAGTGAGCATTCTCAAATATACCCATGCTCCGTCCCTTCGCTCACCTGTAAAGGACGGAGAAATTAGTTTCCCTGAAACTGTGTCAGCTCACTTCCCAAATTTTGGGGAGACGGTTGAGAGAGAAATGATCTGCTGACTGGATTTTGAGAGAGGAGTTGGGAAAAAGGTACTGTTTCTGTGTTTCGGAGGAGATGTTGGGGGAGGGTTGGTTCCTTGCCCGTGTTCTGAGGAGGCGTGGGTGCAGTGGGTTGGATTGGCGGATTTGATTTCCGATGGCGCCAATTAGTTATTAATTTCTGTAATTTATCAAGGGGCAAACCATCCATTACATCTCTGGGAACTCCTTTTTGGACCCCCAATGACCACCAACGCTGGCGGTCAGGGTTTTGTTTTCCCTTTTCTGAATTTTTACCATGAGGGATCTCAATGGACTGAACTCCTTTTGTTTTTTCTGGTTTTTCTTCTAAGGTTTTTACTGGTCCATATTTTCTACAGTAATTGATCAAATCTTCTGCAACTTCACCCCATGTCCAGACTTTACGGCTACTGGCAGGCGAGCTGCATTTGGAAGCTGTGGTTTGTAAGGATGAATGGGATGGAATAAAGTTGGAATCAGTAGATTCTGTGCGATCAGTGGGATTACCCAGGAATCTGTCCAGTCTTTCCACAGGGCTTAGTGTCATAATAGTTTTTTGTAAGGTAATAGCAGTAGGTTTAAGTGTTTCTGGAAGCCCACGAATTAAAGGGGTCATTATTTCGGGCTTCACAGGTAATTGCATTGGGGACTCAAAGCCAGGAATTAATTTCTTCTCATGAATCATTTGCAGGCAAGCGGCTTTATGCACACTTTCTAAAAGTTGGTCGGGGGTACTAATTATAGCTATGGGGTCTCCCCTTTCCAAGGGACTTGTTCCCCCAGCCCAAAAAGCCGCACGCTGTGTCAGGGACCATGTGTCACGTTTATCTCCCGTTGTTAGGAAGACACCATGTCCCCAATACCCACTGGCTTCCTGTTCAGTTAATTTAATTTGATCACCACCAGTGAGGGACACCCGGAAAACATATTCTGTTTCTGATTCGTGTGGAAGGCGTCCGTATTCCCTTTTAAGCTTAGCTAACTCAGTGGCAGTGTATGGTATGTGTTTGGTTGTGATGTGAGGTTCGAAATCATCCTCACTGAGATAATTATACTCTGTTTTAATTAGGGGTCTCAAGTGATGGCAGCAATATTCCCCACAATTCTTTGCTGCTTCTAGTTCCTTTTGGGGGTAAATTTGTTTAATGTGAGGAGTTTCCTTCTCCTCTGTTTCTGTAGGGGAATCAGCATTGTGTGATTTGCTAACATGTTCTTCTGTTAAGGCAGCTCGCAATGCATAAGTTACATTTCTTTCTTCATATAACTGTTTTTGTAAATTTTCTACTAGATTTTGAAGGGAGTCTATTATTATTTCTTGCTCACTTCTTCGTTGTGAGCGAGTTTCTACGGCTGCCATAAGACAAGCTCCCAAAACTGAGCATAAGATAGTTTTATTCTTGCCCAGTTTGAACTTTGTATCATGTTGTAAAGAACACACTCTATCAACCACATTATCCAAATTAAACCAATTATTTTGTGCCCATTCCTCTCCTCCCGGAGAAGGTTTGGCATTGTATTTAGCTAGTAGAGCATAAAGCCCAACTTTGGCTTTATCATTAAGGTTATCACTCATTTTGTGAAGGGACCAAAACCATGACAGGGAGGTACAACTTAAGTTCCACAAAATTACACAGCCCTCGCTGTGTCGCCCTTCGCTTCCCTGGGTGGGTGAAAAGACAATAATCTGCCTGGGAGGCTCTGCTTAGTTTCTTCAAGTTGTCCCTTCCTTCCCAGACCAGATACACACAACAACAACAAAACAACAGTGTCCCGCCTTTTGCACTAAGGGATCCTTTATGAATTTCCAAAGACAGTATGGGTGCCTTTTCAGCTGCAACCCTTCTGTCTAGACAGAAATCCTGTCCGTGATGCCAATTTAATGTCACGATCCGCTTCTTGCGGGGTGTCGTGATGGTTCTTTTCACCGATCCCAAAAGTGC
This sequence comes from Vidua chalybeata, assembly GCF_026979565.1. Classification (NCBI taxonomy): domain Eukaryota; kingdom Metazoa; phylum Chordata; class Aves; order Passeriformes; family Viduidae; genus Vidua; species Vidua chalybeata. The sequence goes on from NW_026530331.1 coordinate 1,374,785, forward strand.
AACAAAGGCAAACAACAAGGGACTATCAGTTAATCACAACAAATGCACCTTTATTAGGGGCCAAAACAGTAAATGCGATAGTGGGGATCAGAAAGGAGATAAAAGGATAGAGAGAGAGAGAAGAGAAGAGGGGTATGGGAATAGCTACCAACACAGGCGAGATCCTCAGTGGTCCGGACGATGGGGATCCGTCTGTCGTGTCGGGGAAGTCTTCAAAGTTCTGGTTGACTCGGGGGTCCAATTATAGTCCACAGAGGAAAGAGGGGGGGGAACAAGTGTAACAATGAAAGTCCATTGTAATCGCCCCGAGGGAACAGGTGAGTCCACAGAAACCACCGAAGCAAGACGAATACAATGAAGAATAAGTCCATTAAAATTACTGAAGGGAAACAGGTCATGTCATTAGTGGTCAGACCACCAATTTCCCCTCCCCCCTATAGTAGGGGTCTCAGTCCTTGGGAGGAGGGTTCTCATTCTTTGTTTGTCACAGTGGTAACGAGGCAGATGAAGGGTCTTCAATGAAGGACCACAGGAGTCACCCCAAAAGTTCATTTGGCTTAAGAACGGAGATTAGAAGCAGGCCACGCATCAGGCTGTCCCGTGATGGGTCCATGTCAGGTCTTTGCCAAGTCCTTGCCAACTCCTTGCCAAGTTCTTGCCAGGCCTTGTTCGGAACAGCCAGCATGACGGTTCAGTGGTTCCACCTGTGCTGTGTCCTGTTCTAAGCTGGAACTGCAGTGGGGGAAGGGATTCTTTCTCGTGGCAATCGGAAGGCAGAATGGAAAATGAGGGGCTTCAGACGGACTCTTACAGGCTTGCAAAAGTAACCAGCAAACCCGGATGGGCTAAGAGTTAAGTGTTTGTTGTGCGATAGCACTGCCCTTTAGTGTTAAAAGCTGTCACTGGGAGATCCTTTGCATTACGGGGTTTGCTGTTTAGTTCTTGTTACAAGTGAGAGGCGATCTGCCCACAGTGGCTGCAGAACTCCAAGCCCGGGCCGAGGGAGCCCGGCTTCCCAGACAGGCTCTCCACAGGTGGTTTCAGCTTGAACCAAGTCAGTCTCTTCATCCATCAGGAGACTCGGTAGTTATAGAGCAGGAGGATGGAGAGACAGAGTATTCTTGGGAGGGATATGTTATGAACAGTTTCCAGGTGTTCCCCAGAGACGCGGGCAGGCCTTTCCTAGTTCCCATGGCAACACTAAAAGAAAACTACTAACTCTAGCTAAGTACCGATTTTGAAATTCTAATTAGCTAATTGCTCTGTTTGTTTTCTCTAAACTACCTGGCCCCCCACCCCTCCACGCTGCCATTCTGGGACTAACATGCAAATAAAAAACCCCTTAGGATCATGGGAGTATTTTTAGGAGATAAAAATGAATATAAATCAAAAACTGAACACAATAGAGGAGTCTAGATAAATGCCCTAGCTGAGGAAGAGGGAAACACATCCCCTGATTGGCTTTTAACCGTCGCCATCACCTAAGAAAGAACAGACTATATTAGGCTCTGAGAAGCCGGGAGGTAGAGAGAGAGAGCCCTGGTGCTGCCACCACAGAAGGAGCGGGGACAGCTGTTGTTCTGGACTTCAGCGACAGACTCTGCACGCCACGTCTCCTCATCCTCGGGCCACCGGTGTGCCACAAGGAAAGGAGAAAGGACAGCTGCTGCGCGGGACTCCAGTGACCGACTCTGCACGCCGCCTTCCTTCCGGCTGCCTGGGAAAGCTACGACCACGGGGGCGAGCTCTGCGTCGAGCCCCCTGCCCAGCTGATCTTTTTAATAAAGAGCTGAACATTAATAAAGGCATTAGCCCTGTTCATTTCAGGATATACCAAAGTTCAACAAGTTGCTATCTAGCCTTTGACTGGGAACAACCGCCAGTTGAATGGGCACTGAGAAACCCCTTGAGGTGGGGTCTAGAAGGGGTAATTCCCTGCTTCGTGTGTGGATTGACAACCTTTTGCTAGAAGCCAGACTGGCACACAGCTTGAGTTCTCCTCCGATGCTTAAAGTGTCAGAAGAGGTGGTATTGTATTTCATATAGACGGAGATCCACATGTTGTGCATGTACCCCTGAACTGCCAAGATACTATAACCCAGGGGTTGAACAAGCAAGGTGTAAAATAGTGAATTTAATCTGTGAGAAAAGCCACCTAGTCCCTAAAACCTAGGACGTGTTTGAAGAAGATTGGGAATGGATAAAGGAGTGGCACAGCCTTAGTATTAAAAGGAAGAACTAAAGAAATTTTTTCCTCCTTTTCTTTCTTCCCAGTAATTTAGATTAAACCCTTAGGAGTTCATAAATTTATGTGGGGCTAGGCAAACAACAAATTAGCAACAATTGATGGTTAATTAATTAATACCATAATATTTCAATATTAGAAGGACTATTGATTATTAATTTGGCTATTAATATTTTAATTCAGTTATTTGAATAACTATAAATGTTATTAATATTTTAATTTAAATAATTATTATGTTTTTTAACAAAAAAAAAAAAGTGTTTTAGCACACTAGAAAGAAATAGTAAACAAAGGGGGGATGAATGTGTGTGAATGAGAGGCGGGCTGGTTATCCCAGACCTGCTAAGCGAGAGCGGTAGTCTCCCATGCTGCGTTTCCGTCTTTTTCGCGAGAAAAGCGGCCAGTAAAAAGACGAAGCGAATGGTAAAGAGTGAGAGAAACCCCCACGGGAAATTGGGACTGGGTCTCAGGGAAAGAATGGGACCCCTTGGGTGGGGGGGGGGGGGAAATAAAAAGGTAATTAATTGGGAAGAAAAAAAAATATAATAATAAAAGGTAAAAAGAGGGTTTTCTTGACATAATCTATTGGGGAAAAATAAAAGGTAAAATGTGTGGGAGGGGCCCCTAACAATTCTGCCGGATTGAGGGATAAAAATGCCCAAGAACATCCAGGATTAAACCTGCTGGGTTGAGAGATTAATATTCCAAGAGCATCCAGGGTTGATTAAACCTGCTGGGTTGAGGGATTAACATTCCAAGAGCACACAGAATTAAGTTTGCTGGGTTGAGATATTAATATTCGAGAGCACCCAGGATTGAGTAAAAATTTTGCCGGTTTGAAGATAAATCTGAGATGATCTGGAGTTGGGAACAACACAGCTAGATTGAGGGGTATCCAAGAACACGGGGACTGGCCAGGGACACCTAAAAGTGTAATAAGTGTGTTGAAAAATAAAAGGTACCTTGTTGTTGTAGTTGTTTTGTTGTGTGTCAGAGTAAGTGAAAAATAAAGTTAAGTGAATGTGGACGAATGAAAGTATATGTATGCGTCCTGCCCTGTTAGGCAGCCTCACTGTTCTCCCCTAGTGTGACCAACAGACGCAGGTTACGATCTGATAGACAAAAGGACTACAGCTGACCACTGGAGAGTAAGGAGCCAACCCGGAAACCTGAAGGTCACCTTGAAGAAAAACTAACGGACTCAGTGTGGGTAATCCAGATAGACCAAGAAGGGGAACAAAAAAGATACACTTACCCCTTGGCTGATGATTATAGAGTAGTGTGTAAAGAAATACATTGTGATTGTTATCCTTTTGTGTGCTTTGTTGATGCTGTTGAGCAGGACGGGAACAGAGAACTCCAGATCAGAAGGCAAAGAAAATGAACTCTCTCTTTATTTCAAATGTACCACTCTATATATAGAGAACATGGAGAAGACTAATTTCATTGGTCTTAGAGTAAAAACATGTGTCACCATTGGTGTGCAGTGAATGACGCACAGTAGCAGAACATATCTATAAACAATGTGAATAACAAGGTAGATTAGAGAATTATTTACATTCTTTCCCAACTGTTTCCCAGGCTCTCGCCTGGTTAGAAAACCTTTCTCTTTCTCTCTGACTGAGCTGAGAATACCCACATTTCCTCCGTTTTGTTTACAAAAAGAAAAAAGAAAAAAGAAAAGGCGGTGTTTGTGCCCTCCTGCAAGGCCCTTGCAGGAAAGAGAACAAACACAGCTCAAGAGCCTTATGAACTCCAATCAATGAAAACCTCAATTTGGATATTGACTCAGAACAGTCGAAGAGATTCCAAACTCTTAGTATAAATTTCAAGAAATCAGTTACCAACTCTAAGATAGTAACAACTCATTGTCAGTCTGCCAAAGGACTGGCACTCCAACTTGTCAAAATCCATTTCCCAGTGTGAGCAGATGCCCACATGACAGAAAAGAAGGCATTAACAACATGTGCACATACCCAAATCAGCCAAATTCGGAATTTGGCAAGATGAGTAACATCTGTTTGCCACAGCTGCAAAGCCCTTAGGCCTCTGGGGTTTATCCCAGCCAGTAAGGTGCAGCAGGTCAAGCCTTGGCTGGCATTCATCAAATTGCTTTTGCAAGGTGTGTGCACTTGATAGAAGAATCATGCAAGGCTTTTGGCCCATGCAGTCATGTCCTCAATGAACAACTTGAGTGACATATGAAACGCCATGAAATCTCTGAAATGCCATGGCCACAGCCCTTAATTCAATCACTTGGGCCGAGGCTGTTGTGGCTTTCCAGTACTTTGAGCTGTTAGCTCTTTCCCCTTTTTTTTTTTCTTTTTTTTGAAAAACCAGCAGCACCTGCGGGCTCTAGGACCCTGCGGTGCTCGGCGAGGCGGAGGACCCGGTCCAGGGGGCCGGGCCAAGTGTCCCAAACCTGGCCGGGGGAGCGGAGAGCCCAGGCTCTCTGCCGAGCCAAGATCCACACGGCTCGGTCCCTCCCCCCAGCTTCTCATAGGTATCACTTGGGGCCCCTGAATCTGGGGTCCCTGGGACACTCCATGGCCACCCACAGATGGACGACCTATTCTAACTTTATATTTCGGTGCACGCCTCCACCAGGCTGCAAGAATCCCGGGAATTCCTCCGGCTTTTCGCCCTCCCCCCACCCCACCGCCATGGATGAAGCCACAGCTTCACGGGACCCCGCTTCTCCCGCTCTGCGAACAGGAGCAGGAGGCGCGGGGCGCGGGCAGGGGAGGTTTTCCCGGGAATATGAAATTCCACCCTGGTTTTGGGGATCTTGGCACCACTCATGCCTGCCCAGTACAAGGGGCTGCTCCTCGCTCTCAGTGTGTCCGTCCTGCCGCGGGATACAATGGACTGAATCGCGGCCCCACCCCCATCCCCAGCCACGGTACCAGCAGCAGTGGCGCTGCTGCGGACCAAGCCGGTGTTCTCTCCCGCTGCCTCTGCCTCAGTGGGACAGAGCTCGGGGCAGTCTGGGGGAAGCGGAGGGAGTGGTGGGCTGGATGCAGGCTCTGAAACAAACAGGCTGGATGTGTTGTCCAGCACAAGGCTGCCTGCTTCTGCCGGCGGCGATGGATCACAGAGCGAAGTCGCTGCTGAGTCGGCTTCAGGCAGCGCGGCGATGGGAGCCGCTGTGCCCTGCGGGCGCTCCCCGCCCGCAGCGAGCAGCGCGGGGGGTGCAATTTCCCCCGCGGCGTGGCACGCCGGCAGCCCAAGCGGAGCGGGCGGCGCGGCTTCGGTAGCGTCTTTCGGCGCTGGCGGTCCCGGGGTCGGCGACGATGTCGGTCCCGGGGTGGGGGGCCGCGGCGGCGGCTCTCTCAAGAGTGGCGCTGGCGGTCGCGGCGGGCTCGCTCCAGGCGGAGCGGTGGGTGGAGCGGCAGGCGGGGCGGCGAACCCCGCTGCCGGCAGGTGTGGCGCCATGGCCGGCGCTGGTATCTCAAAGGATATCAAATCTGTCGGTCCGCTCGGTGCGCAGGGAGGCGGACCGGGAGGCAATTGCTCTTGTCCCGTTGGCAAAGCCGAGGCCCCCGCGTGCGGCGGGGGGCGTGCCAGGGGATGGATCAGAGGCTCCATTGCCGGTCCCAGCAGTACCAGAGGGTGGGACCCATACATCTGCGCAGGCTCCATCAGCGAAGGAGTCAGGGGGGCTCCAGCCCCCACCGCGTCGTGGACTGCGGGCGACGCCGGCCCCCCCGCGAATGCGCTCTGGAAAGGGGGGGGCTGCAGAGCCGCGGTCTGTGGCGGCACGGCGTGCTGCGCAATCAGTGGCCGATCTGTCGGCAAAGAATATCTTGGCTGAACGTAGTCACAGGGGTGGGAATACTTGGGCTTAGCATGAGTTCCCGGCGACGTGTAAAGTCCGCGGGGCGTCCCAGCGTCTCTCGCAGACCCACTCCGCGCCGTGGCGGGCCTGGGCACCGCCCCGCCCGCCTGTCGCCCACTGATTCCCGAGACACCGCTGCATACCGAAGCGGCATCCTCATTTCCCGACAGCTCCCATTCGGAGTCACTGCTCCTCGGGGTCTTACGAGGCAAGGCCGTATAGATGCATCCCCAGACTGCAAACAGAGCAGACGCTGTACCGTCCCTCTTCCTCACTTGCTTCAGGAAGCACCGGCCCAAATCGTTCCAGACTTTACGATCAAAGGCGAAACTAAGACCTGCAGGGAATCCATGGTCCCGAGCCCAACTCAGGAGCCTGATGAAGTCATAATCCGAGACCTGGATACCCAATTGTGCGGCCCAGCCTTGCCAAGCAGTCAAGACCACCCGTTCAGCTGTAGATGGCTGGTTCCCCATTGTTAGGAAACCCTCCCTTAGCAGACGTCCACTTCAAGAGACAGACAGTCCACTAGTTCAGGGAAAACCGTCCCACTCAGTTCTCGGCTTCTAAGAGCGGACCCGCGGTCCAGACAGGACCACGCCTTCTCCGGAAGGCACACGGTTTCAGCGTTACCTCTCTCAGGAGGCCAAAGGTGTCCGGCCAGAGCTTCCAGGCTACTGGCGTGGAGCTGCGCAGCAAAGCCCCCCCGCAAGACGCTGTGGTTCGGGGCTTCAGCCAACACTGCAATCACGTCTGACTCACCAGATGACGCTATTGAGCAGGACGGGAACAGAGAACTCCAGATCAGAAGGCAAAGAAAATGAACTCTCTCTTTATTTCAAATGTACCACTCTATATATAGAGAACATGGAGAAGACTAATTTCATTGGTCTTAGAGTAAAAACATGTGTCAACATTGGTGTGCAGTGAATGACGCACAGTAGCAGAACATATCTATAAACAGTGTGAATAACAAGGTAGATTAGAGAATTATTTACATTCTTTCCCAACTGTTTCCCAGGCTCTTGCCTGGTTAGAAAACCTTTCTCTTTCTCTCTGACTGAGCTGAGAATACCCACACTTTGTTTGTAAAACTTGCCAAGAACGGTGGTGGGTCCATTGCTGCAAAGGAAAGCCACCTACTGAGATTTGCTCCAGCTACTACAAGCTAGAGCGAGGATTAACAAGAATCATATTAGAGTTAGGGGAATTGGAGAATAAGTGGGTAAGGTTCAAATCAGAAGAGTGGTGGGAGGTTTACAGAAAAGGGGTTAACCCTGAGAATTTTTGTTTCCACCTGAATGAACCTGCCCCCTTTGTTGCCCATATTGTAAACCGATGTTGTCGGAAAGAACTGAAAGAAATCCCGTGTGACTCATCCCCGGTCAAAGATAAGAACTGGGAGCAGTATAAGGCTAGAAGGGGAAAAGGGAATGGATGCGCTGGAGAGTACCGCTGCTGCCGAGAAGATGGTAATCCCCGCGGCTCGAAGCACCGGAGTCAGCGGGCGAGGCAGAGGGGAAAGAACCAGGCTCTTCCCAATCCCAAGTGGAATAACGCAGAAATACTCTAAATATTACCGACTGGGTATTGATAATCTCCCCAAAGGTACTGACTCAACCACCCTGGGTAGACAAAAAGGGCAACAAGCTAAAAGGGGAATAGTAGAGAATTATAAGTTAAATGCAAAACCAGGACTCCATCCTCCTTGGCAAGTTTTTCTTATTGTAATTCTGATTATGTTATTACCAGGAAGATATTCTCAATTTTCACATCAACCCTTTAAATAGATATTAACCCGAGTAGATAGGAAAGAAATTCAAACTCAAATATTGTCCAGATCTCCTAGTTTTACATCGTCATTATGCACACTGGCCCCCATCGAACCATGTCTAAATAAAATAGGTTTCTATATGTGTCCAGCATCAAATCCAGGAAAGGGGTATTGCAATTACCCTGGGGAATACTTCTGTGGGTATTGGGGCTGTGAAACAATAACATCGGATTGGTCAGTAGAAGGAGATCAATGGCTTACTGTTTCTTGGGGACCCCATGGCTGTAAAGCTCCACAGAAGGACTGGTCGGGCAGCATAGTCAATCAGGGGAATTGTCAATTTGTGTATCTGAATGTATCTAAACCATCAGATCCAGGATGGACAGTGGGACGGACATGGGGTTTTCGGTATGTGGAACCTGGTAAGGACAGAGGCAACATGTTCAACATAAAGAAGGAGCCTATCCCACCAGATACCCAACCAGTAGGCCCTAACTCGGTAATAGCCAAAGATAGAGAGCCAGGTTATGTTGAAATAATCAGTAATCAAAGTAACTCAGGAATGGAAAATTCAACTGTTGATAACCAGACAATAGTACCCCTAGCGAGGATTCTTGAATTAACACCCTTTGGAAGCTAGTAGAGGGAGCGTACTGGGTCTTGATTGCAACTAATCCCCGGCTTACAGAGCACTGTTGGCTTTGCTTTGATGTTAAACCCCCATTTTATGAAACTGTTGTTAGAATATCAGAAAAAGGCAAGACGTGCAAATGGCAGTAACCCCCCTTCATGTAATTGGAAAGATTCGCAGGAGCAAGGAATCACATTAGCTTCAGTAACAGGGAAGGGGAGATGCATTGGCCAGTGCCCCAGCACATGCAGTCCCTGTGCGAAACAATGACTACAGCAAAACGAGAGGATAAGCCAGCCAAGTGGTTACTCCCTGCTAAAAACACAAAGTGGATCTGTGCAAAAAGAGGACTCACACCCTGCATCTCCCTAGAAATTTTCAATGAGACCTCAAATTACTGCATACAAGTAGTTATAATCCCAAAAATTATCTATCACCCTCAAGACTATGTATATAACCTACAAACTACCCCAGCACACCATCTACAAAAACGAGAACCTTTTACTGCAGTTACAGTAGCTGCTTTAATGCTCATGGGGGGAGCGGGTGTAAGCACGGGAGTGGCCTCCTTAGTAAAACAAATGAAAGAATTTCACTCTCTAAGGGTAGCAGTGGATGAAGACTTAGAGCAAATAGAGCAATCGATATCAGCCTTAGAGAAATCAGTAAGATCCCTATCTGAAGTGGTTTTGCAAAATAGGACAGGATTAGACCTCCTGTTCCTACAGCAAAGAGGGCTATGCGCAGCACTCAGAGAGGAGTGTTGTATCTATGCAGATCACACAGGGATAGTCAGGGAAACCTGGTTCAACAGCTCCCCGTGGCTGACTACCCTATTGTCCACAATTGCAGGGCCCCTAATTTTGCTGAATATGGGATTAACCTTTAGCCCGTGTATTTTTAATAAGATCATAAACATAGTAAAGGGGAGATTAGAAGCCACTCACCTCATGTTGATAAAGGCCAAATATGAACCCATACCGGAGGATCCTGAGACTAATGAAACCTTAGCCCTTAGCTTACAAGAACTAAAAAGGTTTGATGAACAAAATAAAGAAAAAGAAAAGGGGGGATTGTGATAAGTTAGAAAAGACTCTTTGTTCATCAAGACAAAAAGGGGAAGCCTTGTGTAGATAACAGAAAACCAAAGGGGAAGCCTTGTGTAGATAACAGGACTTAAGTTGATTGTGTAACTAGAACTTAGGCGCATATAACATATAACCTTATATGGAAAAGACCATTACAGGGCCGTGGACTTTCACCGAGGAAGAAGAGAGGAGCCTTCCTCAAACGACCACCAGAGAGTAAAAGAAGACCCCCTAGCAACAGAGGGCGCAAGCGCAGAGTACACCCAGAGATACTGCGGACACGGAAGAAAGAGAGTATATAAAGACTGTGGGAGGGGGGAAATGGTGTGAGCTGTTGGCGGAGCGCTGACTCCCCGGCTGCACCCAGCGCTGTTTGCTTGCCATTGCTTGCTGTAATCAATAAATTTCTGATTGACTCTCAAAAGGCTGAACAAATTATTCGCCTCAATTTATAACAGATTTGGATGAAGTGTACTGTTTTAACTTGTTTAGTCTGTAACTTGCTGTGCTCGCAAAGGCCTGCAGCGATGGACAAAAGAATGCAAGCCTCTGATAAAAACTTCTATCCCAAACAAGGTGAAAGGAATGTGAGCTTCCAAGCTGAAGGGAGGTAAGAGGGGCCTCATCGACCTCTAAACTAGAGCAGACTAAAACTGAGGTTGGACTTAGTGGCACTGGGGAAGACGTACAGGACGACTAGGAGAGAGCTCTGCGCGGGCCCAGAAGGACCGATAAGCTAATTTTAATGCGAAGCAGGGCTGAGAAATGAATATGTATGGCCTATTGCGAAACTCGATGAATATGCAACAAGTTAGTGGACAAAAGAGGGTCTGAATTCTCAGTGAAATGAACAGGGCTAATGCCTTCATTAATGTTCAGCTCTTTATTAAAAAGATCCACTGGGCAGGGGGCTCGACGCAGAGCTCGCCCCCACGGTTGTAGCTTTCCCAGGCAGCCGGAAGGAAGGCGGCGTGCAGAGTCAGTCACTGGAGTCCCGAGCAGCAGCTGTCCTTTCTCCTTTCCTTGTGGCACACCGGTGGCCCGAGGATGAGGAGACGTGGCGTGCAGAGTCTGTTGCTGAAGTCCAGAACAACAGCTGTCCCTGCTCCTTCTGTGGTGGCAGCACCAGGGCTCTCTGTCTCTCTATCACCCTACTTCTCAGAGCCTAATATAGTATGTTCCTTCTTAGGTGATGGCGACAGTTAACAGTCAATCAGGGGATGTGTTTCCCTCTTCCTCAGCTAGGGCATTTGCCTGGACTCCTCTACTGTGTTCAGTTTCTGATTTATATTCTTTTTTCCCTCCTAAAAATACTCCCATGATCCTAAGGGGTTTCTATTTGCATGTTAGTCTCAGAGTGGCAGCGTGGAGGGGTGGGGGGCCGGTTGTCCCCAGGTAGTTTAGAGAAAACAAACAGAGCAATTAGCTAATTAGCATTTCAATATTGGTACCTAGCTAGAGTTAGTAGTTTTCTTTTAGTGTTGCCATGGAAACTAGGAAAGCCCTGCCCGCGTTTCTGGGGAACACCTGGAAACTGTTCATTACAAATCCCTCCTCTATTTCTTTGATCGGGCTTAAGCCCGCATCAACTTACAGTCTTTGGCTTTTGAGGGCTAACTTCTTTTGGCATTTGTATGCTTTCACTCAGGCCTGAGGGTAATTCTATTGTTCTTTAGGAACCAAGTTGTAACTCCTTTGGCTAAAGGACACTTAGTCTTATTAAACAATTACCAAGTACTTAAACCTTTTCTATGGTACTTTAACTCAGAAACAGTTCTTAACACCTTACTGTATATCAGTCTCTAGCAAGTCTTCCTTAAAGTTAATTTTAGGTCCTCTGGTTTCTTAATTACTGTCCATGCACAAGAGGAGGCGGGTGACACTGTTGGGTCTGGTCCGGCGTCCGGGGGTGGCACTGGTCCTTTGACTCTGGTGACGTGGGTCCAGCCTTTTTCTTGGGTCCGTACCACAGTGTGTGTGGTGAGTAGTACCTGGAAAGGTCCTTCGAATTTGGGGGTTAATGGAGTAGTAGTGTTCCAGGACTTTATCAACACCCAATCCCCAGGACTGATGTTGTGCGCATTGGTGTCTAGAGGGGAGGTTTGGGGAAGATACCCCTTCTTCCTGAGGCCTTCTAGGGATTTTCCTATGACCTCTAAATATTTCTGGGTTGCTGCCTCCCCTTCCAGATAATCTGCTGTACTGAAAGGGGTGATTAAAAAAGGGAGTCCAAACATCATTTCATACGGAGAGACCCCCATGTCGGACCAAGGTCTGGTTCTGATGCGCAAGAGAGCGAGAGGTAAACACCTGAGCCAATTAATTTTTGTTTCTTCAATTAATTTAGTTAACACATTTTTAAGGGTTCTATTCATCCTTTCTACTCTTCCAGAGCTCTGAGGATGCCATGGGGTGTGTAATCTCCACCTTATCCCCAGGGCTTTTGTTACTTGATGCAAAGTTTGAGCAACAAAATGTGGACCTCGGTCCGAGTCAATGTTATTGACCAGCCCGTATCGTGGTATGATGTTTTCTAGGATTATTCTTGCAGCTTCCTGCGCAGTTTCTTTTCTGGTTGGGAAGGCCTCCACCCAGTGAGTGAGATGATCTACGATCACTAGTAAATGTTTGTACCCCTGCACAGAGGGCATTTCAGTGAAATCTACTTGTATGTTTTGAAAAGGTCTCAAAGCAATTTTTCCTCCCCCATATGCAATTTTTCTCATTACCTTTTGGTCAGTTTTCAGGCAAATCGCACACCCTCTTGTGACTACCTTCGCCAGATCATATACTCCAAGACATAACTTTTCCCGTAAAAAGTGGTCGCACAAACCTTGGATTCCCCAGTGGGTCAATTCGTGTAACTCTACTAGCACCCTTCGAGCTAGGGCTTTATTTAGGAACCTACGCCCATCAGGAGTTAACCATTCTCCTTGTTTCCCTTGATGTAATTCTAGTTCTTTTATTGTTTTAAATTCTTTTTCACTGAACCTCGGCTCTTCTTTTTTTCTTTCTCTACTTGGTCCTACTTCTATTTTAAAGGCTTTTACTGGGTTTCTTGGGTCTAAGGCTGCTTCTTTAGCGATCTGATCTGCTAATCGGTTTCCCTTTTCTTCACATGTGTGTCCTTTCTGATGTCCCTTTATATGCACCACAGCTATCTCTGCGGGCTTTTGTAAGGATTCTAATACTAGTTTTATCAGTTTCTCATGTACTAGGTTCTTCCCTTTGGAGTTTAAGTAGCCACGTTCCTCCCAAATTTTTCCAAAGGTATGGATGATCCCAAACGCATATTGCGAGTCTGTGTATATAGTTCCTTGATCTCCCTTTAACAGATCTAATCCTCTTTTCAAAGCATAGACTTCACAACACTGGGCTGACCAGTTCGAGGGCAGTTTCCCTTTTTCCATGACTTTCATGTCTTCCCCATCTATGACAGCATATCCTGAGGCTCTTTTCCCTCCTACTACTCTTGAGGACCCATCTATAAAAAGGGATCTCCCATATGGCAAGGGTACATCTTCTAAATCCTCTCTCACTTTGGTCTGTAGATTTATGAGTTTAACACAATCATGTTCTAGATCTGCTAGGGGTTCTCCGGTAAGAAATTGTGCAGGGTTTAGACATTTGGAGGTGACTAACTCTAAGTCCCCTGTGTTCATTAAGATGATCTCATACCTCAGTATTCTAGAGTCAGTCAACCACTGCTGAGCTTTTTGGCTTAGCACTGTTTTGAGATTGTGGGGGGTGTGGACTTTAATTTTCCCTTGCAAAGTCAATTTTTGGGCTTCTTCTATCAGGATAGCTGCAGCTGCAATTACTTGTAGGCAAGTTGGCCATCCTCTGGCTACTGGGTCTAATAGTTTTGAGAGGTAGGCTATTGGTTTTTTTTGTCTTCCCCATTCCTGGGTTAATACCCCATATGCAATTCCCCCTTCTGTACTCACAAACAGGTTAAACTCTTTCTTAAGGTCAGGCAGGCTTCGAACAGGTGCTGAGGATAGTTTATCTTTCAAGCCTCGTAGCTGTTCCTCATCCTCTTCTGTCCACTTTACAGGCTCAGAGTCTACTAATTTATCATAAAGGAACTTCACGCTTTTGGTGTATTGATCTAACCACAGTTTACAATAACCAAACAGGCCCAGTAGCTTCCTTACATCTCTCTTAGTTTTGGAAGCTGGGATAGACAGGATACCTGAGATTCTCTCGGGACTTAGTTTCTTATACCCTCCTCCAATTATGTGACCTAGGTAAGTCACTTCAGATTCTACAAATTGTAGTTTTTCTTGGGATACTTTTAGACCGTTTTCTCCCAGGAAATTTAGGAGTCGAACACTAGTGGTTTTTACCTGGTCTCGCTCATTTCCAGATACTAAGAAGTCATCTACATACTGTAAGATCTGAATGTTTTCTTCAGGGGTGAACTGCCCTAGTAGTTCCTCTAGTGCTTGCCCAAAGAGGTTTGGGGATTCTGTAAACCCCTGTGGGAGGCGTGTCCATCTTAGCTGTTGCTTTCTCCTTCTGTCAGGATCTTCCCACTCAAATGCAAACCAGTCACGACATTCCTCTGCCAGCGGGCATGCCCAGAAGGCATCTTTCAAATCTATTACTGTGAACCAGGCATGTTCCCTTGGAATTTGGCTTAAAAGGGTGTAGGGGTTGGATACTACAGGGTGTCTGGTAATAGTCTTCTTGTTTACTTCCCTTAAGTCTTGAACTAGCCTGTATTTCCCCTCTGCTTTTCTTATGGCTAGTATAGGAGTGTTATGGGGGGACATGCAGGATTCTAGAATACCTTGCTCTAATAGTCGTTCGATCACTGGGGCTAATCCTCTCCTGCCCTCGGGGGATATTGGGTATTGCTTGACTCGGATAGGGGGTGTATCTTTTTGCATTTCTATTTTTATTGGCGTGATGTTCAAGTATCCACACTTACTTTCTTCTGCCCATACTCTGGGGTCTATTTCCTCTATGTCTCTCTGGGTCAGCCTCATGACCTGGACTACCATCCTCCCATCCCTCGGGATGATCCCTACCCCCAGTTGAACTTGCAAGTCTCTTCCCAAGAGGTTACTCCCTAAGTTGGGCAGATAGATAAAGTCTGCCAAGCATTGTCTTGAATTCCCCTTGATTTCTATATTCTCAACTATAGATGCTTTAAATGGTCTTCCCTCTGCCCCTAAAACCTCACAGACCTTCTTCCCAATGGTGATTCCTACTGGTAACTTGTTTATACTGGACTTATCTGCCCCTGTGTCAACTAAGAACTCAAATTCTTCATAGTGGGGACCCACCTCAAAGTTTACCAAGGGCTCTTCTTGATGGTTCATTGGGTCCCTTAACTTATAGAGCCCTTGACACCCCTAGTCATCTCCCCTTGAAATCTCTTCTAAGACTTCTTGTTCTCTATGCATTACCTCATCAAACTGAAACTTCTTACAATTCCTTTTAAGGTGTCCTATCTCACCACAGTAATAGCACCTCCTGTTGCTTTGTGAGGCCTCAGGTTTCCTGAACTCATTAAAGTTCTTATTTGCTCCATATGATGGTGTTGGTTGGTCTCTAATTTTTGGTAATGGCCCTGGTCTATCCTCACTTGACTTAGACGGCAGTGCTGGTGATCTGTCTGCTCTTATACTTTCTCGAGCAACTGCAACCATAATTCTAGCCTTAGTTTTGGCCTTTTCCTCTTCCCTCCTTAGATAAACTCTCAGGGGTTCTTTGAGCAGCTCATTCATATTCTTTTCTTGCCAGTCCTCCATCTTTTCTAGCTTCCGTCTAATATCGGGCCAGGATTTGGTGTCAAACTGGACCTTCAAGAGGACTTGACCCTCTGGGCTATCTGGGTCTATATTTGAATATAACTGGAAATTTCGTTTTAGTCGGTTAAGCCACATTGCTGGCGTCTCATCCTTCTCCTGCGTACTATCAAAGGCCAATTTCGTGTTGCTTCCCCTAGGGATAGACTCTTTGATCCCTCTTATCATGAGTGACCTATAGTCTCTCATGTTTTGCCTTCCTTCTTCCTGGTTGGGATTCCAGTTGGGGTCTACTAAGGGTATCTTTTGGTCCCCTGGGGGCCCCAATCTATTTTCTCTTTCCCATATCTTCACCCCTGCCGTTCGGATTATCCGGACCTCTTCTGGAGAGAACAGAATGCTTAGAATAGAGTTAAGCTCTCCCCAGGTATAAATATTCGGCCCTAGAAATTGGTCTAACTGGTTAGATATTCCAATGGGGTCTTCTACTAAATTTCCTAGCTCTTTCTTAAATCCCCAGACTTCGGAAGCTGTCAGAGGTGCATCTACAAACCCAACTCCTCCAGCTGCTCCACCCATAAGGACTTCCCTAAGGGGAAAGAGCCTTTCTACCCGTGGTGCTTTGGATCGGGTGTTACAATATGGCCCTCCTTCTAAGGCCCCAGGTAGGGAGGTAGTAGTTGAGGCAGGCGCACTAGGCAAGGGAGCTCCCATTGGAGAAGGGGAAGAGGGAACTGGGGAGGTGGTTGGAATAGAGGGGGGAAAACCGGGGAAAGGAATAATAGGAGGGGCCAAAGGATTAACTGGGGAAACTGTTGGGGAGGTAACAGGAGCAGAAGGGGGTAGGTAATCAAGGGGGTCCCATATTTTTCTTTTTCTAGTCTCTTCTTCTCCATTCTTTGTCTTCTTCTCTATTTCTTTGTAACTTGCATATTCTCACAGTCTCATTATTTATAGAATTCTCCAGCCAGCAAGCTGCATAAGATAGTTGTTCTATATCAAGGTCCTCTCGGGTTTTTAGGTGTTGGTTTAGCTGATTACACATCCACTGATCTTGGGTTCCATACCATGGCCATTCTCCCTGTAATTCTAACTTCGGCCATACTTCTATACTGTAATGTATCATCTTACTCTTGTTTAGACCCTTCGTGGCTTCCAGAGAATCCCATTGGTCTAACAATTGCCCTAAGGGGCTGTTAGGGGGAATCCTCTTGGCTTTTTCTTTGGAAGGATCTGCTCCTTTACTATAACCTCTTCCCATTTTCAGGCCTCAGAAAGAAAGGGAAAGAAAATACTTTAAATGGTGTATCTATGTAAAATTGAATATACTAACAGGCAATTAAAGCTCCATTCCCACAGCTTAGTATTTTGAATCCCTTGCCTGAATTTAGTCTCTTTTAACTAAACCACGACTACCTTCTGGACACTTTACATTGTTTCTTGGTTAGGACAATCACTAGTCACATTCACATCTATTGTCCTCTGTTCTCTTGCTCTTCAGCCTAAGTTTTGGACTTCTTGTTGGACTATCTAGGCTTGTACCCCTGCTAAGTCTTGCCCCCAACTCTTACTTGGTCCGTTGACTAACCTTCTTACTAGTCTTAGGAAGCTTGGTCTCCCTGCCGAGGTAAGGTCGAACGTCCTGCCGAGCCTTACACTCGAACTCCGGCCAAGCCCCCTTGCCTGACTCTCCTACTAGGCTTGGGAAGCTTGGTCTCCCTGCCGAGGTAAGGTCGAACGTCCTGCCGAGCCTTACACTCGAACTCCGGCCAAGCCCCCTTGCCTGACCCTACTAGGCTTGGGAAGCTTGGTCTCCCTGCCGAGGTAAGGTCGAACGTCCTGCCGAGCCTTACACTCGAACTCCGGCCAAGCCCCCTTGCCTGACTCTCCTACTAGGCTTGGGAAGCTTGGTCTCCCTGCCGAGGTAAGGTCGAACGTCCTGCCGAGCCTTACACTCGAACTCCGGCCAAGCCCCCTTGCCTGACCCTACTAGGCTTGGGAAGCTTGGTCTCCCTGCCGAGGTAAGGTCGAATGTCCTGCCGCGCCTTACACTCGAACTCCGGCCAAGCCCCCTTGCCTGACCCTCCTACTAGGCTTGGGAAGCTTGGTCTCCCTGCCGAGGTAAGGTCGAACGTCCTGCCGAGCCTTACACTCGAACTCCGGCCAAGCCCCCTTGCCTGACCCTCCTACTAGGCTTGGGAAGCTTGGTCTCCTTGCCGAGGTAAGGTCGAACGTCCTGCCGAGCCTTACACTCGAACTCCGGCCAAGCCCCCTTGCCTGACTCTCCTACTAGGCTTGGGAAGCTTGGTCTCCCTGCCGAGGTAAGGTCGAACGTCCTGCCGAGCCTTACACTCGAACTCCGGCCAAGCCCCCTTGCCTGACACTCCTACTAGGCTTGGGAAGCTTGGTCTCCCATCCGAGGTAAGGTCGAACGTCCTGCCGAGCCTTACACTCGAACTCCGGCCAAGCCCCCGTTGCCTGACTCTCCTACTAGGCTTGGGAAGCTTGGTCTCCCTGCTGAGGTAAGGTCGAACGTCCTGCTGAGCCTTACACTCGAACTCCGGCCAAGCCCCCTTGCCTGACCCTACTAGGCTTGGGAAGCTTGGTCTCCCTGCCGAGGTAAGGTCGAACGTCCTGCCGAGCCTTACACTCGAACTCCGGCCAAGCCCCCTTGCCTGACCCTACTAGGCTTGGGAAGCTTGGTCTCCCTGCCGAGGTAAGGTTGAACGTCCTGCCGAGCCTTACACTCGAACTCCGGCCAAGCCCCCTTGCCTGACTCTCCTACTAGGCTTGGGAAGCTTGGTCTCCCTGCCGAGGTAAGGTCGAACATCCTGCCGAGCCTTACACTCGAACTCCGGCCAAGCCCCCTTGCCTGACCTTACTAGGCTTAACTTGCTTGCCTTCCTGCCTTTCTGCTTACTCGGGTTAGTGCCTGCTCTGACGGGGACATCCTGCCCTGCCTTCCAGGGCCATTCCCCTATCTGCTCTGACGGGGACCTCCGTCCATGCCTGCCATGGACATCCTACCTGCCCTGTTATCCTGTCCTGCCTGGCGGGGACATGCCTTTTGCCTGTTGGGGATATGCTCTCTGTTTGCCAGGTACATGTCACTCCTGCCTGCTAGGACACCCTGCCCTACCTGCCAGGGACATCCCACCTGCCATCCTATCCCATCCTGCCGGCGCCGGGGACATGTCCTCTAGGACCTCCACATCGCCCCTACCCTGATGGAGGTATTCCCCTTGCCCTGATTGCCAGGGATTTACTTTGCCCATAGGGCACCTCCACACGCTCGGAGGAGGGCCTGCTTTACTTCTAAGGAGACGCCTCAGTCGCTCCTCTGTTCCACTCGCTTCCCCCCGTTCCTGGCCGACCCCTTCGCAGGAGTCCGGAAACGCAGTACTAGCGGTTCCCTCTCGCTTCGGGGGTCCAATCTGCCGGCCCCCGTCTCATTCACTCACTCATTTGCTCGTCTCCTGGTTTTTCTTACCAATCCGACGCTCCTCTGTGTTGCTTGTCTCACGCTGATCCTAGGGTCCGAAGGTAGCCAGCAACTCCCCAGGGTCCCTCGAAGCAGGTGGTCCAGCTGTCCAGCTGTCCGGGGGTCCTCTTCGGGCGTGGCTATCCCGGACGAGCCCCCAAATTGAAATGAACAGGGCTAATGCCTTTATTAATGTTCAGCTCTTTATTAAAAAGATCCGCTGGGCAGGGGGCTTGACGCAGAGCTCACCCCCGCGGTTGTAGCTTTCCCAGGCAGCCGGAAGGAAGGCGGCGTGCAGAGTCAGTCACTGGAGTCCCGAGCAGCAGCTGTCCTTTCTCCTTTCCTTGTGGCACACCGGTGGCCCGACGATGAGGAGGCGTGGTGTGCAGAGTCTGTTGCTGAAGTCCAGAACAACAGCTGTCCCTGCTCCTTCTGTGGTGGCAGCACCAGGGCTCTCTGTCTCTCTATCACCCTACTTCTCAGAGCCTAATATAGTATGTTCCTTCTTAGGTGATGGCGACAGTTAACAGTCAACCAGGGGATGTGTTTTCCTCTTCCTCAGCTAGGGCATTTGCCTGGACTCCTCTACTGTGTTCAGTTTCTGATTTATATTCTTTTTTCCCTCCTAAAAATACTCCCATGATCCTAAGGGGTTTTTTATTTGCATGTTAGTCTCAGAGTGGCAGCGTGGAGGGGTGGGGGGCCGGTTGTCCCCAGGTAGTTTAGAGAAAACAAACAGAGCAATTAGCTAATTAGCATTTCAATATCGGTACCTAGCTAGAGTTAGTAGTTTTCTTTTAGTGTTGCCATGGAAACTAGGAAAGCCCTGCCCGCGTTTCTGGGGAACACCTGGAAACTGTTCATAACACTCAGGAAGTGTGCATGCCTTTGTAGAGGGATCCTGTATGCGCTCAGTGCTGAATAAAATACATACCTACTTTAAAACTTCTAGGAGTTGTGGAGTTTTTTCCACGAATCATTTTCTGGAGAGCCAGGCAGGAGATCATCTCTATCTTTCTACAAGGGCAGTGCAGCGGTGGACCTCCTAGGTGCGCGCCCCGGCATCTTCCCTGGAGGAGCTCCGTGTCTCAGCTCACTCGCTGTCGGGACAGACAATGGCCTGCTGGCATTGCAGATAAATAGTATGTATCCTTAAAGGGGGCCTTGGACCAAAAGGGCTGCTGGTAAGCCACTCAGAGATGTCTGAGTGCGCAGCTGAGTCCCTGTGTGAATAAAAGTTTGGGGCTTGCAAGCAGCCACTGGCCAAGCATGGCCGGCACGGAGGCGGGGGGGGGGGAAAGGGTCTGCTGGCCGATAGGGTGGCTGGTGAAGGGATTCACTGATCAATTGTGCGACCGCTAGAGGCTCTGGGCATGAGTCAAGTGAGTCTGGACCTTATCGTTGCTATTTTTCTCATTGCTGCTATTTACTGCTTGTGGTTTCTGGATCTTGTGGTTGTTAGTGGGTTTTTGTAATTGTGTGAGTGAGTGGCTTTGCGGGCTTGGTTACGTGAAAGAGGCAGCGAGCGAGACGTACCCATGGTGCAGGGGGGGAAACTCTACCTGCAACTGAGGCGGCCGAGTGAGGCCTGGGGCGGTGGCTGGGGTGCCCTGGCCAGGTGGCTGTGGGGGCAGATAGTGTCTCGCGGGGAGGCCGCTGGGGAGAAGCGGAGCAAGTGGAGAAGTATGGATGAGAACACGTGCTGTGTTTGAATGTGGTGCAGATTGTGCATGTTTTAACTGTGGCTAGATGAACTGAGGGGGTTCCTCTGCCCCAGTGATTTGGGCTTGATCCCTGGGAGTTTGTGAATCCAGTAAATCACTGGATAGAGAGAGGAAATGAATGAGCTTATTTAGAGGGATTTTTTGGGACTTCAGCCAGTTATTTAGTATCTTTAGATTGGGAGCAACCCACTGTAGAGGATTTAGAAATTCATGAAGGGATAAATGGAATAGCCTTCCTTTGTGGGTGATTCCTGGGAGCCTTTAGCGCATCAAGAAGCTGGCACCCTGCGTGGGCACTATTACAGTGTGGAGTTTGTGAGAGACGTTGGTATTACTGTTCTAGTAGGCGACAGGGCATATGCCCCGAGTGTGGATTGAGGTTTCCTAATCGAGCAAATTTTGAACCTAAGATCTTAAAGTTTGTGTGTGGAAAATCACATCTGGTACCTGTAACCTGGGGTTGTGTGTGGGAGGAAAACTGGGAAAGGACTGTCAAGATTTGTGAAGAGAGGTTTGGGTGGAAGCAAGATAGGACAAGGAGAAGGAGATAATGGGAACTAACCAGAGCAAAGAAGTTCCCAGAGCTAGACCCTTGGGATGTATTTTGACCCACTGGAAAGAAGTTGCCAGTAGGGGGCTCAGAAAACAAAAAAAATACTTATTCCAATATTCCACACAGTGGTGGCCATTATACAGGTTAGAAGATGGAGCAAAGTGGCCACCTGCTGGAACTTTAGATTATAACACCTTATTGCAGTTAATGCTGTTTTTCAGATGGGAAGGGAAACGGGATGAGGTTTCTTATGCTGATATGTTTTTCTTCTTACAAAATCATCCGGAATGGCAGAGGGACTGTGGGCTCAGAGCTCCCTCAGACCCACTGGTGTTAGCCCTTGAAAAGGAAAACAAAGCAAAGAAGGGGCAAATTAAGTGATGTTGCTCAGCATGCAGTATAGGATAGCGATGTACAAAACTGGATAAGGTCTATCATGCTGGAGCTCAAGAACAAGATACAGTAGACTTGTTGAAAGCTCCTTCTAGGAAATGGGAGGATGAGGATGAGGATGAGGTGGACTTTCCTGAAAGAGAGGAGGGCGCAGGCTCAGAAGGCACATCCACTCAAACCCATTTCCCTCCTGGCAGTCCAATTTTTTCCAGAACCAGGAGGCAAGCAGTGTTGCAGGCCCCTCTGCAAGAGGCAGTGGGACCGGAAGGAGGGAGATTAATGATTAAAGTACCATTCTCCACCCTTGATCTAGAGGCATGGGAAGGAATTGCTAAAAATTATCGCATTGATCCAATACTTACTGCCAAACGTTTATGATATGCTATCAAATAACACAACCCAAACTGGGGAGTGTTCTGGTTTAGGGTAATTCTGGGAGAAAAACCTCTAAAGGAGTTTCCTCTAGAAAAACAAATTAAAGCAGCCCCTCCCCTAACTGGTTTGGGAAAAAAGATTTCCTTGGAGAAAAGTGGAAAAAACTGTTTATTTAACAGGCAAAGCATTTACTAGTACAAAAAAATGAACAATATTAAACAATAAAACTTCTTGTCCCTTCAAAAGAGATTACAAACTCAGAAAAGTCCCCTTCATGGGTTGTAGCTTGGTTTACTCAATCTCTTATCAGTCCTTCTGGTGCTGGAAATGCCGTGGCTCAGGCCTGGCCCAGTGGGTCACAGGTGTGAGCTGCCGCTGCTCTTCTGGGTGTTCAGTCTAGAGCAGGTTTAAGCAGGTCTAAAGAAAAAAAGAAAACGCACAGTCTAGGGAACTTCTCTGCCTCAGCTAGTTAAAAACTAGCTAAAAGCAAAGGAGAGCTCTGTCCTGCTGTCTGTCTGTCTGTCCACAGGCAACACAGTTCAGGAGTAGGATACGGGGGAGCAAGTGCAGTTTCTGATAACAAACTCCACGCTTCTTCTGTCCCCGCTTCGCTCTCGGAACATGTTTTAAAGGTGCAAAACTTATTATCCAGTATAAACAGAATAGATTATTGGGAATACAAGTATTATATAGTCAACCCAGGATATTCCACCCATTATCCGATATTGTTAGTTTACTACTAAAACTAATATATATTCTAATTCTATAAACACATACATTATACATACCATATATAGTTATACACAGATAATGGTAGTAACATTCAGCAAACAGTGATATTTACACATAGTTCTTAATAATCAGATCTTCCTGAGGTAGACATTATGTTCTTCCATCTTTCTGTATGATCCACCATGTACAACCTGGTCCCTGAGCAAAGACAACCCCACGAATGGGTTTGTCTGTACTCGAGGTAGAATTGATCCAAACTGTTTTTCCTAATACACCTCTGACATGTACCACTGGGACTTTGTTTTCGTCTACTGTATGCAGGGGATCAGATTGGGTAGGACCCACTCGGTTGGTAGAGCCTCTGGTGTTAAGTAACCATGTGGCTTTTGTCAGATGCTGCTCCCAATTTTTGAAAGATCCTTCACCCAATGTTTTCAAGGTGGTTTTTAACAGTTTATTGTACCTTTTCATTTTGTCTGTAGCTGGTGTATGGTAGGGGATATGGTATACTCACTCAACGTCATGTTCCCTAGCCCAGGTGTTGATAAGGTTGTTCTTGAAATGAGTCTTGTTGTCTGACTCAATCCTCTCAGGGGTACCATGCCTCCAAATGACTTGTTTTTCAAGGCCCAGGATGGTAGGGTAGGTTTCTGTTGGAACCCAGGGCACAGGGAATATTTCTCTGCCTGTCCAGAGAAGTCCTGATCCCCAGGAGAACACTGCTTTTAACCTTCATCCCAGGAGAAAGCTTCCAAGACTTTGGGATGAATTGGAATCTATGAGTGTGTGACATAGATAGTAGTATAGTTTATCACAGGATGAAAAACTTAGAGTTTTGGGTTTTTAGTATGGAGGTAGATAGAAGACAAGATGGAGGATTTTGGGTGCTGTCTGATCTCCTTCTTGTTCTTCATCTACTCCATTTTCTGCAGTGTTGGTAGCACAGAGTGATTGGTTAGAAAGAGCCACAATGCAGATGTTGCGTGAACAGACAAATAATTAGTTATTGGTAGAAAGGTATAAATAAAATATGTTCTAAGAGTTAATTGGACAAAATAGTTTTAAAATACCTTGAACCTGTGTGTTTTGTGACTTTTTGGTGCCCTTCTCTTTGTACCCTAAGTCTGGTATGTAGACGGCGTGCTGAGCTGTTGATAAGAGAAAAAATAAACAACAACCTGAAGACCAAAAAAACCAAAAGTCCCGTTCGTCTCTCAATTCTGGCACAGAACTTTTTAGGGGTCTCCCCATCAGGGGAACCTCAGTGGGGGTTTTCACAAGTTTCCAACCATCTAGTGGTGGTTTTGACTATTGTGAGCACATAGCGCTTACCTTGGTGTGTTTGGGGCACTGTGATGTAATCAATCTGCCAGACTTCTCCATATTATATTTGGACTACTGCCCACCATACTAGAGGGGCTTCAGCCGCTTGGTTTGCTTGATCACAGCACATGTCTCACAGTCATAAATAATCTGAGAAATATTGTCCATGGTTAGATCCACCCCTTGGTCTTGTGTTTACTTATAGGTGGTATTTCTGCCCTGATGATTTGAGGCATTATGAGCCCATTTAGTTAGGAATAATTCGTTCTTGTGTTGTTAATCTAAGTCTATCTTTGATACCTTCATCTTTGTAGCCTGATCTACCTGCTGATTGTTTTGGTACTCCTCATTGGTTTTACTCTTGGGGACATGGGTATCTACATGGCGAACTTTCACAGGTAGTTTCTTTACTCTGGTAGCAATGTTTTTCCACTCATCAGCAGCCCAAATTGGTTTTCCTCTATGCTGCTAATTAGCCTTTTTCTACTTTTCCAGCCAACCCCACAGAGCATTGATTACTATCCATGAATCAGTGTAGAGGTAGAACTTTGGCTACTTCTCTTTTTCAGCAATGTCCAGGGCCAGTTGAATGGTTTTGAGTTTAGTAAGTTGACTTGATTCATCTTTTTCTTTGGTAGCTTGTGTAACCTGTTGTGTGGCGTTCCATATGGTTGTTTTCTACTTCCGCTTCATCTCTACAATGTGGTAAGAATCATTGGTAAAAAGAGCGTAGCATGTTTCTTCTGCTGGTAGTTGGTTATATGGTGGAGCTTCTTCAGTATGTGTTACTTGTTCCTCTTTGTTAGTGAGACTAAAGTTTTCATCTTCCGGCCAGTTTGTAATAATCTCTAAAATGCCAGGGTGATTCAGTTTTCCAATATGGGCACGCTGTGTGATGAGGTGTCATGGTTTGACACTGGCGCAATGCCAGCGCCCCCATGAAAATGCACCTTCCCTAAATAAATGCTGTGAGATGTTATCAGGAACAGAGCAGAGCAGGCCCAAGCTTAATTACAAAGGGGAAAAAAAAAACTTTATTAAACTACTATTACTACTGAAAACACATAAACTAAATCCAGGATGAAGACCTTTTAAAACACCCCTCCTCCTCCCAATTCCAAAAACACCCAGCATGAAACATCACCCGGGATTCCTGATCAAATTACCACCCTTCAGATAATCAATACTCAAACTATCAAGGGAGAGAGAAGTCTCTCTTGCGCCACAGACCCCCCCAGGAAACACAGTTGCCACCTCCTGTGTTTCCCTGTCACACATGGCAACCGTCCGGAGAAAATCTGCCAGTGTGACACTCTCCATTCCATGTCACAGTGCTCTCACCACCGTGCATGGACAGACTGCTCATAGGGCTCCTTTAAGGATGCTTTGCCATGGACCCAAAGATACAACAGTTCAGCTTCTCATCCTGGGACTACAGTCCCCCCCATTTTCCCCTGGGGCCGAGGGTCCAAGAACAGGAATCATCTTCTTCCCGAAGACAGAGGGTATCACCATTCCCTCCTCAGCTTTCTTTGGTTCTTGCCATTCCTGTGCTGTTTGAAGCTGAAACAGGTCTCCTTGGGTCACCACTGCATCCCCCTAAAATGCAGTCTCTATTGCAGGAGATTTTGGTTCAGTCCATGGCTAACAAGAAAAGTCCAGCCAAAAGCTACTTCATCATCTCCTCCCACCTAAATATTTCTTCTTCTAACATCTCAGGTCCCGGACTATCTCTCTTCCACTACAAATCAAGGAGGAGTAATATTTTACAAAGCCCTCATTTCCTGGAAAGGGTTAAAAGTTCAGACTCCCTGGACGGCTGATATCTCGGTCCAGCGTTCCGTCTCCCACGCTGGACATCATCCCCCCCCTTCTCCTTCTCCTCTGCTGGCAAATTTCCAGGTGCCGCCAGGCTCTCTGTCACCTTCCCTCTGTGGGGGGGGAACAAAGGCATCTCCGCTTCTCTCCACCCTTTCGTCCGCAGGAGCTAGCTCGGTTCCAGACCTTCAGCCCCTCGGCCTACCTGGACAAGGCCACATGGCTTCCCCTCCCCCACCCAGCCCATGGCTGGGCAGGGGAGAGTCTGCACTCACTGACGACCGGAACCAAAAGAGACAGTTCCCCTGGGAGTTCTTGCTTTTAACACCCTGTGTTCTCAGAGGCGTGCCCATACTTTCAGTGGTCACTCCAGGTGCCAGTATCCAAACCTGACCACTGATTGGTTTGACCCAACTTCCTGGAAAAAATTCACTTCCATGTCAAACCACGACATGAGGGTAATCTATTTACTTTATGTGATACTGGTGGTATGGTGGATAGAGGGAACCTTTGTTTTAAACTATCCACCTCAGTACCGGTAGTCGGGGTGCCAGGAGGAGTTGTGTTTCAGTGCTGATCACCTCTGAGGCAGCTTGGATTCCTTCATAAGCTGTTAAAATTTCCTTCTTTGTTGGAGTGTAGTTGGTTTCAGACTTTTTGTCGTTTCGACTTCAAAATCCTAGTGGTTGTCCTTGAGTTTTACCAGGTACTTCCTGCCAAATGTTCAGGAGTCTTACTGTAGATGGGTTCTCTGATAGTCTAGGCAAGGTGTTCAATTGCTTGATGCCCTCTGTTTCTACAGCTGCTGTCCTAAACATCTACCTGAGTCTCTTTGGGTCTTTGAAATATCCACTTCAGTAGAAGTCTATGCCCAAAATGCATGGGGCTTCAGGGCCAGTTACAATAGGGTGTTTCTTCCACTTATTTCCAGTCAGACTCACCTCAGCTTCCACTGAAGTCAAATCCTGTGATCCCTCTGTCATGCTGGTAATAGAAACAGATTCTGCCCCCACATGTTTTGATGGGATTAATGTGCACTGTGCACCAGTGTCAACCAAGGCCTCATATTTTTGTGGTTCTGATGTGCATATGGGCACAGAACAATAACATCCAGTTACTACTGGATGCTTTCACTGAAACGGAAAAGCAGTTGATCTTGAAAACAGAAGGGACTTTGGCAAAAGATCACTGTAAAATCCGACGGCTGGATGTAAGAGAATTTTTCCTTCTCCAAGACCCAAAATGGGATCCAACTATATCAGCAGAATTAAAGAAATTAGCAGATTATCAAGATTGGATAGCAATGGGAGTGGAAAGAGCCATTCCAAAGACCACAAATTGGTCTGCCCTATATTCTATTTGGCAGGGGCTTTCCAAGACTCCGCCTGAGTTTCTAGAGCATCTGAGGGATGCTATGTGTCGCCATACATCATTAGACCTGGGGTCTGAGATAGGAATGAATCAGCTAGTTAATTAATTTTTGGGACAGTCTACAGGAGATATCAGGAGTAAACTTCAAAAAATCTGGGTGCCGGAAGGGAGAAACCTTGAGGTCTTGCTAGAAGAGGCATGGAGAGTATTTAATAATTGGGAAGAAGGATACAAGCAAGGAATGAAAAAGCTAATGATGGTGGTACAGGAGGAAAATCAAGAGAAATGCAGGCAGGGACCACCCAGACAGGGTCCACCTTGGTTGGGTAGAAACCAATGTGCAATTTGTCAAAGAACCGGTCACTGGAAAAACCAACGCCCAGAGCAGAGACAAGGTGACTGTCAGGAGAAGGGGGTGGTGATTGCACACAGGAGAAGGGGGTGGTGATTGCACATGCGAAAGATGACTGAGGAGGACCAGAGGATTCGACCCCAGCAGATCCACTGGTTAAAACAATGAGGCTGGTGAAAGAGGGGAAGAAGGTGGAATTTTTAGTTGATACAGGGGCCACATATTCCATTTTAAATAAAGTTTTAGTACCTGTGGGGGATGATTATGTTATAGTGCAGGGAGCAACTGGCCAATCTGAGAATTTTGGCAAACCTTTAAAACCAAGAAGGGACATATAATGAAGAGGGGTGGGCCACTATTGAAAAGAAGCTAGTCATTCCTTCTCCTTTGTTGTGATCATTTGTAAAGGAGGAACATCAGAAAAACCACTGGGGAATTGATGCCCTGCACACCTATTTAACTGAAAGAATTGCCAGGAATTTATATGCCACTATTACTCAGGTGACCCAGCAGTGTGACCTTTGCCTCCAAACTAAACCCAAAAATACTCCCAAACCAAAACTTGGCCAAATTGGGAGGGGCTATGGACCCGAACAGCAGTGGCAAATTGACTTTTCAGAACTCCCAAGAAAAAGGGGGTATCGCAATTTATTGGTGTTGACAGACACATTTTCAGGGTGGCTGGAAGCGTTCCCCACCGGGACTGCCAAAGCTCGGGAAGTGACCAGAGTATTGTTACAAGAAATAATACTTGCTTCAGGGTTCCAGGCACAATATCCTCAGACAGAGGTTCACATTTTATTTCAAAGATAGTGCAACAAATTAGCCACCATTTAGGCATAGATTGGGAACTTCATATCCCATACCACCCTCAATCGAGCGGCCAGGTAGAGAAAATGAATCATTTGATTAAGCAGCAAATTGCGAGGCTAGGGCAAGAAGCAAATTTACCCTGGCC
This sequence comes from Vidua chalybeata, assembly GCF_026979565.1. NCBI lineage: Eukaryota > Metazoa > Chordata > Aves > Passeriformes > Viduidae > Vidua > Vidua chalybeata. Next base: position 1,403,200 of record NW_026530331.1, read on the forward strand.
CCAAGCTCTCCCACTAGCATTGTTACGAATTTGGACTAAACCCAGAACCAGGGAGAAGCTAAGTCCCTTTGATGTGCTTTATGGGAGACCATATGGAGTGCAAAAAGGAATGTCTACCCACATCGGGGAGGTGACACTGACCACCTATATGGTGGCCCTAAGTAAACAACTCAGAGAAATTGAAAAACATGTGGCTAGAACTCAGAGCAGAGAGCTGGATGGACCAGTACATAACGTACAGCCTGGAGATTGTATATGTTAAGTCTTTTACAGAAAAGGCTTTGGAACCACAGTGGGAAAGGCCATTCCAGGTGCTTCTTACTACTTTCACCACAATTAAGATCAAGGAGCAGAGTGCCTGGATCCACCACTCTCAAGTGAAGAAAGCCCCAGAAGCCCCTTGGAAAGTGACACCGGGAGACAATGAACTGAAACTAAAACTTATTTGAGCAAAATGAGTATATTGTGACCGGGAATAGTTAATAATTTCATTTGCAGGAATTTAATTAAGAGAATTGTTTTGTGTGTAATTGCAATTGAAATCCTAGAATTAGAGGGTACATCTATCCAGAACAATGCTGAATGGCCTTGGTCCCAAGCTTTTATTTGGTACACTGGATCCATGGGAAAACATTCTGATATAAAAGATTTAAACCTATCGACTGTGGTCATGCACAGAAATCAGGTATATGAGAAGCAGGAGTGGCAAAAACAGGGACTGTGGTCACTTCAAGGAATTATAGGAGAGGAAATTAGAGTAGGATGCTGGATGATCAATGGGACCACTCATAAGAAACCAAATCAAATTAGTGTTTCAGCTTTTCCTACATACAGGCACTGGGAGGTTTGTGCTAGCCCAAGTGAATCAGGCTGTTGGCATAATTTCACATTAGTACAGCCTGTAGTGGTGACTTGTCTTTGGGCTCATGATGCTATCGGACTCTCATTCAAATTTAAAATAGATGCTGCACCTCTTACAACGGCAAGACCTCATACAACTAATGCCAGTACTCAAGCAGCCCAAACACAAACTAAACTTGAACCTAAGGTCTATGAAATAGTCCCATACATAGTAAGGAATATGGGTCAACAACAACTCTTGTTTAATCCAGAGTGGTGTCTCAAACATGTTGAATTGCGAATGCAAATTAACATATCAGAAATCCAACCAGCCTGCTCCTTTTTCCTGAGGACATTCTTTGAGGGTTGGACAACATGGTTACAGAGACAAATACACCTCAGAGGTAGAATGAGAAGAGATTTAACTGGGATGTTAGGGACAGGATTGGGAGTTTTAAATGGAATTGATTCATAAATATTAATGAACAAGCTGGCCACTGCAACAAGTGATTTAACAAAACTAAAACAGCCCCTACAGTAATTTTTATTTGCATTAGGAACTAGTCAGTGGCAGGTTTCAAAAGTGTTACTGAAATGGGAAAAGGCTAGGGATCAAGACCACAAATTAATGATAGATGCACTTAGTATGGTTCAAGATAATGTGTCTTTAGCTATTAGTTGTATACAAGTACAGTTATGGATACAGGCAACAGCAGCTTCAATCATATAAGAAGGAGGTGAAGGCAATTTTCCAGTTGAAATTCTAAAGGCTGTTTGGGACAATGCGACTGATTTTGAAAGAAAATTCCAATCTTGGTGGACTATGGTAAATTTTACTTATGATCCTGCTTCTAATGTGGCCATTGCCTTTGTGTTGCATCCCGGGTTTGGGTTCAGATTATGGGTTCTGATATGTGTTAGTTAGCCGGTTCTGTGTACCCCTGTGCACCCCCCGTGTCTCCCCCCCCCCGCCCCGCAGTGGTCCGCTCCCGGTCTCTTACCATTGGAGCTCACCATGCCAGTCCTGTAACCACCCCCCTGTCCACTCCGGAGAGTTCGGTGTCTGTTACCCCATTCCCGCAACCCCCTTCGCCCCGGAGTCCCATGTCCGCCTCTGTCGCGTCCTCTTTGGTTACCCCGGTCTGTGGGCTGCCCTGAGAGGTTACACAAGTATAAGTGAACTTATCCATCAGATGTTTTGCCCTCCCTGATTGATGTCAGTCAACAGTTGGTCTACGCCCCTGTTCCAGAAAGTTCATTGTTCTCGTTACCTCTATTGGTTCTTTCTGTAAAGCCACTCCTTTCCCCTCTCTCCATTGGTTCTGTGTATGCTACTCCATCCTTGCTCCTCCCCTTGGCCTTTCCCCTATTGGTTCGTTTGTACCCCGACCACTCCTACCCCTCCACTGTTGTGTGCCCTGGCCCCGCCTTCCCTCGGCACTCTCGGAGCCTGTCTCCCTTCTGAGTGGTTGTCTCCCTGCCCCTCTCCTACCTCCCTCGCCCTCTACCTCTCCTACAATAAAACCCTTGTGGAATACGGCAGCCTGAGCATCCTCCTGTTTCTCTGGTGGAACTATCCATAACTATCTGGGCACCTGTGGATTAGCCAGCTGTGGGCCACCCTGCTGGACTGGATCTGCAGGTGCTTTACAATTGGCGTCTGAACACACTGACCACTTCCCTGGCCAGTGCAAATGTCTCCTCGAACCTCCCGGATCTGTGACCCGGATTTTCAGGATTTTACACGTCATTCTGAGCCAATTCCGGGAACAGTTGTGCTTTTATCTAAGAAGACCTCTGCTTCCTGGCCCTGTTGACACCCTGTAGAAGTCCAAACCTGCAGCTTCAGGGGAAGCTTTGGACCCTACAGGACCAGCAGGACTCCACCACCCTTCCAAGGCTCCTTTCTTTTCGTCTGTGTCTTCGTGTGGTGAGTCTCTGCTGCTGATAGCAGCCAACACAGGCCCTTTGCTTTTATTTTCCCCTTTGCTTTGGTTGGGATTTTAATTGCTGTGGGAAATATGGGCAATCACCTTTCCCCAGCGAGACAGGTGTTCTACTCCCAAGTTAAATCCAGCCTTGTTCTGGGGAACATTTCTTTTAAGAAAAGGGAGTTAAAATCCTTTGTTAACTTTATGTTTGAGCATTTTCCCGATGTCACTAAGGAAGATGCTTCATCTGTTATGTTCTGGGGAAAAGTTGGGAGATATATTTATGATTTACAAGTTGCTGGGAACTTTAAAGTGGGGCGTTATTTTTATGTTTATGATTCCATTTTTAATTTAGTTAAATTGAAAGGGGAGAGTTGGGTCCCCAGTTCTCCTACCCCTCATTCCTCCCTCCCCAATCCTATTCCCACTTCCCCTAAGGGTGGGTCGGGAGACAGATCCTGCCAAAAGGCACAGGGTTGCTGCCGTCTCCCTGCTGCTTCCCGTCCCACTCTGTCCCTCTCTTGTACTGGGACTGGCCACCCCAGCATGAGCTCTACCCACTCCCTCACTCCAGGAACCCCTGATCCCAGTTCTAATCCCAGTTGCAATGATAGTTTTAATATGGGGTCAGCTACACAAAATGGCGACGGCCACATGGATGATTGTCAGACCCTACAAAATGGCGTTTTCCCTCTTTCATCGTCCCCTCGGGTTCCCGCTACTCCATTGCCACTCCCTTCATCATCGGGTGCCACCCCTGCGTCGGGTCCCTCCCTTGCCATCGCGTCGACTTCTGTGTCATCAGGACCCTCCCTTCCTGCCTCCCTGACCTCACCCACGACAGGGTGGGACAGGCCTACAGGAAGGCCACGCCCTGGTGGGTGGGTCAGGCCACACCCCCTCCCCTGCCATTCCCGGTTCCCATGCTACCAGAACCGGAAGCAGGCCTGGCCGGAAGCAGGCCATCTTAGCCTGCAGGGTCTCTTGTCACTGAGACCCACCGGTCAAGGAGACGCTCCGCACCCTAGCCTGTCCTGCTTCATCCTCAGATGAGGATGAGGATAATGACGACCCCCGGCCTACCACCACGTTGGGGGGGGGCTGGGCCCGGATCAGGGAAGAGGCCATCCGGGATGGGGACCTGGATCTTGCCAGGGACCTGGGAGCGTTTGTGGCACCTGTGATTTTGAAAAGAGGGAAAGAACCCAAGTGGGAGCAGTTGCCATATGTAGAGGTTAAGGAATTGCGGAAAGCTGCTAAGGACTATGGACGCAACTCACCATTTTTTAAGAACGTGTTAGACCTCACGTTCTCGGGCCACACGTTAGTGAAACATGATTTGAGATGCATCGCAAAGGCACTTCTCTCTCCCACGGAACTCCTCTTATGGGAGATCCATTGGAAAAAACTGTTAAAGCCACTTCTTAAAAAATATGATCTCATGGAAGTGTTGGGAGAAGGGACTGAGGGACTTGAACCCCTCACTGGAGAGGGGGAGTTTAATCGGCCTGAGGACCAAATATTACTTCCAAACGATTTGTTGAATGAGATCAGAGATGCTGGCAAGGCTGCACTCCTTAAGATCCCTGATGGGACTACCCCCCTCCAGAACTTTGCATCTGTTACACAAGGCCCAGAAGAGACATTTATAAAATTCGTAGACAGACTGAGGGAGGCAATAGACAGGCAGATTGATAATGTTGAAGTGAGAGATGAGCTTCTCCGAAAAATGGCCATGTCCAATGCTAACTCTGAAACTAAGAAGGTGCTTCGGGCATTACCTCAGGATCCTGAACCTACCATCACTCAGATGGTTGAGGCATGCTCGAAAGCTGTATCCATGGAGCACACAGTAGCACTGGCCGTGAGCAAAGGCGTAGGAGAAGCCATGATCACTCTTAATAATACCAGGTGATTCAATTGTGGCCAATTGGGACATATACACGCGAATTGTCCACACTGGCAACTGGAACACCCATTCCATACTAACATCCCGTTTCCAAGATCCGCCTATAGGAACCCATATCACCGTCAGCAACACCGGCCGGGAAACGGGCAGTGAAGCGTGACAAGGGGCCATGCGAGGACAACAAGTGGCCCATCACAGTGCCCCAGTTTCCCCACCATCCAGGAGCATCACTGCCCACCCGGTACATTTCCACGGACTGGCGCAGCCACGAGGACGGGCTCCGCCTCTTCCGTCGGACCTGCCAACTAGATCGAGATCGACGCCAAGTCCTCACCAGCTCCATCCATATCCTTTTCCCAGATGAGGATTTGGTGCGTGTTTCTGCAGGATTCCTTCCACCGCCCTACAGCCAGCAATCAACAACCATCCTCCTCCTTGGAGACAGTCTGAATACCCCCGACAAACTGACAATCATCCCTGAGGTAGTCTGTGTGGAACCAGGTAACGAGATCACGGTTTCTGTGACCTGCACCGACTCCCCATTTTCGTTGTGTAAGTGGTCACCTTTTGCTTTACTTTATATCCTGGACACACAATATTCTGATGACAACAATGACAATCCACATGTCTTTTTTACACAGAATGTGTGTAGAGAAAGACCCTTAATTAAATCTATCATTTCTTCCCAGGGAAAATCCATCTCCCTGATGATGATGGCAGACACTGGAGCGGACGTCACCATCCTCCCTCAGGCAAAGTGGCCCCGCGACTGGGAGTTAGTGTCCCCTTGTGGCACTATCTCTGGAGTGGGAGGAGCCATTAATTCTTGGAGGAGCAAAAATCTGGTAAGTGTAGAGGGACCCCAGGGTCAATTGGCAACTATCTGACCCTTTGTTGTCCAATCCAACATCATGCTGCTAGGCAGAGACGTATTGTCTCAATGGGGGGCCAAACTAGACATCCCTGACCCTAACTGGGATTTTTAGTGTGGGCCACTGCAGAGTGCACCACCCCACCTTTGAATTGGAAATCAGACATGCCGGTGTGGGTGGACCAGTGGCCCCTCCCGGTGGAGAAATTAAAGGCGCTCCAAGAATTAGTTGCAGAGCAGGTGTGCCTGGGACATTTAATACCCTCCACCAGTCCCTGGAACACACCTGTCTTTGTGATTAAAAAACCTGGCAAAGACAGGTGGCACCTGCTCCAAGATCTCCGTAGGGTCAATGATGTCATAGAAAATATGGGACCCCTTCAACCTGGCCTTCCTTCTCCCTCTATGCTTCCCAGAGATTGGCAGCTTGCAGTCATTGACATCAAGGACTGCTTCTTTAACATCCCATCATTCCCCAGAGATGTTCCTAGGTTCGCATTTTCAGTGCCCTCCATCAATCGTAGTGAACCATTTAAAAGATATCAATGGACCACTTTGCCTCAGGGAATGAAAAATTCCCCAGTGCTCTGCCAAACCTTTGTGGCACAAGTTTTGTCACCCGTGAGAAAAACCTTCCCAGAAGCTATTATTTTACATTACATGGACGATGTCTTAGTTTGTGCCGCCACAGAGACATACTTAAAAGCAGCTCTTGCAAAGACAATTTGTGCCATTGAGTCAGCAGGATTCCAAATTGCCAAAGAGAAGATCCAAATGTCATCACCGTGGAAATACCTAGGGTTCCTTATCATGGGAAGGACCATCATGCCCCAAACCCTCACCATCAGGGAGAACTCACGAACACTGCGTGACGTGCAGCAGATCTGCGGGACCATCACATGGATCCGACCTCTCCTGGGACTCACCACTGAGGAGCTGGCGCCCCTTTTCGACCTCCTTAGGGGAGACGGCGACCTAGCTTCTCCACGTCAGTTGACAACAGACACACATCGAGCCCTGGAGAGAGTCGCAGACGCACTGAAACACCACCAAGCGCACCATGTGGTCCGGTCCCTTCCTATTGAGTTCTGCGTCCTGGGTAAGTGTCCTCACTTCCACAGTCTCTTATTCCAATGGGACACTAGTCAAAAGGACCCACTCATTATCATTGAGTGGTTGTTCCTTCCCCATCAACCCAGCAAAACAGTGTCTACCCCTGCTGAGCTCATGGCTAAATTAATCACAAAGGCCCGTTTCTGCCTTCGGACCCTCGCAGGATGTGATCCGGCGTGCATCTACCTACCTTTAAATTTGGAACAATTGGATTCATTACTACAAACAAACGAGAATTTACAAATTGCAATTTATACCTATCCCGGACAGATTTCGATTCACTATCCAAAACATAAATTGTTCAAGGACACTTTATATCTGGCTCCAAAGACATTCAAAAGCAAAACCCTTATCAAGAACACCCTCATGGTGTTCACTGATGGATCAGGTAAATCCCATAAATCAGTGATCACCTGGAAGGACCCGGACAGTCAGAAGTGGGAATCTGACGTTCAGATAGCTGAGGGTTCCCCCCAGATTGCTGAACTTGCTGCGGTCGTGAGAGCATTCAAAAAATTTCAACAACCATTCAATCTGGTAACAGATTCAGCTTATGTCGCCAGGATAGCAGAGCAAGCAGAACATGCTCTGCTCAAAGAAATTCAGAACAAAAAATTGTTTAGCCTGATCTCAGAATTAATTTGGCTGATCTCCCACAGGGAGCAACCTTACCATATCATGCACGTCCAGTCGCACACTGATTTACCCAGTTATATTGCTGAGGGCAACCGAAAGGCAGACTTATTAGCCATGATAACACAAATGTCACCCGACAGACCTACTTTACCAGATATTTTCCAACAAGCACTGCTTAGCCATGCTTTTTACCACCAAAACGTGCCACTGCTCTCCCGACAATTTAGGATATCGCAAGAGCAAGCCAGAGCCATAATTTCCACCTGCCCCAATTGCCAGTCCTTCGCCCTCCCATCTGTGGCGACGGGGGTCAACCCTAGAGGACTGGGAGCTCTAGAACTCTGGCAAACTGACATCACGCATTATGTGCCATTTGGACGCCTGAAGTATGTCCATGTGTCTGTTGATACATTTTCAGGAGCTATATTCGCCTCCCTGCACACCGGGGAAAAGGCAAAAGACATCATCAAGCATTTTTATATGGCCTTCGCCACCCTGGGCGTGCCACAAGCGTTAAAAACTGATAATGGTCCGGGGTATACATCCAAACAGTTTCGGGAATTCTTACAACAATGGGGGATTGCCCACACCACCGGCATCCCACACAATCCTACAGGCCAATCTGTAGTGGAAAGATCCCATAAAGAAATTAAGAAACTTATAGAACAGCAGCATAATCCTACCTTGTTGATGACCCCAGTTGAGAGACTGTGCAAAGCCCTATATGTATACAAATTTATGAACTGCTCTGATAGGGATCCAAACCCCCCCATCTTAAGACAATTCTATAATAACATCAGAGTAGTCTTAAAGAAAAGGCCTCCGGTGCTCATTAGAGATCCAGAGTCAAAAAATATTCAAGGTCCATACCCATTAATAACTTGGAGAAGAGGGTATGCATGTGTCTCCACTGAGCAGGGTCCCAAGTGGATTCCCGGAAAATTCATCAAACCCTACCTGGACATCACGCCCACGGACGACACACCCCCAAACCATGCTCCTGAAACGTATCAGCCAACTCAGCCAGACACCTCGGTCGCGTGGAGACGACGCAAGAGAAAGAAAACTGCACCACCTAATCTCGTTGCCCACGTGCTGATCACCCAGCGATACTTACCAACTGTTAGAGACACAGTTCCTGCTACCCCTTCCCCTCTGACTTATCCACCTTTTCCCTCTTACCACTTCCCTCGACCTTCTACCCTTTATCCCTAGCCCACAGTTTTAATTTATTTTATAATCTTTAATAAAGAGGGGAGAAAGGAGGGAAGGGAATAAAAATCACTTTCATTAATACATGTTTTGTTTTATTGTTATACCAGAACCACCCAAACAACAAACACCCAGATGGCACCAGTCAAGACACCCCACAGCCGTCTGATCGCTGCGACCATAATTACCATAGTTGTACGGCTTCAAGCGGCAAGGAGCTGGATCGTTCCACAGCCCAAAGAAAATGTGTGGGTCACGCTGGTGAAATCCATCGGCCAAGACCACTTCTGTATGGCCATGGGCAATGTAGACAACCCGTTGTCTACATGTCTGGTGGGAGTCCCTCTGTCCAAAAATGACTATCCTTATGCAGGGATGAAACCTAACCCGGCGGACTCCTGGCTTGGGTGGGTTAGGACCCTTCCACATGCACCACAGGAACCCCAGGAATTAGAGCTACTGGGGTCCACAAGAGCCTATTTTTGCGTTCAATTTTATTATAAGGCACCACAGGCAAACCATCGAGACACCATCAGAGATATTTCTGCAACTGACAAAAGGTATAATGATGACTGGTGCAATTATACAAGCATCATATGGTCCAAGTCCTACCCATATCCCAAGGAGCTCCCCAGGGGAGTGTTTCGGATCTGCGGGGACAGAGTGTGGGCTGGGATCCCCTCCAAGACCAAAGGGGGTCCCTGTAGCCTTGGCAAACTTACCACGCTGACACCCAACAAGACCCAAATTTTAGATTGGAAGAAAGAAAGTCAATTGGCTCGCAAAAAATGATCCTATGGTGAATTCGAACCAAATTGCGACTCAGAAATTTATGACTGGGGCAAGGGCAAGAGGGTCGCTGCATCCATCTTTCTACCATGGTATGCGGCAGCAAGGGCCCTCAGTGAGATTTCTCACCTGGGGTGCTGGCTAAGTAAGCAGGCCAATGCTACCTCCGCCGCCCTGTCAGACCTGCTGGCGGATGAAGAAACCACCAGACACGCCACGCTGCAAAATAGGGCAGCAATAGACTTCTTACTGCTCGCCCATGGCCACAGTTGTGAGGATTTCGAAGGGATGTGCTGCTTCAACCTGTCATCAAGAAGCACGTTCATCCAAGCAAACATTCAGTGGATCCAAGCACAAGTTAAAGATCTCAAAACAGAGACCTGGGCTGTGGACATGGTGAATAGACTGCTCACACAATGGTGTGTTCCTGGATGGGTGATTCCGATCTTAAAAGGACTATGTTGGATTTTGATTATCATTTTTATTATTTCCCTTGCTTTAACCATCTTTAAGAAGACTTTAATTAAAACCTTAGGGAATGTTTATTTAATTAACATAAAAGGGGGAGATGTGGGAGGGGCCCCTGGGCTGCCCTGGGAGGTTACACAAGTATAAGTGAACGTATCCATCAGATGTTATGCCCTCCCTGATCTATGTCAGTCAACAGTTGGTCTACTCCCCTGTTCCAGAAAGTTCATTGTTCTCGTTACCCCTATTGGTTCTTTCTGTAAAGCCACTCCTTTCCCCTCTCTCCATTGGTTCTGTGTATGTTACTCCATCCTTGTTCCTCCCCTTGGCCTTTCCCCTATTGGTTAGTTTGTACCCCGACCACTCCTACCCCTCCACTGTTGTGTGCCCTGGCCCCGCCTTCCCTCAGCACTCTCGGAGCCTGTCTCCCTTCCGAGTGGTTGTCTCCCTGCCCCTCTCCTACCTCCCTCGCCCTCTGCCTCTCCTACAATAAAACCCTTGTGGAATACGGCAGCCTGAGCGTCCTCCTGTTTCTCTGGTGCAGCTATCCATAACTATCTGGGCACCTGTGGATTAGCCAGCTGTGGGCCACCCTGCTGGACCGGATCTGCAGGTGCTTTATACCGGTCCACGTCACTCCCCTGTAGCCTGCCCCCAGTGGGCGAGGGGGGCTTCCGCCTACCTCGGCCTGCCCCTTATAAAACCCCATGCGTTCCTTTGTTTGGGGGCCATTTTGTCCACGCTGAGCTGGGGAGTGAGTCGCGTTTCTCCGCCGCAGCTCCACGCAACAATAAAAGCTTTCCAGGTAGCCACGCAGATGAACTGGACATTCCTTCGCCTCTTTGTCTCGCCCCTCGCACCGACAGCAGAACGCGGCCAGCCCACCCCACTTCGTGGAATGAAGAAGTGCCAGGGAGGAAGCAGCGTCCCTGTCCCGACGAGAGGCAGCACCCTTGCCGGTCTCTCTGGAGCTGCCCGGGAGTGGGGAAAGACAAAGCAAAGCCGCAGTGACGCCCAACATCGGGGCCACAGGCAGTGCGCAGTAGAGATTCACCACGAAACACCCGGAAGCCGCGCGGGGCATGCCACCGACCAGCGAGCGCCACTGCCGAGCCGAGTGAGTGGCGGTCCGCGCCGGAACAGTGCTTCATGCTGGACTGAAAACGGGAGCACAGACTCCCCGAAGTAGGTCAGTGAAGTCTCCACCACCCCCGAGGAAAGAATGTGGTGCTTTCCCCACGTGGGAAAGGAAGCGCAACTTTTCACTGCCGCGGAAAGCCGAAGAGAAGCTGCTTCCTGGGAGCGAGGACCCTGGTTGCAGTTTTTGTTTGCGGAGATTCCGGTTTGGTGAGTATTAGTGGTAGGGACGGACTCAGCTAATACTCTCCTTCATGTGGGTGGGCTTTGCCATGTTCACGGGGCAAGGGGACATGCGGTGCACAGTGCGCACGGCGGCCACCAGGGTCTTTCGTCTTTTTTTGGTTTTTTTCCACTTTTCCTGCACCCAGGGGTGAGGTTGGGTGGGTGGAAATAGCATGGGGACCGTGCTGACCACCCAACAGAAGGAATTCTATACCCAAGTTAAAGAAATCCTAACGGTGAAGGGTAGTTTTGCGGTGAAGGGCCCCTATCCCAAAAGTTTTGTTAAAAATTTTATTCGATGGCTGTGCTTTTCCTTCCCCTGCGTGTCCGCGGGGGACGCTCGCAAAAAGGAGTTCTGGGAGCGGGTGGGAGCAAAATTCAAGGGGGGAATTGAGGGCAGGGATCCCTCCGTAAAAGATTGCTTCCTTAAGCTCCATGTGTTAATTTGGGAGGTTGTAAAAGCGGAGTCCACATGGGACACGAGCCAGGAAGGGAAAAAGCCATCAGAGAAGACTGTTGTTCCTCCTGAACCCGTTTCCCCACCTTCCTCTCCTACCCCTTCTTCCCCTAACCCGGGTGGGCAGGGGAGAGTACTCCGCCGCTCTAAGGTGCAGGGCAGCTCCACAAATGTGGACCATGCTCCTGGCTCCCCTGAGCCCCCCCAGCGCCCCGCCTTAGCGAAATTGGCCACTTTGCTGAGGAACTGACCCCAACCCCTTTTTCCAATCCCTTTTTCCCAGTTAAAAATTCCAGTTCTGGTGCTACCCTGCACAGCTCTGTTTTGTTTAATCCCTTTCTTTGTTCCCCTGAGGAAGCCACGGCCATGTGGTCGGTGCCTTTGTCTCCACAAGATGGAGGACGGCCATGTGGGAGGGCTTCTTCTTCCCACAATCCCTTTCTCTCCTTTGTTCCCTGTGTCCCTGCCTTTGACCCAATCCCCTCCTGCCTCCCTGTGGGCATGGGTGCCGCCCCCTTGGGAGATCGGCTTACTCCCCCACCCACTGTTCCTCCTTGTGTGGGCGTTCCCTCCAGTCCTTTACATGCTCTCCCAGCTGCGTCATCGACCCCGCCCTCTCCCTCCAGGGAGACCTCTGCCGTCTCCGCCCCGCTGCCTCAGGAAGGGGGCAGCCCCCATCCTGTTTCCCGCACCCTGCCCCCATCTTCCCATGGGCCCTGGAGATCCGGGGGGGGGGGTAAGAGGGGGGAGGGCGGAGCGGGGACCCCTACCTCCACGTTCCCATGGGCCCCAGAGATCTGGGGGGGAGGGAAGGGGGGGGGATGGGAACCCCTACCTCCACATTCCCATGGTCCCTGGAGATACGGGGGTGGGGGGGGAGAGGAGGGAGGGGGGAGCAAGAGTCCCCGCTCCTGCATTCCCATGGTTCCTGGGGACCCGGGAGGGAGGGAAGCAGGGGGAGGGGGGAGCAGGAGCAGGTTTCTGAGCATTTTGCAGATTCCACGGATCGGGTCAAAGTGGCAGTTGAGAGGCATGTAGAGGGATCAGAGGTCCAGGACAAGTTTGTCCCAGGAACAACATTCATGAATGCTGACACACAGCTCGAGATCCCTGAAAAGCCCAGAAACCACGTGGTCGCCTTGGCTGCTGTGCCTCCAAAGAACGTTGTTCCGAGGCAGTCTCCATCAAAACACCAATGCTTCCGTGGTGATCAGAAGGGACATTTTGTAATCCAATGTCAATTTTTGGGGAGGGCACCCTCAGGGACAGTGGGGGGGGGGAGGGAGACCCCACTTTCCAAAAAAACTGAAAAAGGAATGCAAATCTGCCTCAAGTGAAGATAAAAAATAAGGCAGGCCACATCACCTCAAGGGGAGCTGTGATTTATCAAGCAGTGCAGGTGGTGAGTCGCAACATCAGTGCCTGTGGGTGCAGCAGATGACCCCACCAACCGGGGGGTAGCATCAAACCGCAGGTGCTGCAAGGAGAAAAAATTCTACATCTCTTTAAAAAATGCTTTTCCCCCCAGACAGAGAAAAAACCCTTCCAGCTACCCCAGTCCATTTGTGTCCCCAGTCCATGTGTTTGTAATAAAGTTGTTGTCCCAGTTCCCCTATCCCCAAACACCCAGAGAAGAACCAGCCCCAGCATCATCGCAGCAAGCCCTCTCCATCTGCAAAGGGCAGCCGTCGCAGCAGCAGAAGAAAACACCAGGAACCAAAGCTGAGTAAAGAAGCAACCAGAGGAGCAGCGAAGAAGATCAAACAGCCGTCCTTTTTATATATTGAAAAACAGGGATATGTTGCATCCCGGATTTGGGTTTGGATTAGGGGTTCTGATATGTGTTATTTAGCCGGTTCTGTGTACCCCTGTGCACCCCCCATGTTCCCCCCCCACCGCGGTGGTCCGGTCCCAGTCTCTTACCATTGGAGCTCACCATGCCAGTCCTGTAACCACCCCCCTGTCCACTCCGGAGAGTTTGGTGTCTGTTACCCTGTTCCCGCAACCCCGTTTGCCCCGGAGTCCCATGTCCGCCCCTGTCGCATCCCCGTTGGTTAACCCGGTCCACGTCACTCCCCCGTAGCCTGCCCCCATTGGGCGAGGGGGGCTTCCGCTTCCCTCGGCCTGCCCCCTATAAAACCCCATGCGTTCCTTTGTTCGGGGCCATTTTGTCCACGTGGCGCTGGGGAGCGAATTGCGCTTCTCTGCCGTAGCTCCACACAACAATAAAAGCTTTCCAGCTAGCCACGTGGACGAACTGGACATTCCTTCGCCTCTTTGTCTCACCCCTCGCACTGGCAGCAGAACGCGGCCAGCCCACCCTGGTGCTCGGAACGAAGAAGCGCCCGGGAGGAAGCGGTGCCCCGGTCCCGCTGAGAAGCCGTGCCCTTGCCGGGCTCTCTGGAGCTGCCCGGGACTGGGGAAAAACAACGCAAAGCTGCACCTTTGTGTTTACTATATGTAATGCCACTGTTTATGTTATCCACCCCATCATTGTGCTAGGACTAAACCATGAGATAATGGTGCTCTATCCCTCAGAACACAGGGCATGGGCATGAATGGTGAATGAGAAGTAACAAACAGTAAACTTAGACTCTTGTGTTACCTGGGAACAACTAGGGTTAATTTGTGAAAGTAATACTACTGATGCTCAAGTTGTGTGTCTTGACACTGAGCAAAGTATTTGCCACTTTGAGATTCATCCAGTCACTAGTCAGAAAATGGTGCTTGTATATATTGGTAGAGGCTGTTTATGTTTAAGAACTGCTTGTGCTTTTGTAGAAATAGATAATGCAAGTGTAACTTTGCTTAGCAGAAATTATTCTAATTTTTGTATTTGTAATTTTGTTAAGATTGTTGGGTGTGATTTTTCATATTTGGCACCAGTGACATCCCACCAGCTGATCAATACCAATTACACAATGTATCACAGGTTATCACCTACTCCTGTTGGAATGAACCATATGTTGGTAAGACAATTAATTAAACACCAAGTCCTAATTGAAATTTTGAAGAAGATCCAGAAAAATTGAGACAAAACTCTAATTACTGTCCATCATGGTAAAAAGGAGATAAGCAGAGTTCTGCAAGTAATAAAACAAGATGCAGATCATCACTGGTGGGATGGTTGCCAACTGCAACTGGGATTTTTAATATGTTGTGTCACCTCATAGTTTTATTGATATTAGTTGGTGTAAGTTTAGGGTTATCTTTTATAGTACTTATTTGGAATTGGAGAATGCTCCTTGTCAAATGTACATGATAAGGCATTGAGGGATACATATTATTGTAGAGATTTGTACTAAGTAAAAGAATTTACTAATTTTCTAGAAATGGGGGGACTCATCGACCTCTAAACTAGAGCAGACTAAAACTGAGGTTGGACTTAGAGGCACCAGGGAAGATGTACAGGACAACTACGAGAGAGCTCTGCAACTACAAGAGAGCTCTGTGCAGGCTCAGAAGGATCGATAAACTAATTTTAATGTGAAGCAGGGCTGAGAAATGAATATGCATGGACCTATTGTGAAACTCGATGCATATGCAACAAGTTAGGGGACAAGAGGGTCTGAATTCTCAGGAAGTGCTCATGCATTTGTGGAGCGATCCCACATGCGCCCGGCGATGAATAAAATACATACCTACTTTACAACTTCTATGAGTTGTGGAGTTTTTTCATGAACCAGTTTCTTTATTAGTTGGTGGGGACATGTCTGTTATTTTGGTGATCACATGCATTGGGATCTGACAACATCCATTGTGCTATTTTATTTCTGAAAAATGGATCTCCTGTGCAGGTCCCTTGACCTTATTTTGTTTTATGACAAAACCACTTTTCAGAAGGATTTGGACTATTTTCTTCTCTTCCTTAAGAACTTCTTCTGCTGTATTTCCGTGCAATGATATCATCAAGGTATTACAGGAGTTATGGAGCTTCATCCTGTTCCAGTACAGTCTGGACCAGTCCATGGCAGATGATGGGGCTGCATTTCCACCCCTGGGACAGTTGATTGCAGGTATGCTGGACGTACCTTCAAGTGAAAGCAAACTGTGGCCTGCACTCTGCTGCCAGAGGGATTGAGAAAAATGCATTAGTGATATCAGTTGTGGCACTACTGGGCTGCCTTTGACTCCAGTTTATACTGAAGTTCCAGCATTCCCAGTACAGCAATGTTGGAACCCTGGATGCTGAGAATTTTAAACTTTTTGTGCTGAAAGGCACAGACCCGCAAGAGAACACTGCATTTGAACTGAGACTGTGGAGAAGGCTTCCAAAATTGATTAATAGCAGTGGGATTACAGGTGTGTAGTTGGTTAGAAGTGTGTAATTTCACAGGGTGGAAAAGTTAGAGTTTGGGGTTTTAGAATATAGTAATAAATATGAAGCAAGGTGGAGGTTTTAGGGCGGAGACAGGTTTTTCTTCTTTACCTTCTTTTTCCTTCTTCTTCATGGGTTTGTGTGGTATTTTGTAATTGGACAGAAAAGTCTGCATTGCGGACTTCGAGTGTTCAGTTATTGAGTTAAAAGGGAAAATAATTTAGGTGTCATTTCTTAATTGGATAGTTTAGCCTTAAAAGACCTTGTAACAAGAGATAATTAGCCATTTTGTGCCTTGCTAATGAAAGACTGAAGAACTCACTGCTGTGAGGCAGTAACATTGATAAGAAACAATAAACACCTGAGTCTGAACGCGAACTATTGTCTCAAGTGCTTTCAATCCCGACCCCGATAGAGGTAGAAAAAGGAAGCAGAGAACCCACAAGCAGTGCTTAGTGGTGTGACTTCAGGCCATGATAATCTAGTGTTATTCTCCATTCAACTTTCCCAAGGGCCTTATGTAGCTTTAAAGTGAGTGGGTCCTGTTGATCACTCCTTTGCTCTCCAGTTGATGAATCATCCCATGGATTTCAGGGAGTCTGGGTTGGTGTGATATTGCCGTGATCAGTACCTGTTGTTCTTTGACCTTAAGCAGCCCCACAACAGAAGGGTCCTCTGAGGGACCAGGCAAGGTAGACAACTGTTTCATTTCCTCTGTCTCCAAGGCAGCCATACTGACAGCACACCGATAGCCTTTTGGAGCCTTGAAATACCTTCTTTTGAGATAGCCTATGCCAAGGATGCACAGATGATCTAGATGAGGGGATCGAGTGCACCCTCAGTAAATTTGTAGACAACACTAATTTCGGCAGGAATGTTGATCTGCTGGAGGGTAGGAAGGCTCTACAGAGGGATCTGGACAGGCTGG